>NW_005360086.1:148517-158945 GCF_000412655.1 Myotis brandtii
AAGTTCTGGTTAGGATCTGATCAGGATCTGATGTTTATTGTCTTGTTACATCTATATTTATACCAGCCGATTTTAATCCTGTCAATTTCTATTGCAAAGGTTAGGGCGTTTCTTATCTCCATTCCAGGGAGTAAAGATTATGTAGCTTAAGCGTGATTGTTTGTAGTTAAAGTGATTAACTACCCGCCTGGCACTTAGTTAAGGGGTTGTATCCCCTCCCTAACCTCAGGGAAAAATCCCTACCTGGGGAAACAACCTTTCTCGGAGAGGTGACCTTGGTTAAAACACATGGCGCTTAAGGAGAGCAAACATATTAAGAACAATATGCTATATATGCCAGGTCCCTTGAAACATATGCTGTGCAGATGTTTCTTTCCTGCAGCGACTGTGTCAAGCAGCAAGGATGGACCGGCTTCCAGAGATTCCTCTGTGTTCTATGATGTAAATAGTCATGTCTACACAGACTTCCCCAACCACACTCAGTTATCTGGATCTCTTGGACTCTCTGTGTATTTTTCCTTTGCCCTTTGTGAAGCCTTGAAAAGCGTGAGTTATCTATGATGTTGTGCACACAGAGATCTCTTCAAGATGTGCAAGAGTGAAAGACGTATTTGTTTAAGGTCACATGGCCATCAAATATGACCATAGGTTCCAAAATTTGAAAGGAAGCTAAAATTATAGTTCCCAAACCAGATATTTTCCAGTGTCCAGATGTTCAGCGGCATGCAAACCAAATGTCGAGGTTGTGAGCTAGGGTTGTTTTTTCCCCTTTTCTCAGTTTATATCCAGATGTTGAGTCTAACTGGACAGAAGCCTAGAGAAGAGATAAAAACTTCATGCCCGCAGCGAGTCTGTTCCCTAGCCTCTCTGGCTCCTCATGCCTGGCTCCTCATGCCTGCTTCCTCTTCACATCTCCCACATCCTGCACCACAGCAAATGAAGCTCACATCCAGAAACAACAGTGCCCTTGGCAGCTGGGTCTACACAGGCAGACTGGTTATCTCCAAGGAAAAATCATATTGATTATTCAGAACCATTCCTTCCTTAGAGTAGAGTACCTCCCTAGCAGACCTCACAGGAGAGCAAGGTTGGGCCAAGAAGTGCAGCAGGAGGTCCCAGGGGCTGCAGGAAATCCGGGCCAGGAGGTGGAGAGGGATTTCAGAGGAGGCGTGTGTGTATCAGCATCCCAGAGGTCTAGGGTGGATATGATCTCAGAAGTTTAGATCTCTCCACAGGCAAGAGCAGAGACAGAGGACTGAAGCCTGGGGACAGGACTTGAAATGGGAGAAATGTGTAAAAGACAGGGATAGAAATCAGGCAGTTGGTAACCCAGGTGGTTGGTAACAGAATAGGCCATCCTCACTCAGCTGGTTTTGAATAGGGAAAACACCCTGGAAAAAGATCAGAATGCAGCTCTCCCTCTCTCCTCTAACAAGATACTAATGAATTCCTCTCCTTTGTAGATATTCCACCAATGAAATGGAAGCAGTCCAGAGTGGGGAAGAGAGAGCCTCATTCTGGCTGGAACTGGACATTATCCCCTCACCTCTGGCCGAAGTCATGGGGACACAGCTAAACTCAAGGTCAAAGTTCTTCTACCACCAACTTTAACTCCTTCCCACCTAGGAAGGGGGGACCTGGAGCCCAGTCTACACCAGACACACCTCTCCAGTGGTTAAGGAAGTGGAGGCTGGACTGTCCCCTGGCAACTGCGCCCACTGCCAAGAGCAGGACAGACATGTTCCTGCTGGATGACACTATGCCCGGAGACTGCACAAGCCAGGCCCTTAGGGTTACCTGCCCTGAGGAATTCAGAGGTGGGACCGGGAAGGGCCTACACACACCTGAAGGGCAGCTGGGACCAAACTTTTGATGAAACTCTGCTCCAGGAACATGGAGCCTCCTCACCTCAGAGTCTAGCAGGCCCCTGGCAGCATGGGCTGGTGTCCCCTGGTGTGTGAGCCCTTTGGCAGCCTGGTTTTGGAGTTCCCTTCCTCGCCTCCCAGACACTTTCTCTGCTTCTCTCTGTCTCACTCTTTCCCTTTTTCATTCTCACTCTCTCTCCTTTTCTTTTTTAATCTTTTAAAGTATGATTTCCTTTTTTCTTTCTTATTTCCTCCACAATTTTCCCTGTCTCATTTCTTTAACTTTCCCCATATTTCATGCTATTTTCTCTCCCCATTCCTTTTTATATGATCTCCAAAACAGTTTCTTCTCCGAGCTGATTCTCTGAGAGATGAGGCTTTGGTCCTTAAATTTGTATTGTTAGTGGCAATTAAATTTTTCCTGCAAAGCATTTCTATATTTTTCTAGTTTTTCATTTTTTAAAACTGTCTCATTTCTTTAACTTTCCCCATATTTCATGCTATTTTCTCTCCCCATTCCTTTTTATATGATCTCCAAAACAGTTTCTTCTCCGAGCTGATTCTCTGAGAGATGAGGCTTTGGTCCTTAAATTTGTATTGTTAGTGGCAATTAAATTTTTCCTGCAAAGCATTTCTATATTTTTCTAGTTTTTCATTTTTTAAAATTTTAAAAAAGAGAAAAATCCCTTTTTCTCTCCCTACTTCTCTCCCTTTTTCTCTCCCTCCTTCTCCCCCTCCCCCCAGCCCCTGACCTTCCATATATCAAGTAGAGTTTTATCACCATCTGCAGGGACAGCCCTGCCACCTGCCACAGAGTTGGTGGGCTGATGACAATTTGTGGATGTTGTCACCTCACAAGTCAGGGACACCATTAGTAATAGTCCCTGGTGGCTAAACCCACTTCAGCAACTTTATTTTTTTTTTTAAGAGAAATATATGCACATGGTTAAAACAGATGTGTGTACAAAGTGGAAAATACCCCTCCCACACTGCCCGCATCTCTCCCTTCTCACCATCACCCCATCCCCTTAGAGAAAACCCTTGTGATTAGTCTCTGATAGTCCTCCCAGATTGTCTTTATGCAAATGAAAATTACTGTGACAATATATTCTTAGTTACCCCATTGTATTTATTTTTAATATGCTTTATTTATTTTATTAAAATGTTTTTATTGATTTTAGAGAGAGAGGAGAGGAAGGGACAGGGAGAGAAATACTGATAAGCTGCCTCCCGCACGCCCCCTAGTGGGAATCAAGCCAGAAACCTGGGCATGTGCCCTGACCGGGTATCAAACCGGTAACCTCTCGGTGCATGGGATGATGCTCCACCAACTGAGCCACACCAGCCAGGGCTCCCTTCCCCCTTTTTAAACAAAAGGTAGACCACTACAATCCTATTAGATACATTTTTTTCACTTAACAATAAACCTTGTCTTAATTATTAATAAAATAAAACTACTAACTTTATTAATAAATGTTTATTGAATAATGACCATGTGCGAAACACTGTGCTGGGCAGTGTGGGACACACACAGGTGAGTGTAACATATTCAAGGATCCTCCGATCCTAGTGAGGGAGCCTGACAGGCTCATCCACAAATAACAACTCTACTCTGTTTACAGAGTTTTCACTAATGTTGCCTCATGCAATCCTTCTCACAATGCGGGGAGGTAATAATTTTTTTTAAATATATATATTTTTATTGATTTTAGAGAGGAAGGGAGAGGGAGAGAGAGATGGAAACATCAATGATGAGAGAGAATCATCGATCGGCTGCCTCCCGCACGTCCCCTACCGGGGATCGAGCCCGAAACCCAGGCACATGCCCCCGACCGGAATCGAACCTGAGACCCTTCAGTCCACAGGCCAACGCTCTATCCACTGAGCCAAACCAGCTAAGGCGGAGGTAATAATCTTAATCTCCATTTAACAGATGAAGAACCTGGCAGGTAGAGCCAGGACTTGAATCTAAGTTGTACACCCACGTTCTGTATGCTTCCTGTGCACACATTACCTCCCCTCTCATATCCTCTCCCACCCCATCAACCTTTTACTTCCTTCTACTTGCCAGAACTTCCCCACCTCTAGATCTCTGAGCACATGGAGCCCCCTCATCCCAACTCTGTGTTCAGAATCCTACCCATTTTTCAGAGTTCTCCCTCTTCTATGCTCTCATTGCTCCTGATTTACATATAGTATGGTGTTTTTTTAAAGCTACAGCGTTTAGGGACTGTACTGTGTGAATTGTTAAGGCTACAAATGTGAATAGGAATTTGACCTTATATGGCCTTTGGGGGGACATAATGCAGAGTTTGGGCTTTATTCAGAAGGACTTAGAGAAGGGAATGCTGAAGAGTTTGGAATAAAAAAGTGACTTAAAGGACTGAGAAGAGAAAGAGGGTGGCGTGGTATGATAGGCATTTCATTAAGTGCTGTAACATAGCATTACAATCTTATCTCTCAGTTACCAGTGAAAGGCAACCACGTGTCAAATAAACTTTTACTTTATTATGAAAATGATTTATAGTTTTACTTTCAAAAGTGGTTTGAGCTCTGGCCAGGTAGCCCAGTTAGTTAGAGCATCATCATGATATGTCACGATTGCGGGTTCAATCCCTGGTCAGGGCACACACAAGAATTAACCAATGGATGCATAAATAAGTGGAATGTGGAACAACAAATGGAATGAGGACCACACCAGAGTTCAGGTTGAGAAGGGAAAGTGATGACATCAACCGTGTGGACCATAAGATTAGCCCAGAGAAGCCCAGGGCAGGAAATTCTCTTGCAGGTAATTGGGACGGGGTGATGTATCATTAGCTAATTCAGTTCTCTGATGGAGGTTCAAGACTAGGAGGTGGGGGGATCTCATTCCCACTTGGCTTTCTCCTCAGATTCTCTTGCAGCTTTGCAGTTTCCTGCTCTTACAGAAGATATGGACTGAGGTGCGGTATAAGCTGCAGAACAAACCTCAGCAGCCTCTATACTAAACCAAGGCAGCAGGGATGACCCACCTCAGCCCAACCACGAGACAACCCCTCGGCAACATGGAGCCAGACCTCTCAGCCCAGAGTCACGCTTCCGCCCAAAATGATCCACGAAACATTCAGAGTAAAAACAGTATATGGAGCAGGTTGAGATGCTTCCAAGGAGACCTTCTCAGATACAGATGAAATGTTTTTATTGGGGAAGGGCTTGCCTCGATCACCCAAATCATCTCTGAAACAAAGCAGTCAGTCCCAATCACTCACACCTGGGTTAAAAGAGATGCATTGCTTTGCACGTGAATGGGGAACCCTGCAGTTCAGAGCCATGGCTTCCTGCCCAGGAAAGCAGCATCAGGAAAGGACACAGCTGATTCTCAGTTGTAAGGCCCAGGAAATAGTTCCGCCTACAAGGCCAAGTCCTAGTAAGCTCCATCTCTGGACATGCTGGGAAGAAGGCAACTGTCGTTTTAGTTGTCACCTCCACAAAGGTCCCTGACTGTGCCGAGCGGGCAAGGCCAAGGGTGAGCCTGAGCGGGGGCGGTGAAGGATTGAGAAAAGACTGACAAGAGAAGAAAGCTGGGGCTAGGTGGGACGCTGCCCTTTCTGATGGAGAGACAGCACCACGGCCTGCAAGCCGAGTCTCTATTTTATAGCCAGATTCCACGAGGCAAAGTAAGGGTGTGATTACAACGTTCTTGCAGGTTTTGAATCTACTCAATTACATGCGCCTGATCAATCTTTGTTTACTTGCTGCACCTCCCGCAGCCCATATCACTCAGCCACGTGGGACCACAGGTTCGAACCATAAGGTCAAGCTTACAATAGCCTTTGGCTGTCATTGTGCTGGGACTCGCACGTGGCTTTGCCACGAGAGGACCGTGCCCTTTTATTAGTCCCAGGCTTGAACCTGTCCAAACGCTGTAGCCGCTCTCCACACCTGACACTGTCTGAGTAATCAGTTCCCCAATCCCCATGCCCCCACGCCAAGCATTTTAGATGAGATGTCTACTGCCAGGCTGGACTGTAAAGTAACTGTACTTGGTTTAATCCTGTGGCTAATTCTTGATCTGACTATTCCGGCCATTCCCTGAGATTTCCCTTTTATTTGGCCTGGGTACATCCAGGCCTGCATAACACAGAAAGTTCATGGAAAATTCAGCCAGGAAGATCACCTGGAGGAATAGATGGGGGCAGAGAAGCTCTGTGGGGGCATAAAACAGGCTCAACCCTGAGAGATTTCCATGAGTTATCTCCCCCTCCCCCATCCAAACAGGCCTACTCTCAAAGCGGCACCAGAAGGAGTTAGAGACAAACACCAATGAGAAGCTGCTCCCATCTCCAAAAACAACAACCAGGTGCTGCTTCCAGGGTATTAGTTTACCCTTTCCATAAAATGGGCAGATTCTTTCCTGCTCCCAGTACCTCACTGAACCACGTGAGATAAAAGATGTGAATGTAGCCATGGCTCAGTTGGCTAGGTCATTGTCCAGTACACCAAAAGGTTATGGGTTCGATTCCTGGTGAGGGCACATACCTAGGTTGCAGGTTTGATTCCTGGTTGGGAGGCAACCAATCGATGTTTCTCAAATCAATAAAAACATATCCTCTGATGACTGAGGTCAATGGTCAGGATTAGGAAAGGCGTGAATGTACACAGGCGTGAATGTACTTGGACAAATAAAAGCACGTGATTCATGCCACGGCTGGGCCTGGAAGCTAACCCACCGACTCCAAGTCCAGTGCCCATTCTAGCCCACCACGGCTGCCAGCATCCAGGTAAGCTCTGTCTCCAGCCAGGGCAGGGCCAGCCCGAGGCAGCAGGAGGAAGCCTGTGAGCTGTGCTCACCTGCTGGGATGGGGAGTGTGACCTGGGAAGTGAAGGCAGACCCTATTACTCCCTGGGCTCAGAGTACAGCTACAGAAACAGCACCGAGTTTCCTTCCTCTTGAATATTAAAATGCCTCATAATGCTCTCTCCATGTCCCAGATTATGATCTAAAGCCGGAAATTAGCATTCTGCTCCAACACACTGCGGCACCTTCACTTGGGGAGTTGAAATGATGGTTTTTAATAAGCTGGCTCCAGGCACCTGTCACCAATAATGGAAGTTCTGCCTGGAAAGATCGATCACACCTTGTTAAAGGACCACAGGGCAATAAATTTCCTGAGTCATAACTCAGGTTCCAAGTCAGGACTCAGGAGGCTCACTTCCATCTTCCAGCGCTAACCCCAGGGCCATCGGACCATGCTAATCCTGACCACAGACCTCAGTCATGGCTCTTCTTTGCCCTGACTCAGTGCTCTTGCATTTGGGGGAGTTTGGTCAGATCCACACAGAAATAATTTGCAAACACTTCTGTCCCAGGACTGGATCAGGAGAGGGAGGCTGCAGGGAGGACCGGAGCCTTGAGTTCTAATGCTCGGCTATCAGCAAACTCACATTTCTGCTGTCCCAAGGATCCAGATCAGTAAGACTTCAAAATAAGTTCACATAGAAATTCAAGCCCGGCTGGTGTGGTTCAGCATCGACCTATGAACCTGGAGGTCACTGTTCAATTCCGGGTCAGGGCACATGCCTGGGTTGCAGGCTCGATCCCCAGTAGGGGGTGTGCAGGAGACAGGCAATCAGTGATTCTCATCATTGATGTTTCTATCTCTCCCTCTCCCTTCCTCTCTTGAAATCAATAAAAATATATTTAAAATAAACTTTAAAAGATTACAAAATAAATCCAAAATGAATCTTTTTCTGAAATTTAAAAAAATACATTATCTATAAAGCACCCCACTTCCATTTCACATGAACTGTTAGGTAAGTCAAGCTATTTATATAATTTTAACTCTTTGTAAACCTCAACTACCCTATTTTTATTAATCTTCTACTCAATAGGAAAATTCAAAGCCACATGAATATAACTACAATAGAAAAACCTTTTTTTAAAAAAAATATACTCTTAAAAAGGAATCAAACCTGGGACCCTTCAGTCCACAAGCCGATGCTCTATTTACTGAGCCAAACTGGAGAGGGCTAGAAGAACCTTCTTTACTTAGCCAGGTTTAGCACTGAGCTGGGAAGAGAAGGGACAGGTCCTTCCCCCACCCCTCCTCCACCCCCACATGACCAGCTGTCAAATATTTACTTTTGGTCTCTATGAACCAAAGATAAGATCCTAACAGGGAGTGAACCAATCCCGTTTGGGTCATCCCCACCCCTTCCTCAAGTCCTCCACCTTTTCCCTGCCTTGTTCTTTTTCTATGTAAACAGATATAGGCTTGTGGGAGTGTTAACATTTGCAAAATAAAGTGCACAAATCTTAAATGCTCAACTTAAAATTTTCACATCAAAACACAGAACATTTCAAGCAACCTAGAGAGTCCCCTTTTGTTCCCTCCCAATCAATACCTGGGAAAGGGAACTTCTTAACCTTAAAAAATCGAAGCATTCGAATACTATGCCACTATAAAAAAGGAACTTTTACCATTTGCAACAGCATGGATGGAACTGGAGAGCATTATGCTAAGCGAAATAAGCCAGTCGGAGAAAGATATCACATGATCTCACTCATATGTGGGATATAATGATCAACATAGTATGACGAACAAGAATAGATCCAGAGACAAGTGGCGGGGGAGGGGGGGTTTAGAGAGCAACCAAAGGACTTGTATGCATGCATATTAGCGTAACCAATGGACACAGACACTGGGGCGGTGGGGGCTTGCCCGGGGTGGGAATGGCTGGGGGGGAGGGGTGTCGACTGGGGAAAAAGGAGACATATATAAAACTTTAGACAATAAAAAAAATCGAAGCATTCTACTCTGGAGAGATTGAAGTCTCACCTTCCCATCAAACACACTTAGCAGCACAGCAATATTATCTTTCTCACTTATGAATTATTTTTAAAAGTAAACATGGAAATAATCAAAATATTAGAGCATTGCTTTTCCAAATGATGGCACACCTGAAGGACTGGATCCTAGGCAAGCAGTAAAGTCGTGCTTTGGAAGAATATTTAATGACACAGAAATGTTCATAATCTAATATTAAAGTAAAAGGCAAAAGACAGCCCGTGTGGCTCAGTTGATTGGAGCCTCATCCTGTACACCAATAGGCATATCTAGGTTACAGGTTTGATCCCCATTTGGGGTGCCTCTGGGAGGGAAGGTATTTCTCTGATGTTTCTCTCTCACATCAAAGTTTCTCTCTCCTCTTTCTAAATTAAATAAGCCTATCCTTGGGTGAGGATTTTTTTTTTTTAAGACAAAAATGCTCATGCAGAATCTCATTCAAAATTATATACTGTGCAATGAAAAACAACTGAAGAAAATACAACCTAAGATTAGCTTTGGTCAATTTTGCATGGAAGGATATGGGGTAGCTTTCATTTTCCTCTTTACAGTATTTTAAAATATTTTTGAAATTCTTGACAATGAGAATGTGTTACTTTTCTAATCAGGCAGAAAAACGTTTTCTTTTTAAATGTGGGGATAGCCTATCTGACCCACATAAGGGCGATGGTTTTCTAAATCACAACTCGTTTTGTTGCATATTATGCATTTTTAAATGGCGTTTAGAAGACTGCAGTAACTTGAGAAATTGCTTATGGCATCGTAAACGCATAGTGCTTTAAAACCAGAATAGAATGCATCAAACGAAGTTGGAGAGGGGAGAGACAAAAGTAACTGGTAACCGTGGTTGCAAATTACAAAACATGAGCATTGGAATAAAGAATGGAAAAATGGAAAGAAGGTTGTTGAATGAGTTTTAAAACTAGGCATGTGTTTAAAGCCCCCCATTCTAGTTCCTGCGATCTGGATACGTTTCTTGTGGCGTTTTGCGTTTTCTTTTTTAAGGCTAGGAATGTTGGGGGTAATTATTTCAATGTGTTTAGTCTGAAGCTTTGGGGTAGCGGTGTAGATGTGGCCTCTTTTACTCTGAATCAGATGCCACAGAAACACGAACAAATACAACCCTGAACGTTCACAAACGCCAGGACCTGACGAACGCAAAGCTACCCAACACTGAAGACCATTTCTGGGAACCTCGCTCCATGAAACCTTCTCCTTTCTCTTCCAAATAAATAGCGTCTTTCCCGACGGAATTTTTTGTTCTTTACAGAGCTGAGTGGAGGGGAGAGCGGGGCTGTAGTAATAATGGGCCCGCAGACTAAAACCGAAAACCTTCTGGCAGTTCCTGCCCCCCTCCCGCTCCCCCTTCCCCCCTCAGTCCCTATTGCTTAGGACCCTCCTGGTCCGGATGACAAAAGTGGCCCCATTTGCCCTAAAAGATGCGTGCCGTTCGTGAACTTGACCTAGGCGACCCCACTTCCCCCCCAAAGGCTGGGTGGTTTCCAGGGCCCGGGAGGCCTGGGGATCAAGGTTGGGTAGGAGGGTAAGACAACATACCCCTTTGGTCCAAAGCCTGCGGCAGGTAACAGCCACATGGGGGGCGGGGGGAGCGGGTAGAACCTGGAGGGCGTTCTCCTGACAGCTCTCTCCGGCCTCCCCGCCAGTTTGCGCCTAAGGGCCTGCCTCTGGGCATGTTAATCGGCCCCAAATGAGGAGGCCGGGAGCTGGTTGTG
>NW_005360086.1:159338-168897 GCF_000412655.1 Myotis brandtii
TTATTCCGCGAGGGAGGGGCGCTTTTATTTATTTTTAAACATTTTTAATCTTTATTGTTGAAAATATTACATGTCCCTCTTCCCCCGCATCGACCCCCTCCAGCCCGCCCTCGCCCCCCCACCACGCGCCCCAGACCCTCTCCACCCCACTGTCTGCGTCGGGAGCGGCGCGTTTAAAATAGAGGCGGCGGCCTCGGGGTCATTTATTCCATCTTCATCTGCTTTAGCTGGTATTTGTTTGCTATCCATGCATTTGGTCATTTTTTAGAAAATAGGGAATTTGTAGTGCCTACAGGTAAGGTAGGAAAAGATGAACTACTAACGAGCGAAGTGAAAAGTTACATTATGTCGGTCCTGGCTACGATGTTGGTCTCCCTCTCCGCACGGCCTCAATACTCGGGCTGCTTTTTTAAAGCGGACCTGGAGGGTCCTCCGCGGGAGGCAAGGCCCGGAAGCGCGCGGATACAGCCCGGCAAGCTGGCGCGCGAGAGGCCCTGCCTTCCGCGTCCCGGATCTCTCCACCACCCTCCTCCCGCCCTCTCCACCTTCATCTGCTTTAGCTGGTATTTGTTTGCTATCCATGCATTTGGTCATTTTTTAGAAAATAGGGAATTTGTAGTGCCTACAGGTAAGGTAGGAAAAGATGAACTACTAACGAGCGAAGTGAAAAGTTACATTATGTCGGTCCTGGCTACGATGTTGGTCTCCCTCTCCGCACGGCCTCAATACTCGGGCTGCTTTTTTAAAGCGGACCTGGAGGGTCCTCCGCGGGAGGCAAGGACCCGAAGCGCGCAGATACAGCCGGGCAAGCTGGCGCGGGAGAGGCCCTGCCTCCCGCGTCCCGGATCTCTCCACCACCCTCCTCCCGCCCTGGCCTTCCACCCCCTCTGCGTCCCCGTCCGGTTCCCCTAAAGGTGAAGGAATGTTTATGGCCTGACTCAAGTTCAATGACAAAACCCTGCCTGGAGGGGGAGGGGCAGCGACCAACAAAAATCAACCAGACAAAGGCCCGGCCCAGGTCTCAGGCGGGGGCGACAGCTGGGGCCACCTAGGCGCAGGGAGCCCAGGGTGTGCGGGAGCGGGGTGCACGGATCCTGCCCTCCCGGGATCCTGTCTTCCTGTCCCCAGCCTGTGCCCGCGGTGTGCGGCCCTTAGCTCCAGCACCAACATCCGGTGCGTGCCCACCTGGGTGGGAGGGGGGCGGGCACCGTCTGAACGGGCAAGAGGGTGCCTGATCTCAGAGCAGACTCTCCACGTGTTCAGGCCTCGGTGAGAGCCCCTGCCTTCTGCCCTGGCCCAAGCAGAGCGGAGGCCAGACCTTCTTCCTCTAGGACAGTGGTTCTCAACCTTCCTAATGCCGCGACCCTTTAATGCAGTTCCTCATGTTGTGGTGACCCCCAACCATAAAATTATTTTCGTTGCTACTTCATAACTGTAATTTTGCTACTGTTATGAATCGTAAATATCTGATATGCAGGATGTACGTATTTTCATTGTTACAAATTGAACATAATTAAAGCATAGTGATGAATCACAAAAACAATATGTAATTATATATGTGTTTTCCGATGGTCTTAGGCGACCCCTGTGAAAGGGTCGTTCGACCCCCAAAGGGGTCGCGACCCACAGGTTGAGAACCGCTGCTCTAGGACCTGCTTTTCCCTGCCCCCTCCTTTGAGTTTTGCTCACTTCTTCCCTCCTCCTCTCCACCCCCCTTAGATATTCTAAGCATCTTTCTAAGTCCTTCAACAGAGCCTTTTCTGGGAAGCCTTTCCAGCCTTGGGTGTGTGTTGAGGGGTGGGGGTCTTTCTCACTCCTGTTCCCCTTTAGCTCCACCTCACACTGTCAGAGTTCATGGAATATAGTCCACCAGGCTCAGTCACATCTGAGGAAGCTGCAGCCCCCAAGCTCTAGGTCGGAGGAGCGGCAGGGCTGGGTGGGAAGGGAGATGGTATTTCCACCGTCTCTCCTCCAGCCTCGCACTCCCCAGGAAAGGTTGTGCATGCAATCCGAGTATCGGATTGAATTCAAATTCCACCTGTGTTTAGTCCCGTGTTGCACTTATGTAAATGCAAATCAGCCGAGGAAGTTTGCACGTGTGTGACATCAGGGGATGGCTCCAGCTGGAAACAGGTATCTGTCCTCAGTGTGTGTGTGTGTGTGGGGGGGATCTTGTGAGGAAACTGTGTTGGGGGTAGGGGAGAGGCTGTGGGTCCTATTCCCTTCCCTTGGTGTAGACCCAGGAGCTAAACTAGCCGTGGGCAAACTACGGCCCGCGGGCAGGATTCGGCCCGTTTGAAATGAATAAAACTAAAAAAAAAAAAAAGACCGTGCCCTTTTATGTAATGATGTTTACTTTGAATGTATATTAGTTCACACAAACACTCCATCCATGCTTTTGTTCCGGCCCTCCGGTCCAGTTTAAGAACCCATTGTGGCCCTCGAGTCAAAAAGTTTGCCCACCCCTGAGCTAAACCCTTAAACGCTCCTGCTTTGGGGGCTGGCTCTGCCACTGTCTCCTTTTTAAAAATTCTATAACGGGCTCACTCAGTTGCAGGTTTTGTCAATCTGAGGCAGTAACTCAGAGCGGGCGTGGGCAGGAGCTGAGGGGAGGGTTAGGTGAGCCCCAAGAGTGTCTGTAGAATAAATACATTGCCATCCCAAGACCAATGAGTGAGCAGTGCCAGTGGCTCAGGGCGTGGGCATGTGGCCCCACGCTGCTTCTGTGCCAGGCTCTGACCCGCTCAGATCCTGGCCCTCACCAAGCTTCCGAAGGGGCACAGGAATGGGGGAAAGAATGTAGGCGCTCGGAGATTAAGGTGCACTGATTTCTTTTATTAAGGGCCATACCCTTTTTTGCTTAAGGGTGAGTTATAAGTCATCATTTCAGTTCATTTGTAAAGTATTGTTATACCTTTAAATAACAATAACAAGCAATATTAATTTTGTCTGTGCCAGGACTCCATCCAGTGGGAGACAAACAGAAAGTTACATGGGGGCCTGGCGACGCTCCTGCTCGCACCGCCAGCCTCTCCCGGCCGAGGCGGCGCCGACCCGCGTGCTGCGAAGCGCTTCCTTTGTCTCCGCCCTGGCGGGGCCTCGCCTCTCCAGGAACCAACAAGAAGGGCCCCCCGCTGGGTGGTCGCTAGGAGCTGCCTGACTACCGCCTTTCCCGGCCCTACCCTAGAGCTGAGGCCCCCGAATTCCTAGGGGGCCCCCTCCAGGGGCCGTGGTCTGCGGATCAGGCAGTTTACCTTGTTAGGGAGTAAAGCACCTTTGGAGGAAGCACTCAGGCCGGTCTCTGGTCTGAGAAATGGGCGCATAACACTCTTGTTCTCCCTGCAAACGCCAGGAGCGAATTCAGTTTGCCTGGAGACCCCGAGCCCCGCGCGGCTGGCCTGGGGGTTCAGCCTCCACGTGACGCGGGGCTCTGCCCCCGCCCCTTAAGCTGGAGGAGGAAGAACAGGAACGCAGCTCTGGGTGCCCCCCCACCACCACCACCACCGGGCAGAGGCTGAGCGAGAGGGCGCCATAGCCCGCGGCTCCCCACCTCGAGGTCAGGGAGGCTGCGAGCCGGGCGAAGACTTTAGTGTCCTCTCCAGGGCAGACCGAGGCTCCCGGCCAACCTCTGCGTCTGCCTGTCCGCTGGCCCTTCTCTGGCCGCTTGGCCTCCTCCCTCCTAACCCAAGGCCAGAGGCGCGCCCCCCTCCTTCCCTCACCTTCTTCCCATAAAGCTTTTAGCCCAGGGGGTGTGGGGCCTGAAGCTTCAAGTTCAATGGCAATGTCCCTGACCCTCCCCTCCCCTTTGGGCGCCGGCTAGACGCCGCCTTCCCCTTCCCGTCCTTCTGGGGACGATTGAACTCCTGTTGCCCCCTATCCCTCTCTTGGGGGGGGGGGCAGCGGTGGAACTCGTTTTTTCTCCCTTTGCCCCAACCACCCCACCCTCTTTCTACGCAGAAACAGCTAGTAGCTGAGAGAGGAAGAAAAGTTGGCACCCCCTTTGGATGTTTTAAAATCTCCAGGCCCTGGCGGGGGCGGGGAGGGGGGGCGTCCCACGGGATGAGAGGCTGAGGGCCGCTCTGGGGCCTTCTCCCCTCTTTCCCAGAGAGTGGGTGAGAATATGATATGCATTTCTTTCAAAACAAGGGAACCTCCTTTCGCCCCCTCCGCAGGAGTCGCCTCCGCGCTTTATTTCAAGTCGACGGTAACGGATTCATCCATTTCATTCAGGATTGTAACTCTTGGGGTGAAAGCACAAGGAGCACCCCCACCCCGCCTCCCACTCAAGAAAACCTAATTAAAGGGCAGCACTTAGGACCTTGAATAAAACTTTAACGAAGGGGAGGAGAGGAGGCAGCCGGGGCCAGCCAGAGAACTGGGGGCTCGATCGGGGCCCTTTTCCTCCGCGGGTACAGCTTCTGGGCCTGGAACGGTTCAGAGTCTGGGTGACCCGTGGAGCGGGGTGGGGGGCGGCGGTGCAGAGAGACACACGGCCGCCTGGGCCTCGCGAGCTCCAGGGCGGCCAGGCCCGGCGCGTTTGCCAGGATGAGCACAGGATCCCGGGCCTGGCGCCTCGGGGGTGCTCTCCGCGGGGCCGTGCGGGCACCGAGATTCCAAAAACAAACGCTTCCCGGGGGCGCTCTCCGCGGGGCCGTGCGGGCACCGAGATTCCAAAAACAAACGCTTCCCGGGGGCGCGTCTGAGCACCTCGTCACTCTTACCCCCTAAGTCGGCCCCTGGGCGCCTAATAAAATCCACCTGGTTTGCAGGTCGAAGTGATCGCGTTCCCGGAGCCACGCAGGCGCGAGCCACGACTCCGAGGGAGGGGGAGCTCGGGGAGCGCGGGGCCGAGGAAAATTACCGCTTGTCGGTGAAGACGCCGGTGGGCTTTCCGGAGAGTGTCTGTGCACCTGTGCGTGATGTGTCCTTAAGATTGTCTGAATTTACCTATTTCTCAACGTTGGGTTTACAGGCTTTAGTCTGTATAATGTTAGCAAAACCCTCTCTCTTATAGCTTAAAAGGGCCCTAATTAAAAAGCAAAGCTGCAGGCAAGTAAATATGGATGGGTGAATTTTGTTGCAATTTAGACACGAATTAGTGAGAGATTTTTAAATGGTCGGTCATGGTGGCGGGCAGTTAGAATTCGCCTCAGGAGTAAAGCTGGTGTTTGGTGATTTTTAAAAGAAGGTTTAATACAAAACAACACTTAAAACAACCCCTCCCCCCCTCAGGGTACGTACAAGTAAAGCACTCAGAAAAACAGTGGGCGGTCCGCCGAAAATCGTCCTGGCGAGGAAGAGAACTGCTCTCATCTTCCAGGGGAACCGGGACCTGGCCCGAGGGTAGATGGCGCCGCAGCCTTGCTCGCGGAGTCCGTTCTCCTTCCGAGATCGCCAGTACTGCTTCCCTCCTGGCTTCCCTCCGGGGTCTCTTGGCGTCTGGACAGACACGTCTGCCGATACCGTGGCCCAATCCCAGGCGACCCCGGGCCCTCGCGCTGGGCAGGACGCGCAGCCCGGAACTCTGCAACCCCGGAGGCTCCCGGCACCGCGAAGCCAGGCGCTGGGTTGCTGGTTCCAGCGGAGCGGATCCGCAGGTTTCCCTGGAATGACGATCTTCAGCCGGAAGGGGGCGCCCTTGTCTTTTTAATCGTCCAAACTCGCATTCGTAGCGAAATAAATCTCAAATCTTTTGTTCGTTCTGAAATTATTTCCAGAGAATAATAGAGGAACCCAGAAATTTCAAGTCCCTGATAGTGAAGTGGAGGAAGTCCAGAGTCTCCTTCAGGCCTTCTTACCTAGGCAACCCCTCTTGTGGCCTTTCCCCTCTGCACGTGGGGACCCCGCAGCATGGCGCTCCGGGTCATTTGTCCCACACCCACCCACACGCCTGTCTGCGCTGACGTCTCGCCATTTCTGGAGCAGCGGGAGAGGGGTTTGCACACACTATCCTGGAGAAACTGATACTAAAAGCTGCTGGCTTGGGGCTTCACTTGAAAGGGGACAAGAGAGGCAGCAAGCAACCTCCTCTGAGCCCGGAGTGTTACTTACGGAGGAGCTTAAATTGGACCACGGGGCTTGGATGGATTTTTTTTTAATCACAAAATTGGCACATACCGCCCCCCAGTACTCACACTCTAAGAGACCCAGGAAGGGAGGGTGACCGCTCACCTGGGGGCTGGGGGCCTTCCCTTAGCCCTGGTTGCTTTTTGGTAAACAGATTTAGAAGAGTCCAAGTGGCTTCCCAATTCGTTCCCTGGAGAGGAGCCAGGACTGGAATCCCACCCCACTGAAGGGTGGAAATACCCGGGTTTCTCGGCTGCAGCCTGCAGCCGTCATCCTGAGGTTTCCGGGAGAACTACAAGCTGGCTCCGAGGGGGAGCTGCCGCAGACTCCACTGGCTGTTCATGCGTCTCTGGGTGGCTTGGAAGTGGGTCCCACCGGGTCCTCTTCACTTCACTCCTGCGCGCTGGATTGTTGGAGTATCTACCTAGATCCCCCAGGCCGGGCTGCAGGAAGACCCAGCATGAACCTGCTGGCTTTGCCGCAGCCAAGACTGCAAGTTCCACCGGTTGCTGTGCCTCCGTGCAGAACATCAGGGAGCTGGCACAGAGGCGGAGAGTTTCTGGCTCCAGAAACAACCGGTCCGCCCCCAGGTTTCTGGAATTCCGCACTATGGTCTCTGTCGGCATGGCCCAGGGAAAACAGTTGGCACCAACCCGCCATCCACCCACCCAGGGTTCAGGAAACATGGACTGAAAAGTGAAAAGAAAAGGAAGTCTGTGCCCACTGTCGCCAAGGCCGCATGGTGTCCCCACCATGAGCCTGGACCTTTGGGCTTCTGTCACCTTGCCACCCTCAGTTCTTGCACCCACATAAGGGCCTAGTGCAGCGGTTCTCAACCTGTGGGTCGCGATCCTTTTGGAGGTCGAACAACCCTTTCACAGGGGTTGCCTAAGACCATCCTGCATATCAGATATTTACATTACAATTCATAACAGTAGCAACATTACGGTTATGAAGTAGCAACGAAAATAATTTTATGGTTGGGTCACAACATGTGGAACTGTATTTAAAGGGCCAGAAGGTTGAGAACCACTGGCCTAGTGCATCTCCCAGCTGACGGGCCCCCATGCTCCTCTGGGTGTCATGAGGCAAGCAGAGGAGAAAGGGTGGGAAATGGGGCCATTTTCTGGGGTTTTCTCTCCTGCCCAGCTCTACTAGCATGCTGGGGACATACTTGCCAGTGGGGTAGGATTCTACTCGTTGTACCTGGAAGGGGCTGCGTTAGAAGACCACAGACATCTGTTTCACGCGGCTCCCAAATGTCCAATAAACCATGACCTGTTTAGGTCAGAACCACTAGGAACCTTAGGGGAAGACTAGGAAAGTTTGGGGGCAGAAGTGAGAAATGGTGAATTATCCAGGCACTTGGCCAAACTCCATTTCTCTGGAAGAAGAAGATAGACCAGGGGAGGCAGCCTGCTGGCTTCATTTTCACACAAGGACCAGTATGTACAACCCACGGGGTGGGCAGGGAAGGGGAGAGAGGCTCCCTCTAGCATTGTCCATCCTGCTGTCATCTTAGAAAAACGCTAAATGGCAATGTAGCCACGGGGGTGACCCTGCCTTATCTCCTCTCCCCCCTGCGGGCCCTGGGATGAGGGATGGGCTTTGGAAATGGAAGGGGATCCACAGGAAGCTTCCCAGTCACCATCTCCTTCCAAGTTTATTCATGATCAGTTCATTCCATGAAAGCGGTTTCTGTAATGCTCCGCAGAGCTCTAGTAGAAAGTATGAGACTAGTTATCGTGGCAACTAGTACTGGTTATGGTGAGTATCGCCACTGCCAGGGGGAATGCTAATGACTGGGACAGGCCCTTTGGGTGGTGTCACTCTGGCAGATTAGGCTTTCACTTGGTCCTCAGTGGCTCACTGGGACATATGGGGTACTCAGGTTGTCCCTGGGAAACAGCACAGGAGCCATGGCCTGAAAAAAGTGTCACCTCTGGGGACCCCTCAACAGAGTCCTGGGTCCCAGCCTGTCCTTGGCAGGTTCCTGGTCTCCCCAGATACCACCCACCATCCCCCACCACCTCCCCAGCCAGGGAGCACCCTCACACAGTAGCAGTAGCGTTGGTCTTGACCTTGGCAAGGACCTTCTTCTCCTTGACCCTGCGATTCTGAAACCATATGGTGATCTGGCGCTCTGAGAGGCTGGTGGCCACCGAGATCTTGCGCCTCTTGTCCTTGGTGATGAACTTGTTAGCTGAATACTCTCGCTCCAGCTCCCGCAACTGCCCCTTGCTGTAGGGAATGCGCTTCTTGCGGCCTCGGTGGAAGGTGCAGCCTTCCGGAGGGTGCTGAGCGCTTGAGTCTGCCAGATGGGAGTGGGAGAGAGAGAAAGACACATTCAGATCCCACCTACACACAGACCCAGGCCCCAGAAACTAAGGCACCCTGCAGGCCACCCTGCAGTCTTGTGTGCACTTCCACTCCCCCAAAGCACCCAGGGACACCTGGGCTTCTGGCTGGTTCTCTGATCACCTCTCAGCCTTGGAGAGAGCAGGCTCCTATAAGCCACCCTCACCCATCCCTGCCCTCACACCAGCAAGTTGGCAAATACACCCATTACATACAGTCAGACCTTTGCCCACAGTCACATACATCCACCCTCGCGCATTTGAGACTCTTGGCCACTCTTACAGATTCTACAGGCAAATTCTGTACAGAAGGAAACGCATTTCTGCTCCCACTCCCAACACAACACACACACACACACACACACACACACACACACACACACCAATGCACATACCTACGTTATGACTGAGGGAAATCTAAGTTTTCCTTTGGAAACTGAAAAACTCATCAAAGAAAAAGTGAGAGGTTGTGTTCTTTACAGAATTTCCAATAACTGTTCCCACCCCTTCCCACCCCCACACTCACTGAATTGAGAGTTACTTAGCCTTTTTGTGGAATTAAACTGGGATCTGTTGGGTAGGAACACCCTAATAAGCCCCATCCAACTACTGGGATATATTGAAAAGCTTGTGGCAAGGCCTCCGGGGATCTGTGAAGGGGCCTGTTGGTCTCTGGCTGCAGATGGTCCCCAGCTCCGGCCCCTCACACTGACCTGGGGGGACCTCCACCCAGGCTCTCCGACTACCTGGATCCTCCTTCAGAGTCCTAATAGCCCAAGAGGATCACCAAACTCCTCCTCCCCAGCCCCAGGTCTTCCTCCTCTTCCTCCCAGCCAAGTGCCAGCGGGGTCTGCAACCCCAGGCTTGGCGCCGAGGGGACCCAGAGGAGGGAGTGAGGTTACCTGCAAACGCCGTCTTCCAGAAGGACCCCGATGGGTTCTGTTCTCCCTGGCAACACACCTGGCTGTTCCAGCCCCCGGGGAGGGCCCAGGGCTGGTAACTGTCCACGGGCAGCAGGGCGTCGTGGCGCGGCTCCCCGGGGGCGCCCAGCGTCTGCACCACGGACACATCCAGGTAACTGGCCATAGGCTGGTAGGGCGCCGGGTACCCCGGGTAGAAGGCGAACTCGGCATGGC
>NW_005360086.1:169148-173901 GCF_000412655.1 Myotis brandtii
GGCCAGCGGGGGGTGGGGGAGCAGCCTCCGGCCCCCTCCCGCTCCCAGCAAGCCCTCCACATCCTTGGCCCCGTCCAAGGCGGCATAATTGCCCGGCTCCATGGGGCCGAGGGTCGGCGCATGGGGTGCTGAGAGCGGGGGATGCAGGGGGCCCCCAGCTCGCTCTCCCCACCCAGGCCCTGGGGATCCAAAGCGGCACTCGCGCTGATTGGCCGCCGTCAGGTGGAGAAGCTAATAAAATCTTCGTGGCAGAAATTGCGAAAATACTTTAACTGCCCCCTTGCCCTCTCCCTCCTCTCTCTCTCTCTCTCTCTCTCTCTCTCTCTCTCTCTCTCTCTCTCTCTCTCTCTCTCAACGTGAGAGAGACGATGAGTGTCCCTTCGCTGCTTTCCTGGGGGGAGGGGAGAAGTGGGAGACGGAGGAAGAGCGGACAGGGAGTCCCCCTCCTCCGCAGCCCCGTTCCCTCTCTGGCTCTGTCTCCTGCGCTTTGGCCGGTTTAACGAGAGAATAAAGCTCTCCCTATAAAGGGCCTCTCTCGTGGGGGAAGGGGAGTAGGGGGTGGAGTCGGGAGGCCACTTGGCCTGCAAGGGGAACCTGGGAGTGCGTGCGCGCGCCTGGGCCAGCGGAAGCGAGCCACTGGGGATGAAAGGGTATTTCTGGGAGCCCTTTCCTCTGGGTCCTGGGTGCTAGCATCCCAGTTCACCCCAGATGCCCCTCCCATCCTGGATGCACTATAAGCGGCTCCCGGCCCCGGGAAGTGCCTGGGACGCCCCTTCCCCAGAGACCCCAGCTACTGCCCCACACAGCTCGGCTGGCGTCTGGCTCCGGGTTGGGTTGGGGCAGAGAAAGAGGAAGGAGGACAGAGCTCCAAAGAAAGCGATGAGAGACCTGGAGCCTGGGACACAGAAGGTTTAGACTTAAAGGGGAACCGGGGCTTCTAGACCAGGCCCGTGAGAGGGGCTCTGCATTTCCATTTAAGGATGGAGAAAGAGGTAAGGAGAGAAGACGCACAGGACGTGTATTCAGAGAGACGGGTAGAGGCAGAGACAGAAAGAGGAAACCAGGGATCGAAGCACAGAGGGAAAGAGACAAGTTGAAGGAGGGGATGGGAGAGGATCTTATGAAATCCTGGAATACCAGTGGAAAAAGATAATTCCTTCCCCTTCTCTGAGAACTAAGGAATTTCCAGGAAGTCGGGCCTGGTTAACTAACTGGCCATGAACTAGTTGTGGAAGTTCTGGACCCCAAGGGCCTGTGGGCCTCTGCCTCTCTGCCCTCCTGCCTCTGGCATGCTTCCACTCAAGCTGAGAGTCCAGAAAGTCCAGCACCTTCTGCTCCCTGCAGGCTCCAAATTTTCTTAGAAAGGGGATGGGGGATGGGGGCGGGCCCAACCACTGGAGAAATTGCTGGAGGCCCCGCTGATGGGGCCTATTGTGCGGTGTAATTCAAGAAACTAAAACTGCTTTGTTTCACAAATCTGAGGTTTTGTGTCTCTTCACTACCTCGCCCAAATCAAATCTGTCCAAGTCCACTTTTTCTAGAACCCCCAGTTTTTTTCTGGAGAAGACAGGAATGATTCCATTTTGCATAGGGGTCATGGCAATTATCTAGAACAGACCACCCTGAGCTCATGCCCAGTCACCAACTTGAACCTGAACTTGAGCCATCTTTCCGGACTGGCCCCATGCAAACTGGAGTTGCAGGACTATAGGGGAAATTATAGATCACCTATAACAAATATTGCTGCCCTGGCCACGTAGCTCAGTTGATTATAGTATCTTCCTGATATGCCAAGATTGCGGGTTTGATCCCTGGTTAGGGCACATACAAGAAGAAACCGATGAATGCAAAAACAAGTGGGACAACAAACAGATCTCTCTCTCTCTCTCTCTCTCTCTCTATATATATATATATATATTTTATTGCATTTGAAAACCACATGAGAGAAAATGGAGGTGTCTCTTCAATGGGTCTGGGTACTTTTGCTGTAGCATCTTTGCCTGTAGACATCTTTGCCGCAAATATTTTTGCTGCAAACATTTTCACCATATAACTCATTGGCCATAAGGCAATTTTGCCATTAAAAAAGATAAAATCACAAAAAACAAAAGAGGGATGTTAAAAAACAGACATAACACAATTTAAAAGACTTTATTGAGAAATACAAAACACTTACATGTATTTCAAATGTGTGTAGATTCATGGCAATCCTGTGCAAATAGCTGGTTTTAGTTTGTGGATTGTATCTAAGCCGTTGTCCTCATTGTATGGGAACTGTGGGTTCAACTTGGTGCCCTCAAAGAACCCTCAGCCTCTTTTCTCCTCCCAATGTACAGGTATACCTCAGAGAGATTTTGGATTCGGTTCCAAACCACTGCAATAAAAAGAGCGTCACAAAAGTGAGTCACCCGAATTTTTGGGTTTCCTAGTGCATATACGTTATGTTACATGACTGTAGTCTAATAAGTGTGCAATAGCATGATGTCTTTTAAAAAGTACTTAGCTTAATTTAAAAATTCTTTACTGCTAAAAAAAATACTGGCCATCACCTGAGCCTTCAGAGAGTTTAGTCTTTTTGCTGGTGGAGAGTCTTGTCTTCAATTTGTAAAAAACACAGTGTCTGCGAAGTGCAATAAAGCAAAGAGCAATAAGATGCCTGTAGTGTGTTTCAAAATAAGAAACCAACTCTTGGGGCAAATTGTTGTCCTCTGCAAGAAATAAATGCTAACTATTCTAAGACCACCATCATATCTACTCACTGTATTGACCTTTATGTGGGCTAGCTAAGATTTATATATAATATAAAAATGGAAGTAACTGTGAGAACTTTGTCAATGCAGAAATGAAACCAAACTAACAACTGGCTTAAGTACATTGTCTTCAACGCAGTTAATTGGTTTGTCAATGGAGAAATAAAACCAAGCCCAAAAAATCAAACTGTCAACCAGTTATTTTATTTTTTTACAGCAAAATTGCCTTATGGTAAATTACTTATGTGGTGAAATGTTTATGGCAAAAATGCTTTCAGCAAAGATGCCGAAGGCAAAGACGCTTATGGTGAAATACTGAGCAAGCACACTCTTTGACGCTTCCCAGTTTCTTATCATAGCTTCTAGCTTGTCTAACTCTGAAAGACCGAAATATCAGGATTTTTACCTAAAGACAAAGCTTTTTCACCGCTTTTTACTTGGTAGATGACAGTACAAGCATGAACAAATCTCTAAATTAAAAAAAAAATAATTGTAGTCATTCCTGGACATATACCCAACAGAAAATGTTCCTGTCCATCACACGCCATGTACTGGAATGTCCAAAGCAGCTTTATTCATGATAGCTCAAAAATAGAAACAAAACTGAATGTCCATCAATAATTAATGGGTAAATAGATGGTGCTATAATTAAAAACTAGAGTACTACACAGCAATAAACAACTACTGCTACAAAATGAATAAATCACAAAGATATGTGGGTGAAAGAAGCCAGGCACAAAAGATTAACTTGTGTCTGCCTATTTCTATGCAGTTCACGAACAGGCAAAATTAGGTTAGAAGAGATTATGCTGGAGAGAGGGGCTCCTGAGTGGGAGGTGCCGTAAGGAAGCTTTCTGGGTGCTGCACATGTTCTCGTTTTCAATCTGCACAGTAGTTACATGGGTGTGTTCACTGTGTGAAAATGCGAGCTGTACACTGGTTATCTCTGCGCTTTGTATCAGCTTTATCTCTGTTTTGTCAGTACAAAAACTTAAAGATTCATAACAACATTGCTCGCCGCTGTGCTTTTTGGATACATGGTTTTCTTCTTCATGTCTATGAAAATAAGCAGCGAGGCTCACATAGCTCTGCATTGTTGTGGAATACCAGCTCGCCGGCTGTCCCACAGATACATTTCCATACAAATAAAAATTATGGGGCTTGTTGGTTTTGTTTTTGTTTTGCTCTACAATTTATTTAGCTACTACCAGGTCCCAGGGAACCGTTCTGAATGTCATATTTATTAGCATATGAGCATGTGCTCCCATTTCCTGTAAGGCATACCTATAGGCAACTGTCTGTGACGTATCATAGACCTCAACCGGAGTCAGATAAAGTAGGATTCAGTCTCATCTGTAAAAAGTACCAGTCTCCCCATGGGCACAATAATCCCTACCTCACAGGAACGCTGTGCAGATTAAATGGAGATTTTGCATATGAAAGCATTTTATGAATTGAATAAGTATGAGTTATATTTGTGTTTCTGCATGTGTGTCTGTTTCTAATGAACTACAAGACACCTGTTTTTATTTTAAAATTAAAGGACAGTTGTCCTAAAATATACGGGTCACTTTGTACTTGCCTCTCTCGGCCCTGAATCAGCCTGAGGTTCCCACATAGAGAAACTGAGGTTCAGATCCGTCCCTCCTCCCCCACCCCCAAACCTCCCTAGGGCTCTACAGGAGGTTAAGGCCGAGGTCTCAGGATAACCCAGGCGTCTGACCGCCCAGCCAGCCCAGGCTGAGTCAGCCCTTCCCCCGGCCCCACAGAATCCTTTGTGTCCTGCTGGGAGCCTCCAGGCAGACCCTCTCAGACCTTGAGCCTCCCCCTCCCCTTTCCCGACCCAACCAAACGCGCTGAAAGCCTCATCTGCTCCTTTACATACCGGCCAGACACCTCCAGGAAGGTCAAGGCCAAGTTGAAAGTTAAGAGTCTGTTTATCACCGGGAGCCCATTCAGCGCGGCCCCACAGACCGCCTGTGACCTTTACTGCCCGGCCTTTG
>NW_005360086.1:173956-182908 GCF_000412655.1 Myotis brandtii
CGCAACCGGAGAGGGGGCGAGAGGCGCCCACCCGCCCCGCTTGCGGCGTTTGTTAAATTCTGTTTTACTTTTCTGTCAAGCAAAGATTGCGCCCGGTGACTTCATTCCCCCACTTGGAACAGTGTGCGTGGTCGCGACCCCCCGAGGCCCTCAGGTTGGTGCTGACCAATAATGAGAATCTATTTGCAGCGGCGCCGCTGCTTTTTCTGGAAAGGTCGGGGCTCCGGTGCCGCCAGACGGCAAAGGGCCTGGCTGAACGGCTGGGGAGCGCTTCCTTCCTTCTCTGGGTTTATGAACCGGGCCTAATGGGGTGCGCGCTTTTCTTTCTTTCGTCTTTTCTTCTACCCTTTCTGCCTTCAGTCTCTTGCTATCTCTCTTTTCCTTCTTATATTTGTATTTTTTCTTCCTGCCTTTCTTTCCTCCAGTTTTAGTTCTCTTGCTTCTTGTGCGTTCTTTCTTGTTTTGTTTCTTTCTGTCTTTAATGCTTACTTTCTCTCCCCTCCCACCACGATTCCTCTACCCCCCCCCTTTTGTTCCTTTCTGCTTTTCTTTCACTTACACTATTTTTTCTTGGTTTGCTTCTCGTCCTCTCATTTTTCTTCCTTTCGTTTTCAATGTTCCCTTCCTTCCCGCTTGCTTTTCTCTTTCCCTTGCATCTATTTCTTTAATTTACTTCTATTTCTTTCTCCCTAATCTCCATTGTACTTTTTCTACCCCCTTTCCCTCAACACATATATACACTCAGTTTTTCTTTCCAGCCTCCTCCACTTTCCATTGTTCTCCGAAGTCTGGGAAGGGCTTGCTGGGCAGCTGTCTGCCCTTGCAGGCAGGTCTAGATCGGTGTCGCCACCCTCGGAGCTCCTGCCAGTGACTAGAACTGCGAGGCCCAGTTGGGAAAGAGAGGCGCCAGGGCCCTTCTCCCTGAAGGGAAGTCAGACAGGTCCCCTCCTGGCTGTAGAGGGAAATCTTTTGGACAAAATGAAGGAGGGGTCCCGGAGCTACCAGAACCAGAGAGGGAAGGCCTGGCTGGTCAGGAGGAGGCCACTATCACCTTCGGGCTCTCCCCATCTGGGCAGCCCTGCACCATCCTTGGGATTAGGTCTCTCTCAGGACAAATCCCCGGGCTTCCGAGGCTGAGATTTGAGGGAGCCGGCTATGAAGTTAGAACTGACCAACCGCGGACTCCATCATGGCACAAGTGTATCTATGAGGCGATGAAAGATGGTCTGCTAAGAGGAGAGGCTACCTCCAGCGACACTGCGCCCTCACTATTAAATGCCTAGAAACAGGAAGAGCCTTAGCCAAGTCCACCGACTGTGAGTGGGGTCCTGATCAGAGGGAGGGAGTGGGGAAGGGGAGACAAAACTGAGGGTCACTGAACAGAGACCAAGGCCCCCGGTCTCTGGTCTTGCAGCTCTGGGCTGCTCCTTGCATGCCACGTGTGTAGCTGACAGAGTTGGAAGGCCCACGGACCCGAGTCCCCTGGCTCCTCTTCTGACCCTGGCCTTTGCTGGGGAGGCCTGGACTGTGCCCCAACCATTAGGAAGTCTGAGCCTAGAGGGCTGCACTGTAGAGCCCAAGTCTTAGGCAAGGTTTTGTTCAGCTCAGTGTGATGAGCAAAGTCATTTCTCCTCTCTGTGCCTCCATTTTCCTATCTGCTCTGTGTAAGGAGGGCAGGGCTGGGCCAGCTGCTCTTTAAGTCCTCCTCAGTACTCACTTTGGGCAGAAGAGAGGCAAGCAGGCAGAGGCAGGGATGTTACTAGAGGTTGAGGGTGTCAGAGTGGAGGAAGACTGCAGAAGGAGCCGCAAAGAGGCCACTAAGTTCACCATTGAGTATTCCACGTAGACCTAGGGTGTGGCAAGGTTATTAGGTCCGTGAGGGAGCCCAGCCCCTTGACCTGGCATCTGTGAGGCAACCAAAATGGGCTGGCTCAGTTGGACCGGTCAGCTCCAGGGCATGAACTCCCAAGTACCCATTAAAGAGGTCCATTCTCCATAATTCCATGAGGAACCTTCCAGCGCTCCCCCCACCCACCCACATAAACTTGGAAATGGAGTAACAGGGGTGGGTTTCTTAAATGGAACCCATAACCAAGGTCTTTGGTGTTTGTAGCAGCTTCCAGGGTCCTGCGAGACTCAGCTTCCTTTGTTCCAGCCCCTGAGATCCTGGCTGGCACTCAGAAATGAGGAATATATGAAAAAAACTACAAGTTCAAGAAAGCAATTAAAGTCTCTTACAACCACCCTCCCCCCCATCTTCACCTTATCCCTTCCCCCTCAGGGAATGTAGAGATAGGTGATAATTATCAGCATAAATACTGGCTATTCTTAGGGCTGCTCTTGTATAGACACTGCTAGAGACAAAGACTGAATTTTTACTCTTTAAATCAAGAGGAATGTCAGTGCCAAGTCCTAAACCCACCTAATTGGCCTGAAGTGAAGCTGTCAGTTTGAGGCTTGGAGGAAAGTACACTTTGAGAGGTTTGATCTCTTGCTCTGATTCCCCCATTTCCCTTGCTGAGAAGCCTGAGACCATTCCAATGGCCCAGAACTTGACCATTTCCCCTTCTCTGTCTCTTCCCCACTCCCACAGCAAAAGATTTTTCCCTTCTCTTCCCACTAAGTTATCTGTTCCAAGAAACAAAGCTGGGAGAGGAGAAAGGCAGACATTTCACACACAGGAGATCCGTCCGTGGGTTGGCTCTGGACCGCTTGAGTTTAAACTAGTACTTCTTCCCCTCCAGCCTCCTTCAGAGATTCTCTAAGAATGCCCTTCACTTTAAACCAGAAAATCACCCAGAAAATAAATTTTTTCATAGTCTCCAGAGAGTCTGTAGCTTTATCCATGACTGGAGGGGATTGAAGCTGTTATTGGCCTGGATGCCAGAACTCTTTCCCCAAATACATTAAGATCTTTGCTGTCCTTTGTGTGGCTTATATCATGGTGATAGGGCTTGAGAAGAGATTCCCATCTTGGAGGCTACTAAGACCAGGGGCTAAGACTCTAGGAGCTTAGAAGAATAGAAAAAGTTTCTCCAATGAAATAATTAATTAGAGCAGTGCTGTCTCTGATTGAGGGGAGATGTGGGGCTCCCCCTTTCTCCCTTCTTTTGAAGAATAGGAAGCCCCAAATTCCCCAGTTATGCAAACCACTCAACTGGTGTTTGGGGTTGGGAGGATCCTTATAGATCATTCCATTCTAGTCGGCTATGTGCTCAAAGTGGCTGGGTGGCAGGTACCTAGGGAAATAAGCTGTTTTGTCCAAGTCAGAATGAATTGACATCAAGAAACCAGTGGTCAGTTCTGTGGTTCTGGGCAGTTCCAAGATGCCATAGTGGGAGCAGGAGGAGGGTTGAATAACCTGGCATGTAGACACCATGGCAGCTGGATGCAGTGTTGGAACTTCCAGGGATGCTCCGACTGTCCTTCCCAGGGCATTCCCAAAAGTCAGACAGACTGGGACGTGAGTGTGTGGAAGCTCCTCAAGTTCAGCTCCATGTCTACCAGGTCCTACGGGGCCAAAGCTTGGTCACAACGGCACCCCCTCCCAGGCACTGCTATCTAGCTATCCCTGCTCCACTATACTAGGCCAGTGCTCCCAGGTTCTTATCCCTAGAGTCAGCCTGAAAACTTTCCATAGAATGGAGGCCCGGGGAAGAGCCCTGGGAAGCAGACTCCATCTCTCTGGCCCCTCCAACCTCTCAATAACCCTGGGACCTGGCACAGGCCCAGCCAGATCTCCAGGTGTGTGTGTGTGTGTGTGTATGTGTGTGTGTGTAGATGATGCAGAAAGGGTTGGGTGCTCTCTGACTTGGAATCCCCCACACCAGTCTACCTTCAGATTCTGCCTCATTTGTCCTCTGCTCAGCCCATCTGCGTGGTTCTTTTAACCTGTGAATCATCTGTCCCAGGGGCCCCGGTCAAGCCTTGGGGGCCAGGGAAGGTACAGATGGACCCTGGACCAGCCCCTCATCCCAAGGCCCTTCATGGCCCTAGATCCGTGCATGTTAGGTGAGTGCGGCGGCCCCTCCAGGGTAGGAGAATTCACAGGAACTATGGAGACCACAACAACTCTCCATCCAGATGAGGGGCGGCCTAAGGACCTTCCCCCTTTTGTCCAAAAGCTTTCCTTCCCTTCCTTCTGCATGTGTAAACACCTGGCCGGGCAGATTTTTCAGTAGACTCTGCACCCGGAGAGGTTTACCGCCGCTCCTGGATGGCACAGCGTCCCAGGGCGGGTGAGTTCTCTAACTGCAGCGCAGCTGGAGAGCGCGGGAGCTTCCTCCCAGACCTTCCTCCAGGACCCAGAGGCCTCCTCTAGGCCAGCAGGTGCGCCTACCCTCCAGGGACCCCTCACCTTGAGGCGGAGGTTCTACCTCAAGGCAGAGGTTCCAATTCAAGGCGGATGTGCCCGCTGGACCAAAACCCGTTTAGTGCGTCTGCGGGAGGCACCCTTCCTCCTGCGGGCCCAGTTCACACCCGGGAGCTCCCTGGACAACAGTTCGCCCAGCACCTGGTGCCCAGACTCTTACATTACATCCCGGGGCGGGTTGGGGGGGGGGTGTTCTTGGGGCAGCCCATTCAGTGTCCTCATCACCTTAACGGCTGTGCCAGGAATCATAAATGCCCTGTAGGTATGTGCCTTTCATTTAATCCTCACAACAGAATCGGGTAGAGGACAATGTCACTCCGACTACCCTTTGGAGTTTCACTTTGGAGCTGTGTCCATATGAGCAACAAGGGAGCTAGGCCTGGAAATTTTCACCTGCAGCTGAATCAACTGAGGCCCTAACTCCTCAGTGTCTGAAAGTGGGCACCTCCAGCGCTACAGAGGGAAAACATGGTAGGATCCATTTGGGGCCAAAACTTTTTCCAATTCTGACCTCTCCCTGGGGAAAAGTTTGGTGAATCCATGGAGGTTCTTTACCCCCAGAAAGTGAGGGTGAAAGTTGATGGGTGTGTGTGTGTGTCCTGTTTCTAGGACATTACTGACTTGGGGAGCTTGAACTCCTGTCCCTGCTCTGGCCCACTGTGCCAGCTGTTTGATTTTCAGCTCTCTGACCCTCAGTCTCTTCATCTGTAAAATGGAAGTGATCATCTGCCCACACAAAGATGAGGGAAGTGAAAACTCTATAAAGAGTACAACACGTGTATAACTGATAGGTCGTTTCTCTCATAGTTGGTGGTGTTTGAGGAGAAGGTGAGGACTTCTGCTGGTGAGGCCTTGTGCTGGCCTCATGCCTATGGTAGACCCTCCCCCCCAAAAAACTAAGAAGAGACCTGTGCGTGGTGGTTCCCAGACAGAAAAGCTGTGACCTCCTGGCATAGAGGCGAGTGCCAGGATACCACTGCTCTTTCCCAGAAACTGCCAAGGAGCCAGGATTTTTGTCTCATCCCTGAACCCCACCTCCACTCCCCTCACCCCTTCCCTCTTTCCAGGGCTCCCAGCTGTGGTGCATCAACCACCCCAAAGCCCCAAATTGTCTTCAAGAGGAACTCCTGGGAATACTGGCTGGGACGTGGGGGCAGAAGCTGAAGGGGGTCCAACCAGGCAGCAATAAATTGGCTCCACCCTTCCAAGCTAACCCCTCCGCCCCGGTCTTGCTCTCTGGGACCGGTGAGAGGGAGTCTTCATGCTGGTGCAGACATCATTGAAGTCCTCAAATTTTTCATTTCCCAACTATACCTAGGTCATAAAAAGCCAGCAAATGTAATAAATTCTTCCCTGTAGAACCTAGTTTTAATTGATTGTTGGTTATTCAAGGTGAATCATGTGTGAAACACAGTTTGCCTTTGTAAACTGAATTGCACAAAATCCATCCTGAGCAACAGGCTGTTTGTGATCCTCTTCAAAGACTTGCACAAAACTTCTATTTATCCTTTGAAGGTCTTGGGGTGAAATTTAAGTGTGACTTTAGCTTGTAGAGAGCTCACTCAGTCAGCTGGGGTACGAAGAAGAGATTGAGTCTTGTTTTCTCAACTGCTGGTTTCTTTCTTAGAAAATCTAGTATTTTATACACACACACATTTATCTATTCTAGTTACTGTTTCGCAGTACCTGCAAAGGACCTGTGAAGCCACCTCATTGCAGAATAGAAAGTTATGCTGAATGTTGTTTCAGCTGACCTGGCAGCTATCTCTCCTACTACTGGGGCCTCTGAAATTCGGTTTTATCATCCAAGGTTCATGTTAGCCTCCTATCACGAGGTCTCTGCTGTGCCGCCTGGAATTGCTCTTGTCTGGGCTTTAGATTCCTTTCTGTCTAACTGAAAAGCCCCTTACTCTAGGCCCCACATCTACAAAGCAGGCTCCTTCCCAGAATGAGTGCAGGGTCCCTGCAGAGCCATTAGCCCTGCAGGGCTGGTCCATGGCATTGGCATCAGGGAATCTACATTTTAAAAAACGTTTTTGAGATAGTGGGGCTGGGGACCTGAAGCTGTTTGGTTAAAGAGACTCTGGAGATCCAGAATGAGGTAGGGGGTGGGGGGGAGGGTGTCCAGGCTGGGCAGTGACACCTGTTTGCCAAGCTCCTTGCCCAGACAGACCAAGGCGGTTCAGAGTGGGGAATGGGAGGGGGAGAGGAGCAGGGATTCAAGGCCAACTTTGAACCACCACCACCACCCCCCCAATCCAGGGTTTAATAGAGAAGGGGAGGGAGACTCCGCATTGTCTGGGTTCCTATCCCAGAGGAGAGTGTGGGTCTTGTGGAGGAAGAAAGGAAGGGGAGACTAAGGAAGAACAGCAGGGTGGCTTGTTTTGTCTTAGTCTTTTGTTTGGCCCCAGAGTTGGGTGTGGAGGGTTCTGACAAGGGGCCCTGTACTGAGCCAGTTCCTCTCCAGCTTTCTTCTTCCCGGTTTTCTTCGGACTCCTTTAATGTTTTATCTTGATTTGGACACCAGAATTTATTTACTTAGTTTTTAGTAAAAGGGAAGCTAGATTTCAAACACCATGTAGCTCCCTCCAGACCCCAGAACTCTACCCTAGCCGGTCCCCAAAGTCCCCCAGGTCCTACCAAGTGGTAAAGTCTGTCTCAGCTTCAGTGGTGGCCTGAAATTTTTTTCTACTCGCGGCCAGGCCCAGGAGACTGCAAACTGAAACAAAATGAAACCCTCTTCTCTCCCTGGCCCACTTAAATTTTCAGTTTCAGGAGGAAAAAACAATGGATATCATTTCAAAGTGTGTGGGAATGTAATAAACACAAACTGTGGCAGCTCACCCTCCCCATGAAGACACATTTATCTACCCCATAAGGTATCCGAAACACCTCCCATGAGCCCCACCTGCAAAAAGACAGGCGGACAGACCACAGACATCGGCCGCACACACATGCTCCCACCTAGCATTTGAATGAGCCAGTTAACCAGTGACGGGCTAATTCCTTCACCAGATCCGAGGCACTGAATCCAAAGGAACCTCCCGTCTCCCAGAGAAATGAATGCAATCTGTGACCGGCAGACAGAAGGAGAGATGGGAGCATATATGGAGACAAGAAGAGGAATGCAAATTAGAGTTAAAGGAATTGGGGGATTCAGTGCACACAGAGCCGAGGGGAAGTCCTAGCCAGCTGGACGGGAGAGCAGCAGGAGCTGGAACTGTCCAGAACCCATGTTGATACAGATACAGATCGCCCAGCCCAGCACCCATCCAGGTTGGCTTTCTGAGATGCCAAAATAACCAGCCAGCTCAGCCAATTCCAGGAGAAATCAACCAGAGCCACTGTTTGGTTTTTCTTTGACCAAACAATAGTTGATTGGCTGGAATTTTCACGTTACCTGAGTTAACTCCTGGGGAGTTGGTCAGCTGCCCCTCCTTTGCCCTCATCTAGGAGTAGGTGTGTTTCCCACCCCACTGCTCCCCATAGGGGGGGGGGAAATCCTCTCACCTCTACTGATTGAACATTGGAGAGAAAGTATTCTGGTTTGTTGCTTATAAACAAAACAACCTGAAGTGATTCTGAAGTTTGGCCAAGTCTACTCTCATCTCCTAGGTCAGGTTAGAGACCAGAAGTAGGACCGAGAGAAGCCCACCCACAATTTTTAAGTCCCGAAAAGCCAACTCATTTTTGTTTTAATTTTTATTATTTGTCTTATTCTTGATCATCTCCTCTTGCTTGGTGTCACAGAGCCACACCACGTTTAGACAAAGAAAACTGGTGGTTTGGGGCAAATATTCAGAGTCCAAGCCCCCGCCCCCCATTTTAAACGCGCAAATCAAATGGCACCGAACTGGGAGGGGGGAAGGGAGGGGGGTGACAGAGGAATAAAATTCCAAAGGCCCTGCTGGGCTGACAAGGGTCTTTCCAGCATTTAACAGTTTTCCTTTGGAGGGACTGACAATGGGGAGCAGAATCCCCAGGAAGGGAGAGAAAGGAGGAGAGGGAGGGAACTGCTGTTGGGATAAATCCAGTCGGTTTATAATTCCTGGGATGTCTGAACCACCTCAGACCCGCAGCCCAGGAGGTTGGCTTGCCCGCTCTCAGGTCAGAGACCTCCTCCCAGGGTTCTTTGTGGGGTTCCTGAAACGTGGGCTCTCCCTGTCCCCCAGCACACCCTCTCCTAACCCAGCCCCAACTTGAGCCCCCCTTCCCTGTCTGTTTCCCTTCACACAATTCCTTCTCCAAGCTTCCTAAGGATCCTTGCGACCAAGAAACCATCCAGCCAATCTTTTAAACCCCATTTCAGCAGATCTCTTTCCGCCTTCTGTGCTTCGGTTGCCCTCTATTTTTAGCGGGGCGGACTCCGGAGACAGGGGAGACCCCAGTGAAGGCAGGGAAGGGAGGATGTGGGCAGAGCTAAGGGAAGGGGGCTGGACCCCAGACCTGTGTTTCTCCTGCGCGCGTAGGAGTCTGTTGCTCGCTCCAGGGACCCACCGCGAGCGCCTAACCAGAGCGGGTGGGAGCCGCGGACCCAGAGAACAGCCGAGGGCGGGGTGCAGCTCAGGGCAGTGGGGGCG
>NW_005360086.1:183242-185053 GCF_000412655.1 Myotis brandtii
TCCGCGCCTGGCGGCCGCAGGAGCAGCGGCTCCAGAGCCGGAGCTGCCAGGGGTGAAAAAATCCGAAGCCAGAGAGCCCAGCGCGTGTGTTTCAACTTGAAAACGAATACAAATCAACTGGAAAGTTGGGACCCACGTTCCGAATGGCGCCAACAATTTCTCTTTTCACTCTTCAGTCCGAGGTCTCGGCGGTAAAGACCCGGCCGGGAGCGAAAAGAGTTCGTTCTCATTTACCCCAGAGGGCCGGTCGCGTTAGATTCCGCAAACTGGCTCTAGAAAAAAATACTGCGTGTTTATTTTTTTAAAAAACGAATTAAGTCAATGGTCTGGGTGTTATTAGTTCTCATTATCTGGGGAAAGTCTACATGTTAGTTGTTATAAAGATTGTGTAGATCAGACCGGAATAAGCAGAAATATAGTTTAAAATTTTCCTGTTTTCAATCTTTTCCATAATAAGCTTTTATTGCCTGTGTAATTAAACACGATTAGAATAATAATGTCCAGATTTTAATTTCTTTTAAAAAACACACATCACGTATCCAAAAGGAAACATTCAAACGTGCTGAAAAGTACTCCTTCCTGCTGCCTCTCACCGCACATCTCCCCAGAGTCCTGGGAATCCTCACAGACGCGCCTTTAACACGGTGGCCGGGTGCCCTGCACAGGGCTTTGTCTTCGCCTCTTATTTTTTAAAAACACACGTTGGTGGTTTTAAATCGTTACTAATGTTCCCTTCACTGTAACGACTATTTTATTGTATCGCTGTGCTGTACTTTATTTAACCAGGCAAGTTGATAGCGATTTAGATTGTTTCCAAATTCCTCTTCCTTTCTACGAGCTGTTGCATATAATATACACGACTCTGTGTACGTGTGCGAGTATATCTGTCTTAGAAATGGGCCATCTCGAAGACCTCGTGCATTTTTAATATTCATGGAGGTTGAGCCTATCTTTAAGAGTGTTGGAAGCATAGAGAATGTCCCTTTTCAGATAACTGTGTATGTCCTCTCCGTTTTCTATTTTTTTGTTGTTGATCGAGCTTCTCATTCATTTGTGTTAATATTTTCTAAAACGTGAAGTTGTGCTTTTGTTTGGTCAGCAGGATTGTACATGTGCGGGAGGGTTTAACACGCATCCGCCTGTATATGCTGGAGCTCCCCAAGCAATTTTTCCTGTAGGTGGAGGACAGACTAGAGGGGATGGAGCCTCGATTTCAGACTATCCCCGTTTGGATTTTCTCTTGCGGAATTCCCATCTTTACCGGAAAGCGGGGAGAGATTTGTTTTTTCTTAACCATGTCCTCATCTTCTCTGCCTTCGGGTTAGAAGACGCAGGAAAGCCCAGGCTGGACCGTGATGTGAAACGGCTTGGGCGCTGCGGACTTGAGACCTCAGGCCCCGCGCCCCCTGCAGCCTCTTTGCTCTGAGCGCGGCCCAGGGCAAACCCCACGCAGTCAGCAGGCTCTCCTCCCCAAGGGCTTGAGCTTACAAAACGCTAGAAAATGGGGGAGAGGCTTAGATAAGGCCCCGCAGGCACCAGGCAGATGAGCTATTGGAGATCCTGCACTTTCTCGGCCTCCACTTCCCGCCAACTGGTAGAAAGCTGCCGGTGCCGGGCTGCTGCCGGGACCTGGTGATGGCCACGCGCCTACGTGTCCTCAGAGGACAAGGGGACATAGGAGCTGGACCGCCAAGAAGGGTCGGTGGGGCTGGAGTTGGAGGGGCGAGGGAGGCAAACGAGGAGAGGAGTCGAGGGTTAGGGTTTGGAGGGATGGGAGTGGCCACAGAAGCCGCCTCTCACTCTCCGGAGCG
>NW_005360086.1:185098-188116 GCF_000412655.1 Myotis brandtii
CCACCCCCACCCTCCTGGGACCACCTCCATCCCGGTGCCCAAAACTCCAGGATGGCGGGTGCTCGGTGGTCCCAGGCTTGTTGACAAACGCAGCCCTTCAATCGCACCGGATGTTCCCCAGGCCCAGCGCACCGTGAGCCATGGCCAGCGCTTGCAGGAATTCTTTGGAAGACGGAATGGTTGGCGGCCATTTCTGCACCTGAGATGCCGGTCAAGAAGCTGCAAACACATAGGCACACCTTTCGCGGGCAGGTCAGGGGGGAACTCCGGCCGGGCCCAGCTCCACCATTGGACCCGCTAGCCTTGCACTCCCTGAGCACTTGCTTCGTGCAGGGCGCTGAGTGCCTCAGGGCAGTGTTTAAGGTTCCCAAACGAGACATACACGCTTTCTCCAAAGTTTTGTTATTTTCATCCCCTCAGAACGGTTGGAAGTGAGGTCTGGATTTGGTCAATCAAATTTTTAAAAAATATTCAGATAACAACTTACCTATTTCTTTTCCTGTCAAAAGAGCTCTCTCCCAGGACTTCTGACCAAAAGATATTTAACTTTTTGGCCCCGTTATTGTATTATTTTAGGTGAGAAAAGTGTCCCAATTTATCTAAAAATTGTTTGAATTCATGGAAACCACACACTTGGGCTTAAGACCTCTGCTCCCGTCTAAAAGGGCAGCTGGTCCTGCCCCATCCCCACCGCTGGAGGGGGGCATGGACCCTCCCCTGTGGCTGTCACTTCCCCACCACCCCCCCTTCAGTCAGAGCCAGGAACCTTCTCTTTCTGGGGAGAAGGGGTGGAGAGAAGAGCACCAGGGAAGGATTTGCAAACAGAGCCAGCGTCAGTGGGGGCGCCTGCAGCCGGCAGCTGCAGCGAGAACGGTCAGCTCTCTCCACCCTGGGAACCTGGGACCATGACCCACGCGGGCTCTGTCCACCCTCCATGCCACCCCGGGAAAACCACCGTCTTCCGCGCAGCACAGCCGGGTGTGTGGGGGCAGACACTGCCTCCTGTCACCCTGATCCCCTTTGTATGTGAGTGAGCAAAATGTTTAAAGGCAATAGAAATAAACTGAGAGCTGCTTGCTCGTGCAGTCCCAATGGACAATCCAGCCCTCCAACTCCCTATTCAGGGTTGAGCTGAGAAGTTTAAGCTTCAGTTCTTGAAATCCTTGTTGACATTCTCTGACATCCCCTTTCCCTTTCTCTCTCTTATTTTTTTACTGTTTCCTGGAGCTCTTCTGAAGCAGAGTCTATGCGGGCACAGGGGCTTGGGCCAGGGGAGAGGATGAGCGAACACTATTTCTAGAGCAACCGAGTGTCACAGAAAGTTGGCTCCCCATCCAGAACCACGAGGGGGGGCGGGGGGGGCGGGCAAAAGGCGGAAGGCTGGTCCCTGGAATCCAGCACCCAGGAGAAGTGCAGGCACCCGGCAATCCCTCCGCTGGGGTCGGGGAAAGGACAGGGAGAGAAGTCTAGAAAAGCAAAGAAGTTAACGATGTTTGGCCGTCTGGGGGCTTATCAGTGTGTCTGGGTCAGCCAGGGGCCGAGGCGAATCTGGGGCAGACGCCCTGAGGTGGGGCTGCACCGGTGAGGAGGGGCTGCCTGAGGGCCAGTGCCCCCCTCCCCACTGACAACCTGGGACCACGTGTCAGCTGGGCTTCCGGAAAAGCCTTTTGGGGACCCTTCAGGTGAAAGAAGGGGGTAGCTGGTGAAATATTAACCCCTTCTGGGCTCTGAAGGGGGGATTCAGTGAGTGGAGAAAAAGAGGGGGTTAATCCTAACCCCTACTCCTAACCCCTTCCCTAACCGCATCCTGGGAGTTACTTCCAAAGCCTTTTGAATGGCCGATCCCTGGCTTCAGAAAGGTGCACGTTCTTGGGTTTCCTCCTGGCTCCTCCTCCCCAAGAGTGAAGAGAAGCCAGGTAGGGGGTAGAGGGTGATGAGTAGAAATCCCTGGCTAGTTGGGATGATGCTTCAGGTAGGTCAGGAGTGTCTTGGGGGCAAGGTGGAGCGGAGTATGGAGTCCCCTGTCCACATCCTCACCCTCAATCTGACAGCTGGGGCCGCTGGGTGGGGTGCCTCCCTGCAGTGAATCAGGCTGCTGACCGCAGAGGCATCCGGCCTGCTCCCAGGGTAAACATCCTCTGCGCCTCCAAACCTGGCGGGAGGAGGAAGGTAAAGAAGGAGGTGCCGGGGACGAGGGAGGCTGAGGGAGAGGAGGTTCCAAAACCCTCTCTCTCTCTCTCTCTCCTGCCTGGAACCCAGCAGTGGCCTTCCTGGGGACCGGGCAGGCAGCGAACGAGCATCGCATGGGGCATTGTCTCTCTCCCGCTGGACAAAGAATCAAGTCAATGGAGCCTTGGGAAAGCTGAGCCTCAGTTTTCCCCTCTGTGATATGGGGGCAACCACCATTCCCGCTGACTTCCTCTGGAGTCCCTGTGGGAGCAGGGACAGGATGGAGTGGCCACACTGGCCACACAGTTCTGTCCTCTGCGCGGCCTCCCACTGATCTCCACGCTGAACTCGAATTCAGAGCACACAGTCCCAGTGCAAGCCCCCGTGGTCTGGGAGGAGCCTCACCGGGCCCCTGTGGCCTCGGAGTCCTGGTTGAATCTTGCCTCCTACACAGACGGGTTCACGCCGCCTCTCGGGCCCACCGTTCTCGTCTGTAAATGGCGATGGCAGCCCCTCGTCGGGAGATCTGGGGGATGAGGAAGCTCCTAGAGCTTTGCCCATAGAATCAGCAGCGATGCCTATGCCTAAGCTGGTGCCTGCGGAAGCCGGTTTCACGCTCCCCTGGGGACCAGCTTTACCGGCCCCTGAGCCGGAGCCGCTGGGGAGAAGCGTGGAGCCCGAGAAAGGCGCCCGGTGACCCGCTGCCTGGCCCGGCCCCGAGCATTTCCACTGGACGCTCCGGGCGCAGCTCTCCCCACCTGTCCTCCTCCCGTCCCAGGCGGACCGTCCTGGGACCCCGCTGGGGCGAAGTCCCGGTTTCTGTGCGGGAGCCTTTTGATCCCGCGGCCG
>NW_005360086.1:188217-190847 GCF_000412655.1 Myotis brandtii
TCCCCCGGCCCTGGCTCCAGAGCGGGATGCGGGATGCGTGCGGGGCAGACAGCGCAGTGGAGGTGCGGTGCCGGGGAAGCGCGCAGAGTACGGTGGACCTGGGCTTGTTCTCGGCTCAGCCCCTGGAGTCAGCCCTGCTCCTCCGGTCGCTCGGGACAGCAACGCCGCCCTGACGCGCCCTCCCCGTGCGCACCTTCTCCAGCAGAACCTCCAAACCAGCCCCGCACGGGCCTCTCTCCCCTCGGGACCCCCGGCCCCGCCCTGCGCTCTTGGGCCTCTCTGCCGAGGGAGACAGGGAGGACGCCCTCCCAGCCGGCCCTCCACCTCCACTTCCCCAGGCCCCTCTGACGAATGGCCTTTCCCCGCAGGGTCCCGGGGAGAGCAGATCAGAATGCTGGGTGGTGAAAAGGACTGGTTATCAGATCCACTGAGTTCCATGAAGGGTTCCTCGTTTCTTCTCCTGTTCTCTCCCCTCAAACAGGGATGTTGGGGAATAATCAGGAAATTTCAGATCATCAGGAAAGCTGTTGAGGAAGGGGACTTGGAAGGGTACAGCCAACCCAACAGCTGGCTTTCTTCTCTCAGTAGGAGCCCAGCCCTCCATGAGACATGAATGTAGCCACTGTCTATCTCTCCGTGAAACATACAGTTCCCAACCAGGTGGCAAGAGAGACGCATTTTCGCGGGTATACATTGGGGCCTGGAGACACCAAAAGGCAGCAGGTCATAAGAGGGTCTATTGAGTCTATGTTTAAATACAACCACATTGTAACATGAAAAAAAAGCAGAGATCTTGATTCAGATCCTTCGTGTTTAAATAAAGGGGGAGGGGTTGTGACTTGTTGAAATATGCAAAAAATTGAAAATATTTGTAATCGTATTCATTCTACTGGGCCTCTGTGTTGGTGGTATGGCAGATAAAGAATCAGGGGGATCAATGAGCTGCTCTAAAAACAAAAACAATCCCTACCCTCCTTTGAGCCTCTGCTTCTCTGGTTTAGACAGTGGGAGCTCTGCCCGTGAAGGGAGTGTGGGAACTGAAATGGGAGAGTTTGGGTGGAGAGGTGGGAGGGTGGAGGGAATGGGAAATGCAGCAGACCCTGAGTCAGAGGCCCCCACACTAAGTCCTGGCTCTGATGTCCCTCCCCTCGCCTCAGTTTTCTCATCTGTAAGATGGGGACAACACTGTACTGATCTCACAGACTGCTGGGAAGAATAACCAAAGCAATACACGTGAAGTGCTTTATCATGATCAGACTTTCCTTGGCCAAAGTGCCAACATGAAAGGGGACCATGCCAAGGAGAGCAAGAGCAGCAGCCCGGGGATCGGAATGAGCACACGCATGGCTACTCGATGCGCTGGTACGTGGCTCAGCTAGCTCTGTCTCACCCTCTGCCAGATCCAAGTAGAAGTGGGAGTTCATTGCAGCTGGCCTGCCTCGGCCTCTGTTTGCTTTGGCCACAGTGTGACGGCCCTGCTGGCTTTGCCAACAGGATTTCGGTGTTTGCTCTCCCACCTGGCATAACTGCTGAGGCAGCTGGCATTCTGCTCCTGGTGAGCATGCCTACCAAGCTCACAGCAAGAGGGATCTGGCCCAGCACTGCCTGCTGCAGCTTCCTGCGGCCTCTTCCTCAGACGGATGGGGTCCCTCTGTGCTATCTTTCCTAAGACTACGAGGCTTGAGGGAGCAGGGTGGTGGAGGAACACCACAGTCTTTCCTTTCACAATGGTTGCCCAAAAAGCACATTTTCGAGGGTTAAAAGGAACCAGGAAATAGCAGGAAAAGAAATCAAAGGGCCAGAGAGACCAGGCACCAGCCCTAAATTTTTAAAGGACTCATTTTGTTTCCCCGCACTTTTTTCCTCTGCTTTCTGCAGACAGTAGATGTTCCAGAGTAAAGAGAAAGGGGGTCCCTTGCTGAAGGTCACCCCAGACCAGTCAGAGCCCATGGTTGTGGGAGTGTCTTGACGGAAGCATGATTAGCAGGTGTCTGATGGGAAGAACACGTGCTCAGAACAGTCACAACCCCTCCCACCGCGAGGCGAGGCGGCTCCTGGAGCCTCCAGCCACCTCCCCAGCACACAGGGTGTCCTCAGGAGGCGTGAAGTACCCTCCACAGGACACACTGCCTGTTTGGCTTTCCCAGGCTGCTGGTTAGAGTCATGGCTGGAGAATGCAAAATAATCGAAAGCAATACTTAGGAAATTGCAGTTCCAAGGTCTTCGTTGCCTCCCTAACAATTTGCAAAACCCATTTTATTGCTGCTTTAGATTCCTCAAGTTGAAACGCCACAGTGCCCTGTAATTAAGCCAAGTGACGTGCCAGCTGTAAAGACGAGGGCTGTGCATGATTCTATTCGGTTCATGCAATCACCCAGGATGGGTGGGGGAGGACGCTTAGAACAGCTGCCAATCTGCCTGACTGACACTCCCTGCCAGGGTGGAAGCGAAACTGGACTCTGAGATCACCCTCTGAAGGCTCAGGAGAGGTGTCCTGCCTGTTTGAGGTGGGCTAGGGGCTGTCCAGTGTGGGTGAGCCAGATAAGTGGCTCCCAAACATGGCTATGCATCAGAACCCCCTGAGGGAGAGTTCTAGACCCAGGTCAACCCCACCCCACTTCCCCACCCCC
>NW_005360086.1:191069-195600 GCF_000412655.1 Myotis brandtii
CCCACCCCCACTGACCAATTTGATCCACAGCAAGGTGAGAGCACACAGTCTTTTTAGCTGCCCAGATAGTTCTGAGCCTGGAAAAACCTGCCCAGACCAACGTGGCCATTTTCCTAATAATTTTAGGAACGTTATTTTTGCATTGAGAAACTTTTCCGTTAGTGCTGCTCTTTTAAACCCATCTGAGGACAGGAACTCATCCGCTTGCTTTATGACACAGACACTCTGATCTCCATCCCCCAAAGCTGCTTCTCCCAGTGTCCCTATTTTCTTTCAGGGACTCAATTCTCTGGAAGCCGCCTTTTTGTTCCCTTTTCCTTGTTCCCTACATTTGTTCAACTGCCATGTCCAGCTCTACGATGGCTGACTGGCCTGTCCTCTTTTCTTTCCCACCGTCAGCCGTTCCGATAGGGGCTGCCAGGGCTTCAAACGCAGGCCACCGTCTGAGCCTCCAAACCACTCTCCTACCTCAGGCTCTCTCCTTGCCACTCATCCATCCTACCATCTGCTACCGGATCCATCGTTCTCACCCTCCATGAAATCTCTCTCCCGTTCAAAAACCTGCAGTGGTTTGCCACAGCCCACGGAGTTAAGGGGAACACTTCCCAGGATAACATTTTAGGCCCTTGACAATATTAACGAATCGGGCTCCTTCTCCTGGCATCGAGCATGGTGATTTATTTTATTAATGTACACATGAGGGGGAAATGCAGCATTTCTGTAGGTTGATGGAAGAAACATCTGCAGGCTGGCCACTCTCTCCTCACCTCTGTCTTCACTGGCGAGATTGAGTGGGGCTGGTAAGGGCAGTAGCAGGAAGATGTCTGGGCACGGAGGTGGCTGGGATGGGAGGAAGTATGATCTGTACCTGGTGGTGGTGACTGCCCCAATTCTCTCACTCGGGGCTCTGAGTTCTCCGTCATGTCTAGCCCTCTCTCTGCCTTTGCTCTTTGGAGTTGAAGACCAACTGACACAGGCCTGTCGGTGGACTGAGGACTTTGGATTCTTGAAAGCTGTGAACCCTCCTCTGAAACACTCCTCCCTTGCACTGCTCCGTCTGGGGGAGTGTTCTGGATGATGGTGCCATGTGAGGGGCCCATAGGAATGACACCGGTAGGAGCAACATGGGGCGTGTCCCGGGACAACATCAGTAACTCCCAGAAGTCATGGTCCTACAGCACTGTCAGCTAACTGGGAGGGCACAAAAAGCAAGGCTGTTGGCCTCAGTGGTGCTAGTGAGAGGGAGGGACTTAGAAGACTAGGATATCTAGTTGAGAAAATAAAACTTTTGGTTCATCCCATGGGCATTGTAGACACTGTAAGAAGAGACAAATCATTTCCTGGGAGTAAAAAGTAAAATGGAGGTGGGGTGGGGAATAGCAGAGATCCAGTCTGATTCTGGGGGGGGAAAAAGAAGATTTTTTTTTTAGATTTTCCTGTAAAACGGTAAAATGGCCTCTAGAATATTCAGGCCAATTAACACATCATCACCATTCTTATCTAGTGTTGCAGGAGATGCTCAGGTGATTCACATCCATGGTCACCAGAAATTCATTTTACCTACATTCATTTTACATTCATCTTCCTACATCCCTATAGCCCCAAACATTTGCTATAGATTATTTAAGAGCAGCCAAGATGGCTGGCCAGAGATAATAAGTGGTAGTGATTAAGAACACACGCTTAGGAGCTCATTATCTGTGTGTTCTTGGGCAAGTTACTTAACCTCTCTAAACTTTGGTTTCCTCATTTGGAAAAAAAAAAGAATGACATGGTATTAACCACATAGAGTTTCTCTGAGGATTGAGATAATGCACGCAAGGCTTCTGGTACACCAAAGGCAAGTGTGCCCAGCAGCACAAACCCCTCTACCATGCAGTGCTATGCTGCAGAGCTCTCTGACGTTTCTATATACCAACTGAAGTTCTGACAGAGGGCTCCCTGCTCCCTTTGGTCCTTTCACACAGTAGAATCAAAGCTTAAAGATCTTTTGTTTCCACATCTCGGTATGCACTGTCTGGTTGCTCAGTCCCCTCGGTACACGCCATTACAGGGCCAGCTTTGGGGCAAGTGGACTGGGCCGAGGCCAGGTTGGCACAGCATGTAAGATGTGGAAATCAACCCCTCACAGTTGACATGGTTCTACTTCTGGGACCGGCTTTAATGATGGTCTCAATTTTAGCCGTAAGTGAAGACAAGGCAAAGTGCACTTAAAGCAGGGGGACAGATTAGTTGTAGCAGAACTATAAATTGCAAGGGGGGTCACATGTTAACTAAGGTTAGTCTCAATTGTCTACTTACCTGTATGGCTTTATCAATCCATCCACCCACCTACTTACCCAACATTCATTCCAGAAATATATACATATGGTGCTTGCCAATGCACCAGGCACATTAAGGGAATATGGGTGGGCCTACCTATTTCCTCTCACATTCTTTTTGGCCAGAGATCAGGCAGTGATTGCATGCTTCCCGATCCTGTATACACAGGTCCCTCATAGCACCCAGACGTCTTCTGTCAGGCCTCGGATCCAGTCGGGCTGAAGTAGCCACCACCAGTAGATCCCTCAGAGAAATATCACGGCGGTGAGTTTTCTTCAAGAAGAGGAGGGAGGGCATATCCAGCGGCCTCTTCTCATGAGAGCTTTGGCTGCGCAAGTAACACTTCTGGGGCAGGGAGAAGTTTTCTGGAAAGGCAAAGAAACTGATAAATTGGCATTATCAATTTAGGCTGCTGGACTCAGCACAAATTCTTGGAAAAGGCCACCTCCCTCTAGGGCAGCGGTTCTCAACCTGTGGGTCGCCAACCTGTGGGTCGCGACCCCTTTGGGGGTCGAACGACCCTTTCACAGGGGTCGCCTAAGACCATCAGAAAACACGTATATAATTACATATTGTTTTTGTGATTCATCACTATGCTTTAATTATGTTCAATTTGTGACAATGAAAATACATCCTGCATATCAGATATTTACATGACGATTCATAACAGTAGCAAAATTACAGTTATGAAGTAGCAACGAAAATAATTTTATGGTTGGGGGTCACCACAATATGAGGAACTGTATTAAAGGATCACGGCATTAGGAAGGTTGAGAACCACTGCTCTAGGGTCTCCTGGCCTAAATCTGATCCTGAATCAGAATCATCCATTGTTCTGTTCTCTAAATAGTTTCTCTTCCCTGTTTTTTCATACTTAATGCCTCCATCTGGTACAGATTTAGCTGAGTGGGCCTCAACTGAATGAGAACCAGGGAATGTTGAAGAGGGTACTTAGACATAGCATTCTATTTTTATCTTTCTTATCTTCCCAGTAAGACTGGAGACTCCCTAAGGACACAGACTATGTCTCCACCATCAGACTGCGGTCACCCTAAGGACAGGGAATGTATCCCCCTTCAGACTGGATGCTCCCCAAAGATTAGGACTGGTTCTGTTGGTTACTCCATGTGCTCTTGGTATATCCCTGAACAGGCTGGCACTCACGTGACTGGTTACGTAACGCCAGCTTTGAGTTGTAGGAAGCTGGGAACAAGGAGAACTTCTCCCTCAGGTGAACCTTGGTGAACAGCTCTGACATCAGATGCTGTTTCCTCGCGTTATTCTTTAGCCAAGTCCAACGTGGGTTCAACGAGTAGCGCTGGGATTTTGTCGGCAGAGAAATTTTTGATATTTTCTCCTGGAAGAGGTACTGGGGGGTCTGCTGTTTGCATTTAAGGGAGACCACTCTGTCCATCTCTGGGCTACTGCATTCTGGGCTGTTTGTCGTGCTCAGCAGCGGGGACTCAGGGGAGTCTGAGAACTGGGTGCAGGTATCTGAGGTCTCTAATGACGATAAGAGCTGGAAGAGAAAACAATCCAAAATGAGATTGTGGAAAGCAAAGGGCTCCTTGCTATGCCATTCTTGATTTAAACAGATTAAGGACTGATTTCATCAGCAGGATGAAAGATTGGGTTAGAATAGTTTCCTAACCAGGAATTGGTTAAACCAGTGGTTGGCAAACTGCGGCTCCATGAGCCACATGCGGCTCTTTGGCCCCTTGAGTGTGGCTCTTCCACAAAATACCACATGCGGACACGCACATACAGTGCGATTGAAACTTCGTGGCCCATGGCAGAAGTCGGTTTTCGGCCTGGGCGAGTCTATTTTGAAGAAGTGGCGTTAGAAGAAGTGGGGGGAATAGTATTCCTGACTCATATAATCAACTGAAAAAACTAGCGTTTGCTGTTCTTTCCTTATTTGGGTCTACATATTTATGCGAACAATCATTTTCAAGCATGAACCTTATCAAGAGTAAATTGAGAAGTCGTCTTATTGATGAGAACCTGGAATCATGCCTAAAATTAAAAACAACAAAATACAAACCTGACTTACCCAAACTTTCCAAGGAGATGCAAGGCCATTGTTCACATTAGTGTTTGTCAGTCATTGTCATGATTTAATTTTATGGATATTGTAAGGTAAATTGTAAGGAATTTAATTTTATCAATAAATAATATCGTTATTAAGTATGATATCAAGTTTTATTCA
>NW_005360086.1:195760-223353 GCF_000412655.1 Myotis brandtii
GATGGGAGAGTTGGAAGGGGTCGACCTCAGCGAACGTACCTCAATCAGATTGAGGACGTTTTTAGCAAAGGCCAGCTTAGGAGTACCCTAATTAAGTTAATAACAATGTACCTACCTATATAGTTTAAGTTTAAAAAATTTGACTCTCAAAAGAAATTTCAATCGTTGTACTGTTGATATTTGGCTCTGTTGACTAATGAGTTTGCCAACCACTGGGTTAAACACTGGAGCAGAATATGGTGGGGATGTCCACAGAGCTTCCTCTGGAGGTCTTTAAATGTGACAGAGATTTTAAACACTAGAGATTAGTAATCAGAGAAATAGCTATTCTACAGCTATTAGATTAGCAAAAATTAGAAAGCTGTTGAGATGCAGAGGTACAGGGACTCTCATGCACTGCTGATGAGAATGCAGACAGTCATTCTGGTGAATCATCTAGAAATACTTAGTAAAACAAGATTACAAATACCCTGTGACCAGCAATTCTGTGCCTAGGTATACACTCAAAATAAGTTATTAACTCCTTGTAAAAAACTATGTACACCAATGATCGCAGCAACATTATTCACAGTAGCCAAAAGTAGCCAAATGTCCACCAAAAGATGAATGAATAAAGTGCGGTATAGGCATATAATGGAATACTATTCAGTCTTTAAAAAGAAGAAAATTCCGATACATAATACAACATGAATGAGTTTTGAAAACATTATGCTAAGAGAAATAAACCAGACATGTAAGTACAAATATTGTATATTTCTACTTATATGAGGTACCTAGAGCAGTCATAGAGACAGAAAGTAAAACAGAAAGGAACAGAATAAGGCAGAAAAAATATTTGAAGAAATAACAACGGCTATAAACTTCTCAAATATGGTGAAAGTCCTCAATTTACAAAACCATTAAGTTCAAGTATCCTAAATAGGATAAATACAAATAAAATTACACCCAGACACATCATAATCAAACTGGTTAAATTCAGAGATAAAGAGCATCCATTAAAAAGTGACACATTGCATACAGGGGACAATGTTATGAATTTTTAAAAAAGAAAGAACCCTGGCCAGTGTGACTCAATTGGTTGGGCATCGGCCCATCCACCGAGAGGTTGCCGGTTCAATTCCGGTCAGGGCACATGCCTGGTTGCAGGTTCGATCCCCCATGGCAACCATCAGTGTTCCATTCTCACATTGATGTTTCTCTCTCTCTCTCTCCCTTTCCCTCTCTCTCTAAAAATCAATTAAAAATCTCTAAAAAAGAAAGAAAACTAGAAGACAGTGGAACAACATTTTTTTTATTATTTTTTTTTTTGGAACAACATTTTTAAAGTGTTGCAAGAAAAATAATGTTAACCCAGAATTCTAGGTCTAACAAAAATATCCTTCAAAGTGAAAGCTAAATAAAGGCTTTTTCAAGTTCATCACCAGCCGAGAGGGGAGCATTACAATAAACACTAAAGGGAGTTTTTCAGGCTAAAGAGAAATGATATCAGACAAAAATAAATAAATAAATAGCCCTAGAGTTTTGGCTCAAAGACCTCCTTTTCTTTTCTCCACTCCCCACATCCATGAAATCCTGAGGTGATGATGTGATGAATTTATGCGGTGATAGCAGCAGAATCAACAGCAGGGCCTAAGGAATCTAAAGTTCTGAGAGAGGGGAAACTTCACCTCCAGGTGAAGGAGCTGTGGTCCCCAGAGGGTGAAGTGACCCCCTAATACTTATTCTCTCTGTGACTTCCTGCCACTTGACCCTTGTTTTCAGACTTCTAGAGAATAAATGTGTGTTTTAAGCCACCAAGTTTGTGGTCATTTGTTACAGTAGCCCGAGGAGGTGCCCTGCCTAAAAAGAGGGGATGCCTGGGCCAGCCTTTCTAACAGCCCTAAAAGTATAGGCCTCTATTCCTAGCAGCTGTGCCATTCCACGACTTGGGCATCGCCGTGGGGAAATCAAGGCCCAGGGAGGGAAGGAGGCTTACTCAAAGGACCCATAGGAAGTCGGGGGCAGAGAAGGGACAAGAAAGCAAGGGTCCCACCACCGCCTCCCGAGCTCAGCCCCCCGGGGGGTAGACCGCTCCACTTACCACGGGGCTGGGGAGTATGCTCACTACAGAGGCACACTTGGCTTCCTTGATTCTGGAGATGGGTTTACTGAGATCCAGCCCAGAGCAGCTGAAAAGGCTTGAGTTCCTCAGGTCGGGGAGAGAGCAGTAATGTCTCGCAGAGGAAGGCCCGGGGGAAGCAGGGCCATCTTCCTTCTTGGGGGCCTCCTGGTTGAGGCTGATCTCTGGATCATTTTTCTTTGCATCTCCGACATCCAAGAGCATGTCAGGCGTGCAGGGCACTAATGTCAGTGACTGGAGGGATTGGAAAGGAGGAAACTAAACACACAGCTCATGGGAACCCAGCTCCGTCCACTTCCAGATTCATCTGCCCCCAAGAGTGGGTGCAAAGGAGATGAGGGGGAGAAGGAAAGCAATCAGTACCGAAGTCTCTCTAATCTGGGGCTCTTCACCTCGAGTTCAGGGACTCCTAGAGAGCTCATGGATGGTTTCACGGGGTCTTTGAACCACTTAAAACTATCTTTGTAGCCCTAACCGGTTTGGCTCAGTGGATAGAGCGTTGGCCTGCAGACTGAAGGGTCCCAGGTTCGATTCCGGTCAAGGTCATGTACCTTGGTTGCGGGCACATCCCCAGTAGGGGGTGTGCAGGAGGCGGCTGATCGATGTTTCTCTCTCATCGATGTTTCTAACTCTCTATCCCTCTCCCTTCTTCTCTGTAAAAAATCAATAAAATATATATTTTTTTAAAAACTATCTTTGTATACGTCATAGTAAGAGATTCCATAGCTTTTATCAGATACTCAGAGGGTCTATGGCCCCAATAAAGTTATGAAACAAACAAACACGTGCTCTAATCCTGTCTCTTTGGGTGAGTCATTGAGAAGAAGGAGATGGACTGAAAAGTCAACTGAATCTCTCCACTGAGCCTATAGAGAGAGCTAGGCAGAGATGGGGGGAATCCAGAGATGCAGATCACAGGACAACCGTGGCCCACAGTGGGGGAATGCCCACACTCTGAGCAGAGAGCAGGCTGGAAGGACCAGGCTGGGGTCAGTCACCCCATGTAATGTTCTGAGGGTCCTGCCTCCCAGAACCTCTTCCCTGCTTCCTCCTTTCTAGGCGGTGCCCCTGGCCTCCTGGAAGAGAGCGTTACAACCCCAACTGGAGCTGGGAACAATGAGTACATGTAGTCCTGGAGCCCGCTCCCTACGTGGGGATGGTGCTCACCCTCCCAGCTGCTAACTCCTACTGATGGAGGCAAGGACAGACCAGTGAGCGTCCTCTCTGCCTGGATGGAGGGGTCCTCTGAAGGACGCTGGGCTCCTTGTGACTTCCGGGGTCCCCCTCCTGTGGCCTAGCCCTCCGTACAGCCCATTCCTTCAGTGCCTCTGAGCTCTGAGCAGTGGCTTCCTCGGCATCCCCCCACCCCCCGTATGAATTGGCCGCAGCCGGGGAAGGGTGCTGGGCACGGGTGCTCCCCTCCCATCCGGATTTACTTGTTTGGAGACTTGGGTGGCGGCGGCCTTGTATTTTCGCTGTTGTGTCTGTTGCCAGCTCTTCGCCCCCTTGCCTCTCGCGTGCTCGCCTGCCGATTCTCCCTGCATCTCTACCTTCTTCTCTTTCGTTTGCAAGGATTTTTTCTCCTGTTTTAGTCTCAGCTCCTGGATCAGTTGCCTGCCCATTGAGGAACAGTGAGTGTCAGTAGGTTAGGGATGGGCTTTGAATGGGGTGGACAAGACTGGGCAAAGAGCAGGGAACTCCCCATTCCCTCCCCAGGCATGTTCAGTCTGCACACGTGATTGAAGGTCACAGAACAGGAGGTGGAGGAGAGGCATCCCTTAAACCACGTCATTCCCAGGCTTAGGAATAGTATCCAAGGAGAAATACGCAGGAAGGGGACTCCACCACACTCCACCACAACCCTATCTCGCTCCCCACCTCCCAGCAGGACAGATCCCATACATGACAGGTGCTGAAAAGAGGGTCTGGACAGGCCAAAGTCAGGGGCTCCCACAATGGACCACTTCATATCCTGGGCCTCTGGCCAATAATGTAATGGAAATAATGTAGTCCCATGAATCAGGAGACGGACTGTTGTCTCTTTCCTGTCATTACTCTATATCATGTTTTCTCTGCCCCATCCTCCCCTTCCATAAAATGAGGTGGTGGGCGGGGACCGGACTGGATGGAATGAGTCCCTCCCAGCTCTCAGATTATATACCTGCAGGAACCCAGGAGGCAGCTCTGAGGGGCTGGGCATTCTGGAGAGGGGTGTGTAGGGGGGTGCCTGTCTCAAGGGTGAGTTTCTAGAAACAGCCACATAGCTACTTAACAACACGGGTCCTTGTGACACTAAAGCAAATGTTTCCCTTTCCTACCGGGCATACAGCTCCCGGGCCCTGGAGGTGGCAGTATTCTGGAAGAGGGAGTTATTGTCCTGGAAAAACTTCTCATACTTCTCCGAAGTCAGATTGGGATAAATCAGGTGGAAACTTCCACAGTTTTCCTTCTCATACTTCTCAGTTTTCTCTCGACGCAAGGCCTGGAAACCCTTGAGTTCCTTGATCCTGTTGGCAAGCAGAACACAGGGCTGCTTTGGGACATGGCTCGATGCTTGGAAGAAACGTGACCAAGCTGGATATCATCTAGGGCCAGGCAGGGGCCTTGCACACAACAGGGGTCCATCGGTATTTCCTAAATGTTTCCCTGAGAGGATTCTAGCCATCCCGTCATATGTGCTAAAAGCTGTTTAGAACAGTCTGGCCCTAGCTGGTTTGGCTCAGTGGATAGAGCACGCTAAAAGCTGTTTAGAACAGTCTTCTCTGGCCCTAGCTGGTTTGGCTCAGTGGATAGAGCATAGGCTTGCAGCCTGAAGGGTCCCCGGTTCGATTCCGGTCAAGGGCACATGCCTGGGTTGCGGGCTCGACCCCCAGTAGGGGGTGTGCAGGAGGCAGCTGATCAATGATTCTCTCTCATCATTGATGTTTCTAGCTCTCCCTTCCTCTCTGAAATCAATACAAATATATATATTTAAAAAAAAACACAGAAAAGAACAGTCTTCTCTGACAGTTCTGACAGTTGATCAGATTCTCTCCTGTTGCAAGTAAAACCCCTTTCCCTCTTGGCTTAGTTCTGACCAGGCAGACTATGGCCACCTTCCCAATCACAGCCCCTCCTACCCTGTCACTCTCTGGAGAATGACAGCTTGTGTTTTGCTAAATTTGAGGGCTTCTTGGATGCGCTTTTATGAGCTCTGATGACCTCACTCTCCCTCACAGCCCCCTGGGGAGCTGGAGGTCAGCGAGGGAGGAATGATAAGCCCCTTTTACAGCAGGAAAACCAAGAGCCACTGAGCTACCCAGGCCAAGTTGTGACAAGAAGAATGATTCAGCCCTGACCTGTTTGGCTCAGTGGATAGAGCGTCTGCCTGCGGACTGAAGGGTCCCGGGTTCAATTCCGGTCAAGGGCATGTGCCTTGGTTGCGGGCACATCCCCGGTACGGGGTGTGCAGGAGGCAGCTGATTGATGTTCCTCTCTCATCGATGTTTCTAACTCTCTATCCTTCTCCCTTCCTCTCTGTAAAAAATCAATAAAATATATTAAAAAAAAAAAAAGAATGATTCAAGAGAGGGCCCTAGCTGTGCCTTAGCTGATGCTGCCTCCTCCTCCAGGAGTTTAGAGAAAGCTACACAGTGGAGGGCATCCTGGAACCCCAGGCCACACACCCCTGGGGCTCTGGGTCCAGACCTGCCGCTTACCAGCGAGGTGACCTAGTACAAGTCAGTTCCCCTTCCAGAGTCTTTGCCTCCTTAGCTCCGAAACAGGACCATACTACACCCACTGCCCACCACCCTCCGTACAGAGAAGACAGTGCACATGAAAATGCCTTCCAGACACAGATGCTATTGCCTCGGTTCCAGAAGTTTCATCTCGAAGGACCGGGCTAGCTCCGCCCATGAGAGCAGGGGCCGCAGCGGGTCTGAAAATCAACACAGGCATCTCCTTGCCCAGGCTCAGAGTCTTCGGACACTAGACTCACTCTGCAGAAGGAGGCCTCTGTAAGGACAGTGCTTCCCAGCGGGGAGCAGGGACACGTTAGCTCCTGCCCACACAGTAACACGGGGGAGGACAGGCAAATCTTTCTTTTGGTTAAAAAAAAAAAAGGAGCCGAAACCAGTTTGGCTCAGTGGATAGAGCGTCGGCTTGCGGACTGGAAGGTCCCGGGTTCGATTCCGGTCAAGGGCATGTACCTGGGTTGCAGGCACATCCCCGGTGGGGGATGTGCAGGAGGCGACTGATCGATGTTTCTCTCTCATCGATGTTTCTAACTCTCTATCTCTCTCCCTTCCTCTCTGTAAAAAATCAATAAAATATATTTTAAAAAAAAAAGGAATGGTTTTACTTTTCGTATTGGTAATCCCTAAATCTTCATCTGATATTTATAAGCTTATCTCCATTATGTATAGTTATACCTATAACTTAAATCTCCTAAAATAGAGACAAAGGAATAGTCACAATAAAAATATTCAAACTGCCACATTCCACAAATATAAACTAATTTTCCAAGTAGGATAATCATTTGTAAGCGCTGACTCCCCTCCCCACCAACTCCAGGCAAAATTCTTAATAGTCTCAAACACAAACTATAATGCCAGGCATTATGGTAAGTAAGCCTTTTATACACCATTTCATTCCCCCCAACAACTTTATGTATCATTCGCTCCATTTCACAGAAAGAACACAGAGGCCCAGAAAAGTGACATAAAGGCCACATAATGAGCCGCCCTAGCCGGCTTGGCTCAGTGGATAAAGCATCGGCCTGTGGACTGAAGGGTCGCGGGTTTGATCCCGGCCAAGGGCATATGCCTGGGTTTCGGGCTTCATCCCCAGTGGGGGGTGTGCAGGAGGCAGCTGATCAATGATTCTCTCTCATCATTGATGTTTCTATCTCTCCCTCTCCCTTCCTTTCTGAAATCAATAAAAATATATATTTTTTAAAAAGACCATATAACGAGTAGGTTATTGTATATAACTTGGATCAGGACAGACCAGTCATAAAAATGGGGTCCCTGGGGGGGAGGGGTGCTAATATACTTGGCCTCCCGGGAACGGCATTGCTGCAGGAACCGGCCCCGTTGCTTCTCCTCCTCCAAGACTTTCTTTTTGTCACAGCTCCCCAGGTTGATCAGGACCAAGGTGTCATACAGCAGGCTGTCCTTCACCTCCTTATCCAAGCAGGAGTCGGTGGAGAAGCTCGGAGAGTGGTTGACCTGTGAGGGCAAGACGGCAGCTGGAAGCTGGGCTGTCCAGAGCAAAAGCAGAGAGGCCTACACACCACCTCCAGGGAGCGACCTAAGCCCACCTTGGGGCCCTGGGAAGGGAGAAGGTCTGGACTGGAGCCACAGTGAGGAACGGAGGAGGTAGAACCCCTCTAGAGTAACTAGCTTTTATTTTATTTCTTTATATAAATATACTAGAGGCCGGATGCACGAAATTCATGCAAGGGGCTTGGCCCTCGCAGCCGTGGCGGCTTGCCTCGGCCCTCACAGCCCCAGCTTCGTCTGGAAGGACATCTGGAAGGTCGTTTGGCTGTCTGGTCTAATTAGCATATTACGCTTTTATTACTATATATAAATTTTTTAAATTGATCTCAGAGAGAGGAACAGAGTGGGAGAAAGAGATAGAAACATCAACGATGAGAGAGAATCATTGATCGGCTGCCTCCTGCATGCCCCCTACTGGGGATCAAGCCCACAACCTGGGCATGTGCCCTTGTCAGGAATTGAACCCGGACCCTTCAGTCCGCAGGCTGACGCTCTATCCAGAGCCAATCCAGCTAGGGCTAACTAGCTGTTATTTTAGTTCTTGCTTCTTGGGAGGCATCAGGGAGTACCCCGTCTTTGGTTTCCCCTCCATCTGGTGTGTGGTGTCCTCTCACGTGCCTGGAGCAGATGGAAGGGGCGGTCCAAAGGACCAGGCGGGGAGGTGGGGAGTAGAAAGAAATGATGCATTGGAGATCCTGACCGGGCTTGCGGGGGAGACAGGTGGGAGAAGGGAGAAGACACGTTCCTGCTCATAGGAAAGTCCATATTATTCAGAGGCACTCCGTGACATTGGAAGAGTTCTAGCCGTTTCTGCAGGCTTGCTCCTGGTAGCTAATTCTGCTCTTGAGGTAAGAGCTCCAAACAGCCATATTCTCCTTCCCACCCACACCTGGGAACAAGGACTGGGAGTGGAATAAAGGCAAGGCCTCGGGAATCTGATGTGTAATTCTGGGCTTTCCCACCCCAAAGGCTGACTCTTGTCATTGGCAGCTGGCACTAGTTGGCACCTCTGACTTGCACCCACACCCCTCACCCCTCCTCCCAGTGCATACTGGATCACTGACTGCTCGGGCACAAGTACAATCTGGAAGAGAGACCGCCACCCGGAAGCTTCTCTTCCTCCTCCTCCCATCACCCTGGGGTCTCGGGGAGGCAGGAACATCACTGCGCGGCTCCGCACCCGTTCCTGTGGCCACAGACGCCAGGCCGCTCTCTGTTCGGGCTGGGAACGGAGCGGTCCAGGCCCCTGAGAGCCAGGCCTGCAGCTCCCACCTGATCTTCAACATCATCAGCCCAGCTTGGATGAAGAGCACCCCCTTTCTGGGAAGTAAAAGGACCCTGTGTTACAAAAGGTAGAGCTGTCACTCTGAGATCAGTTTCCAAGTCCGGGTGGACCTCCAAAAGGCACAAGGAATTCTCCAATTCCTGGCCGTCTAACCCCCTCTGGTGGCCACTTCTCAGCTAAGGGAGGAGCCCCAGGCAGCAAGCACCGGGGGAGGAACTGGTGCCTTTAAGTTGATTAAACAGATCTAGCTGCGCTGGGAGGGCAGAGAGATGAGCCTGAAGCTGGCCGATCCCAAACACAGGGGCCAGTTTTCACCCCTCGCCCCAGCCTCCCTACCTCCAGCAACCAGGGCTTGAGTTTGCGGTCCAACAAAATGTCGAAGCCCAGGATTTCGAAGCAGGCGCTGTTGAGTGTGTGGTTGGGGAAGCAGGTGTGGTAGTTGTGCTTGATGATGGGGTAGGCGGAGATGATCGTCTTGATGATGACATCCTCGATATCTCTCCATATCTGCTCCACGTTGTAGCCATGGCTCTCCATGTACGTGTTGAAGGTGGAGAGCTTCCTGGAGGGGAACCACAGGCCATGAGGCTGGGCAGCCCACCTCTGGTCATCTAAGGCCACGGCATGCCGAGAACCAGAAACTTCCGTAGAAAATAGGGTGCCAGAGCCAATAGGGATGGACACCCAAGAGCTAGGGGGGCACCAGGACTTTGTCAGCTCAGGGGGGTTGTGCGGGAGCCACAGGGCCACACTCCTCAAGCCGCCACAGCCCTGGAGTGGGCACAGATAGAATGACATGTAAGGCCTGCCTGGGCACTTTCACTGTGGCCCAGAACACCCCCGTGGGCTTGGACAGGGACTGAGTATCCTGGGTGGAAAGCTTAGTGGATAAATTAAAAAATAAGAAACCAGTACCCTACCTCATGCTTTTGTTTTGGTGGTTATTTCTTTGGTGTTCATTAGAAGCACTTAGGGAGCCTTTTAAGAACACAACTACCACCCTGGTGGGTAGCTCAGTTGGTTAGAGCATCGTCCCAATATGCTGAGGTTGTGGATTCCAACCCCAGTCAGGGCACACACAAGGGTCAACCAATGAATGCATGGATGGGTAGAAAAATGGGTTGATGTTTCTCTCTCTCTCTCTCTCTCTCTCTCTCTCTCTCATCAATAGACAGACTTACACACACACACACACACACACACACACACACACACACACACTCCTGCCTGAGTTCTACTTCAATCTGAGGGGGTTCTGGGGACACTAAAGACACAGAAATTTTCTGTCAGGACTGCCCACTTGGAAAAGGGTATTTCCACAGATGGAGTTACCAACTGCCCCGGGAAGTCCCACATCCCAGGAAACCCCTCACTCCCAGGCCAGCCGAGATGGCTGGTCGCCCTGTCACAGAGGTCAGAGGATGTGTACAGGTTTTTGAGGAAACATCTGAGGGGTTGCTCCAGTCAGCTCCACACTGGGCAGGGCAGAGGGAGCTTCCCTTACAAATCAACACAGCCTCTTCGGGATGATGCAGGCACATCACAATGAATGCACAGTGTCATGTTAATGCCCAGGGGTTAGCCAGTTCCATTGAACACACCAGCTATGTGCCAGGCTCCTGAGAGATGAAGAGGGCCCGGTCTCTGCCCCAGAGGCCTGCTGAGAAAGGGAGATCACCCCCACCCAGCCCGACGCCACCCTTCAAGCAGGCCTCGCCTAGTGATTTCCCATTTGCTCTTTGGGACTCTGCCACGGAGGACACCGTGATTGCCCCTGCACCGAGCCTCTCTGATGCTCTGGAGCCAAACAGGTGGCCTGCTTATCAGTCCTTTGAATTTGGTGCAGGAGAAGGAGCATGTGCCTGGGAGTCTGCAGACCGACCTTCTTGTCCTGCTGTGGCATTCAAAACGGTGTGACCGAGGCAACTGAACCTCTCAGAGACTCGGTTTGCTCATCTGTAAAATGAGATGGCGCCTAACTCACAGTTCCCCATCTACAAAGGGTAGTTTACAATGCCTCAGCCATGGTGTTGTAAAAATGTAATGGGGGGAAACAATGCAGCCTGGCCGGTGTGGCTCAGTGGTTGAGCGTCAACCTATGAACCAGGTCACGGTTCGATTCCAGGTCAGGGCACATGCCCGGGTTGCAGGCTCGATCCCCAGTGTGGAGCCTGCAGGAGGCAAGCAGTCAATGATTCTTTCTCATCATTGATGTTTCTATCTCTCTTTCTCTCTCCCTTCCTCTCTGAAACGAATAAAAATGTATTTTTTAAATGCACCCAACGCACCCAGCTCAGGCCCAAACACACGGGAGACCTCCATAAACACTTCCTTTTTCTTTCTCCTTTGTCGGGTCATGTTCACCTTCTTCAGTCCCCCTTTCTCTTAAAACGCCAATGAGACAAGATTCGATGACAGCAGGCATATAAAAGCTGCTTGGGAAGATGCTCATGCCTTCCTCTCATGTTTCCCCTTCTTCTGGAGAATCGGAAAGCCAGCTAGCCACAGGTCAGGTCACACCGGGCCGCGTGACACACCATTTGAGAATCTCAGTTGGAGCCACACACCAGGCAACCACAGCTCAGGAAGCACTGTCTGGCATGGCCTTTTCCAAGCAGACCAGAATCAATAAATATCTGTTGGCTTGGGAATGTCAAAAGGGCCAACGGTAACCAGAGTGTGTTTTGGTGTGTGTGTGTGTGTGTGTGTGTGTGTTGTGTGTGTGTGTGTACCCTGCTGGGGAAACAGTTCGTGTTTATCTCTCCTCCTCCCACCCTCCTAGGGTTTACGATGCCGCCTTCTTTTAATGATTAACAGCCAGAGGGCAGAGACTAAGGAGTCTGTTCTGGGTTTAGAGGCCAGGAAATATTTTCTGAGAGCATGTGACCCAAGATGGAAACGCTGATGCGGACTGACGGGGTTTGGGTCGCATCCCAGAGCGCCGTTCTGAGACTGGCAGGGAAAGAGAAGAGACGTGAGGCCGCTTGCTTACCTCTTGCTGCCAGAGAGCGAGTCTTGAATGAAATTGGAACTGTGTTTATTGATGGAGTAATTAGTCAGGTGCATGCAGATATCATCCTGGGGGAAGAGACGCAGTCTATGGAGTGAGAGGAAGGGCAGGCCTCCCGCCTCCTCCTGAGGCCCCTGGGGCTTAAAGAAGAAAAGGGGGCCCAGCCTGGTGTGGCTCAGCGGTTGAGCATCGACCCAGGAACCAAGAGGTCACCGGTTTGATTCTGGGTCAGGGGACATACCCGGGTTGTGGGTTCAATCCCCAGTGGGGGGACGAGGAGGCAGTCAATCAATGATTCTCTCTCATGATTGATGATTGTATCTCTCTCTCCCTCTCCCTTCCTCTCTGAAATCAATAAAAATAATTTTTAAAAAAGGGGCAGGGGGAGTCTTAGGGCTAAAACTGGCAGCACAGAGGAAGAAGGAAGGGGTATCCCACAGCCTGGAGTATGAGAAACTCCAATTCCTCCTGAGAGTGGGGGGTGCCCTGCCTGAGGGCACTCCCGGGGTGTGGAACTGTGGCTCTGGCTTTGCAGTCAGGCAGACCTGGCCTTGAATCCCAGGCTGATCTCTTCCTACTTCTGTGACCTTGGACAAGGCCTCCTTCTCTCTGGGTTTTCATTTCCTCTCTGTAAACGGGAGGTGATAATGCCTATTCCTGAGGGCTCCTGGGAGGGCTCAAGGAAAGAAAATACGCAGCCCAGCAAGTGTGAAGTGTTCAGCCAAGGTAGCCAAATCCACAATGTTAGTGAAAGTGTTAGTGGATTTAACTAGGATTTTTTTTTTAATCACACTAAGGGAGGGAGGTAAGGCAGCATGTCCCTGAGCTCACCAGGTTGTCTGTGCAAGGGTGGGAGTAAGAGGTCGTGGCGAAGCGGGCCAGTCCTTCCTTGTACGTAAAAATCCTGAGAGGGTCACAGGATGTCATCAGCACATAAATCCGCAGGTCAAACTTGAACCCATCGATGATAAAGGGCTGGAGGAGAGAATGGAAGTTACACCAGCATCGGAGAGATGCAGACTTGAAAGTCATTAGCACCCCGTCTGGTTTTCTTGGCGCCAACATTGCCTCTTGCTACAGAGTGCAGACTGGGCCAGGGCTGGGGACAGGGAAAAGGGGGTTTGGGCTCAGTGACTAGCCACATGATCTTGTACAAGTCACTAAACCACACTTTTTAAATAGCATTAAAAAGTGCTGTGATGCCCTGGCCGGTGGTTCAGTTGGTTGAGCATCGTCCCATACACCAAAAGGTTGCAGGTTCGATCCCCAGTTAGGGCACATACCTAGGTTGTGGGTTCGATCCCCAGTGAGGGCGTGTGTGGGAGGCAACTGATCGCTGTTTCTCACCTCTCTCTCTCTCTCTCTCTCAATGTCTCTTCCTCTCTCTCTAAAAATCAATAGAAACATATCCTCGGGTGAGGATTAAAAAAATAAAAACGGCCTGTGATGAAGAACATGCTGTCCCTATCCAGGGCTATGTTATTGCTGCAGTTCTGTAAGAGTTCTCCCTGCAGTGCTGGCCTGCAATGCTGGCCGGTGCCGCCCCCTCCATGCACACTTCCGCAGGGCTCCCTTCCTGCAGTGGGCTATCCCGCTGGGACCTCTGACCTCCCATCATGGAGTAAAGCTGGTTACCACTATCTATCCAGGACCACTCTCCTCTCCTCAATGAGTGGGGCCTCTCCCAGCTGTCATCTGTTAGAGGCAAGGGACCAGCCTGGTAGAGCCAGGCCAACCGACAGGGTGCAAGGCTGAGGGACGCTCTGGCCCGGGCACATGTCACATCAGGGCAGAAGGCTTGGGCTGACAAAGTCCAAGGCAGAAGGCAGGACTCGGCGTCACCCTCACCCCTGCCCTCCATTCCCTCATTCCTCATTCGGTCCAGTGGGGCTACAGCCCGAGGTTGCTGTGGAGATAAATAAACAATCACCATGAAGAAGTACCTTTGAAATATAGAGCTGACAGATCATATCCTCCCCCGGTTTGATCTCTTTCACTGTCCGGGTGATGAATATACCTCTCCCTTGGCAGCCCGAATCCGGCTTACAAATGTATGTCTTATTTTTTCTTGACCTGCTGTAGTTCTGCAAGTCTCCCCAGCTACCAGACAGGGAGGGAATGAGATACACTTTTAGCTGGGAAGCAGTAAAAAGGAAGGCTAACTCTTGTACATTAAAAAACAAACAAACAGTCCTAACTGGTTTGGCTCAGTGGATAGAGCGTCGGCCTGCAGACTGAAAGGTCCCAGGTTCGATTCCGGTCAAGGGCATGTACCTTGGTTGCGGGCACATCCCCAGTAGGGGGTGTGCAGGAGGCAGCTGATCGATGTTTCTCTCTCATTGATGTTTCTAACTCTCTATCCCTCTCCCTTCCTCTCTGTAAAAGATCAATAAAATATATTTAAAAAACAAACAAACAAAACGATCTAATGTGACAAACACCTTGGACTGACAGACAGATGCCCCGAGGCCTGGTACTAGGAGAGCCAGGAAAGCACGCACAGTGGGGAGAAGATGGGCTTTGGAGGGAATTCGGGCCTGGATTTAAACCCAGGCAACACCACTTGCCAGTGTAACCCTTCGCAAGGACTTGACCTGTGAAAGCCTCAGTTCCATCATCTACACAATGAGGGTGATGACACCTCTCTTGTACAGGACATAACGCAGGCAGGGTGCTGATAGATACTGCACACCCCATCTTCTGGTTTGCAGATTGGAGATCTGGAGATCTGAATCTGGCTCAAGCCCAGTGATGTGGCCTTGGGTCAATCGCCCTCTTGCCCCACTCTGGGCTCAGCTTTTCCTCTGTAACATCTCCACTCCAGCCAGAGTGTGAGAGAGGAAATACCATCTTTGAACATACTTTGAAGGAGGTATATTCAGCCTGGCCAGCGTGGCTCGGTGGTTGAGCATTGACCTATGAACCAGCTCAATTCCTGTTCGGGGCAGATGCCTGGGTTGCTGGCTTGATCCCCAGAGTGGGGCGTGCAGGAGGCAGCCGATCAATGAGTCTCTCTCATCACTGATGTTTCTCTCCCTCTCCCTTCCTTTCTGAAATCAATATTTTAAAAAAAAAAAAGTATAGTCCTAACTGGTTTGGCTCAGTGGATGGAGCATCAGGGTCCGAGGTTCGATTCCAGTCAAGGGCATGTACCTCGGTTTCGGATACATCCCCAGTAGCGGGTGTGCAGGAGGCAGCTGATCAATGTTTCTCTCTCATTGATGTTTCTAGCTCTCTATCCCTCTCCCTTCCTCTCTGTAAAAAATCAATAAAATATATTTTTTTAAAATGAAAAGAAAGTATATTCAGAAGAGAGAAAGAAACTTAATGGACTATAAATCTCAGTCTTCCTATATTTCTTGTTTTGCACTTTAACTCAAAGGAGCCTTGTGACCAGTGGAGAAGTCACTTAACTCAATGGTCCTCGGTGGCTATGAAATCCGGAGGTGCCTGTTGACCTGATGGCAAACACATTTCCTTCTAAGTTGCTACTAAGTCCTGAAAGTCGTTCCAGACAAGTGAGGAAAGTCTGGGAACCCTGGCCACACCCCATATCCCTTCTCTTCCTGAACAGGAGAGAGAGATGGGAGATCCTGTGGGAAATGGAATTGGGGTGGGGAGTGGAGAAGGGAGCTCGGGTAGGCACTCACTCAGCAGGAAGACACCAGGTCCGAGGGAAAAAGTGGAAATCTTTAGGGAACAACTTTGACATGCGACTCATATTCCTGGCCAGCAAGTCCTTGCGGCAGATTTCACTCATCCCCGGGAAGTGATTGATTTTCTGCAACGGAAGCCGGAATTCATGAACAATGGGGGACACGGGAGTACCCATGGGATACCCTTGGGGGACAGTGAGGACCCCACTTATGCGGAGGACCAGCTCTGACCCAGATACCTGGTAACTTTTCATCTCCATCACCCGCTCCAGCGACACTGAGAAGTCAGTCCAGTAGAGAGTCCAGTCGTCGTTTTCCCCTCCCTCTCGAAGGCCATACTGTTGGGCGGCCCTACGCACTGCCAGGGGGTTGGAGAAAGAAAGGCCCATTAGCCCGGGAGGGGAGGGAGGAGCATAAAGTGGGGAAGTTACATTCCCAGGTGCTCCCAGACTAAGCACCGAAGTGAGACATCTCGGCTCCCTGGGACTGAAGCCATCTTGCCCTGCCCTAGAGACATCATCGCCAAGAAAGGAACACCAAGAGTTGAAAGCTATTTAAAAAAATACAGCCTATGCCCCATCATCCCCTAGAAGGTTATCTGGGATGAATGTTTTAACCACCCTGGCTTCCCCTGGCCAGGAAGTGGGCGTCTGGCTTTCCCCTAAACACGAAGCACTGAATGTTCAGGGAATATAAACCTAAATCAGGGATGGCGAACCTATGACACGAGTGGCAGAGGTGACACGCGAACTCATTTTTTTTGGTTGATTTTTCTTTGTTAAATGGTATTTAAATATATAAAATAAATATCAAAAATATAAGTCTTTGTTTTACTATGGTTGCAAATATCAAAAAATTTCTAGATGTGACACGGCACCAGAGTTAAGTTAGGGTTTTTCAAAATGCTGACACACCGAGCTCAAAAGGTTCGCCATCACTGACCTAAATCCTTAACATCAGCCAGAGCCAAGCTTAATTAGTAGGGTCAATTAACAGAAAAAAAATTACACAATGTATTTCAAATCCACACACATGCTCTCACATCCTTCTCCCCCTGTCCCTGTTAGCACTGGTAACTGGGAGCTGATGCCAACACCAACGCAAATGCCTTCAAGGGCCTGGAAAGGAGGAAGTGCCTGCAGTGACCAGGAGAGTCAGGGCCGGCCCAAAGCATCCAAATTTGAAATTAAAATAATGACAACACCTCTGCTCTGTAGAACAAAGCAGGCCTACAGGTCATCTCCAGCTCAGGGACTGCCCGTTTGGAAGTTGTGCTCTAAAAAAGAGCCACTGAGCCCTGGCTGGTTTGGCTCGGTGGATAGAGCGTTGGCCTGCAGACTGAGGGGTCCTTGGTTCAATTCCGGTCAGTGCCACATGCCCGGGTTGCGGGCTTGATCCTCAGGGTGGGCGTGCAGGAGGCAGCCAATCGGTGTTTCTCTCTCATCATTGATGTTTCTATCTCTCTCTCTCCCTCTCCCTTCCTCTCTGAAATCAATAAAAGAAATATATTTTTTTTTAATTAAAAATTAAAAAAGAGCCACTGATTGTAGCAACAGCTGCCTTCTCTACAATCAGATCCCCTAATAACACAGCACTGCGGTCAAACCCTTATTTTCTTGGAATGAGCTCCCCAACTTCCTCAAATAGTTAAATGAGCTGAGAGAAGCAAAGAACAGGATTGGGAGACACCCCTTTTCTTCCTCAAAAATACATAAGCGTGACCCTTCCCAACCCGGTGGGGGAACCCAGCGGGTCCCCATCGCGGATTCCTTGAATGCAGATGCTCACCACTCTCATATCGGCAGCTGCACAGATTGATCACCAATCATCTGGAAAAGAGAAAAAGAAGAGCAGCAAGACAGAGACAGACACACTTGCCGGAACAAGAGGCCACACCCAGGAACATCCCATCCCAGGTGGGGCTGCGGGAAAACCAGCCCGCCACACGCCATTTTAAAAAATAATAATAAAAGGCAGTCTGAACACAAACGCAACAAAGACTCGGGCAAGGTGTGGTTTTAGGTGACATGCACCATCATCTCATTCTAGAAAACATCATCTAGAGTGGCTCCTTTTTATCTGAACCGGAAGTGGTGTGATTTTGACAGTCTCATCGGACAGTTTCTCCTCTCCCCGCGCCTGAGCAGCCAAGGCCCCCTTCCTCCCAGGCCCCTCCTGCTCTTACCAACGTGGGTCCCCATCCCCCATCTTTCAATCCTAACCTCTTTTTCTTCCTCTTCTTCTTGCCTTGCTGCTGGGCATTCTGAAGCCCCTTTGGTATCGCAATGTTCTCTCCCACCAAAGCCAAGGTGACGATTTCTTTCAGATCTGCCGTGGAACTGTCCTCCCTCTCTTCTGACTCTGTCCCTTTCTTGCCTTCCAAAGGCTGAGGCTGGAGCATCTCCCTGGACTGGGCGGAGACTCTGGGGAAATACAGGCCCCCCCTGGAAAGAAGGCAGAGAGAGCGGCAGTTACTTGGGTCCACCTGCAGGGGGACCCCCTCTCTTGCTCACGGCGGTGGACCACCAGTGCTCTGGGACCGAGCACCAGGTTGCCGTTTATCACAGGCCACCACACCTCTACCGCTGGGGCCAGGCTCCAGGAGGGAGCTCATTCCATCTTTTGCCCCTGACGATGGCCTGAGGGACTCACGCGGCCAATCCTGGCTGTGGTTTCTCCCTCCTGGGACTTTCAGGAGCAGGCTGAGCTGCTATGCCTGGCACCACCTGGTAAACAATCTTCTTATTAAAGTGAGTGAGCGTCTGGGGACAGCCTCAGAACCAAGCCCTAAGCCAGTGGTTCTCAACCTGCCTAAGGCCGTGACCCTTTCATACAGTTCCTCATGTTGTGGTGACCCCCAACCATAAAATTATTTTCGTTGCTACTTCCTAACTGTAATGTTGCTACTGCTATGAATCGTCATGTAAATATCTGATCTGCAGGATGTATTTTCATTGTTCGCGACCCACAGGTTGACAACCGCTGCAAGCCTTCCTAGCTGAGGGAGTCGGTCCCAGGGGGTGCAGATGAGGCGCTCTGAGGAGGCCTGTCAATGTTTGGGCACTGCACGAAACCCCGTGTAGGCAACCTGTTGTCCTGACAGCGAAAGCAGCCGGTGCTCATGGCGTGCAGGGCTGACTCAAGCCCAGGGCCCAAAGCAGAGCTTCGGAGACCCCCAACCACAGAAGAGGCTGTCGTGTCTCCCCCACCATCCCATTCCAAGTGAAAACAAGACCAATCGTAAAATACTCCTAAGGAAGTCCAGCAAAATTCTCTTCCCTCCACCCCCATGATGACTTCTTTGATGTCTGCTTGAATTTCAAATATCAAGTCTTTTTTAATGGTTTTTAATACCCCTGCTTCACTAGTCCTTAAGAAGGTGCTTGGTTTGCCTCTGGGTAACCCAGAACTGCCCAGGCCTAATGAACTGATTTATATCCTGTTCACACCTAAGACTTCTATGACCATCAAGCCTATTTCTGGTGTTCTCCTGCCTCTCCTCACCTCCAAACCCTGGCCAACCTCCTACCACCCGGTCCTCTCTTTTAATGCCTGTAGTCCTCTTGCTGCTGCTACCTGTTCTTCCCTCGCATACTCTTCAACTGCTTGTAAAGATAGTAATAACATCTTTATTCTAATTTATTCTAATTTATTCTTACTATTTTTGAAATACTATAACATTAAAGGAGGTTTAGGAGAGGGTAGGGTGAGAAGTCACCTTTAGCTCTTCTACCCTAACATGGCAACATTGGCCCTTTTGTATATTCTTTTTTATTCTTAAGTTTTTTTAATGTTTTTTATTGATTTCAGAGAGAGGAAGAGAGATAGAAACATCAATGATGAGAATCATTGATGGGCTGCCTCCTGCATGCCACCTGGGGATGGAGCCCACAACCCGGGCATGTGCCCTGACTGGGAATCGAACCAGTGACCTCCTGGTTCAAAGGTCGAGGGCTCAACCACTGAGCCACACCAGCAGGGCTATTATTAATTTCAAGCATAATTATTCTTATATAATTGTAACCATAACACGTAAAGAATTTTGTATCTGCTTTTTGACCACTTTATATCATATCAATATCCTTTCAGTTATAGCCAACTTTACATATTTCTAGTTTTTAATGGTTGTGTAATAATACCCCATTGAAGGAATGTGTCTGAATTTAACCAACCATTGCCCTATTGTTAACAATGTAAGTTGCTTCCAGTTTTATTCTATAACTAGCTCTAAAATGTACACGTTCATGTACAGAAAGCCTTTTACTTCTTTGGGATTATTTTCTTACAATACATATCCAGAACCAGGAGTACTAGGTTAATGAATATGAAAATTCTGTAGCTTATGTATGTTATATATTTATTTTTTTTTAATATATGTTATTGATTTTTTACAGAGAAGAAGGGAGAGGGATAGAGTTAGAAACATTGATCAGCTGCCTCCTGCACACTCCCCACTGGGTATGTGCCTGCAACCAAGGCACATGCCCTTGACCGGAATCGAACCCGAGACCCTTGAGTCCGCAGGCCGACGCTCTATCCACTGAGCCAAACCGGCTAGGGCTGTATTTATTTCTTTATATCACCATGTCATTTCCCAGAGGGATTCCAACCCTTTGGACTACAACCAGCAATATGCAATTACAGCAGGCTCACTAGTCACACAATCTCTTGGGAATCACCTCTCCTCTGTACCCAGACTTGCTAATTCGAGACAATTTTATGCCTTACGGCCATGTTTTTAACATGACTACACCCTTCCACCTCGCTCTGCCCCTTTCCCAAACCAAAATTGGGGGGAGGGGCTCTAAACCTATAAATAATCTATAATAATAAAAGCATAATATGCTAATTAGACCCGACAGCCTAAAGACCTTCCAGACATCCTTCCAGTTGTCCTTCTGGACGACCTTCTGGATGAAGCTGGGACTGCGAGGGCCGAGACAAGCCACTGTGGCTGTGAGGGCCGAGCCCCTTGCACCAATTTCATGCATCGGGCCTCTAGTCTATATATATAAAAGGCTAATATGCTAAGTGTCCAACCATCGACCAGTCACTATGACGCGCACTGACCACCAAGGGGGCAGACGCTCAATACAGGAGCTGCCAAGCTGCAGTGACTTGGCTGTGGTGGTTCTCGGGTGACATACCCCGAAACCAGAGAGGAGGGAGCCCAATTCCTTGCAAGGCCGCACGATTCCACCTTTAGCTGTGGGTTATGTTGTTACTGGGGCACTGTCAGCCCTGAATCTGGTTTACTGCACACTTGGGTTTGCGTTCCACACCCTGTACCACGGCAACTTTGCAGAGTGGCCTCTCGCACTCTGGGACCCCTCGGGGGATGTCAGAGAGCCAGTTTTGGCCCGATCCCCGCAGGCCAGGCCAAGGGACCCCACCTGCCAGAGGGACCCTGCTCACTCCTCAGAGACCACAAGAGGTTGGCTCCAGGGCGTGTCCAGCCCATCTCACCCAGTCCCCCCCCACCAGCACCTTCTAATTAATTTCCTTTCAATGTGCACGAATCTGTGCACCGGGTCACTAGTTTAATAAGAAATATGCATGTGGACTTTTCAAATAATTGTCACATATTCCATCTCACTGGATGCTCACAGCCACCCCCAAAAGGGAGGCAGAATTATGAAGTTGGCCAAGGATGGGCACTTGTTTCTCTCCCTTGCTGAAGAGGGCTGTCACTTACACCCAGGTCCCTTTATGGTGACAACTGCTCAGGGAAAGAAAGAGTTGTGCTCAGTGCAACTTAGCGATGAAACCTGGGCCCTGAGAGTCAATTTTTCCCAGCAAACAGGCACATTCTTGGCAAGTTCAAGAAGGCTAAAGTACATGAAATCCTGACCTTCGGCTGCTCCCTTCCTTCCAGATAAACAGCCAGCTCCACTCCCTTCGACCTCCATCCACAACGGCTCTGGTTTACCAAGCCCTTGAGGAGTGGCCCCGTTTACCTAAAGGTTAATGTTAACTTGAGGAGAGAAAACAGACCCTGAATTTGGCCTTGAGTTGTGGGTTGTCTTGGCTCTTTTTCATATCCTTGTCCAAGTAGCAAGAACAAGTTATGACTGCTTATATTTGTCTGCCTCAAAGAGAACAACAATGACATCAACAAAGGTCAAATTGTTTACTCTCACAAGGGAGAGCCTCAGGCACACATAGCAAGAAACTTGGCCCATGTACTTTTTTTTTTTCAGAGAGAAAGAGAGATATGGGAACATCAATGATGAGAGAGAATCATTGATCGGCTGCCTCCTGCACGGCCCCTACTGGGGATCAAGCCTGCAACCCAGGCATGTGCCCTTGCCCGGAATCGAACTGGTCACTCTATCCACTAAGCCAAACCAGCTAGGGCTAGGGCTAGGCCCATGTACTTTTAAAGGAACTAGTTCACTACGGCATTCTTGCCTACCTTCCCCTGAATCACTTCGATGGCACCTGAGACAGGTGTAAGGCAAACAACTGTCGCTGTCATATGTGGCTATTTCTGCTGTCTTTGGTCCCCTGGCTTTCTCTTCCCCCAGTCTCGCCTTCCTGCTTCATCCCAGAGGCTAGACCAGGGGTGGGCAAACTTTTTGACTCGAGGGCCACAATAGGTTCTTAAACTGGACCGGAGGGCCGGAACAAAAGCATGGATGGAGTGTTTGTGTGAACTAATATAAATTCAAAGTAAACATCATTACATAAAAGGGTACTGTCTTTTTTTTTTTAGTTTTATTCATTTCAAACGGGCTGGATCTGGCCCGCGGGCCGTAGTTTGCCCACGGCTGGAGACCCTGCCAGCTTCTCTCCACAATCTCCCACAATAGAGTATCTTGCTCAAAGGTTGCTACTGGGGCTTGCATCCTGAATCTCACCTGCAGAAACATTTACTCAGCCCACAGTAGTGTGTGGTGGTTGTTATAGTTGCTAAATAGTAGTTACCAGTACTAGAAAATGTAGATTTTTTTTCATAAAACCCCCAGATTCCCCTATTTCTTTCAGAAAATAGGTCCCCATTGCTTCATGCCAGCAATTAACCAGAGCAGGGGAATGGCTTCCTCTTTAGACATTTTCCGTGTCTGCCCCAGTCCCTAACATTCCCTATTGTCTCTCTGATACAGGAGCCAAGTGACGGTTGCCCTTGTGCTATTGTTTTCCTTATAGTAGCATTAAGAGAGAAAAAAACATGTTAGTATGTCCAGGTCACTTCTCTCATTTAGGCTACATGCCTGGCCCCATAGACATCTGGAGGTACCTGACCTCCAAGCAGCAAGGCCTTAGAACAAAAGCTGCTTCCTCCAAGGCTGGACCAAAAACAGCTTCACGCCTTCATTTTCAGAACAAGAATTAGATATGAGCCTGGCTGAAGCTAGAACCCTCACAGTCTACTCTAGGCCTTATTAGGCTCTACCAGATTTTCCTTCCCAGTCTCAGCAACTACTTCCTTCCTGCTAACTTGGGGGTTCCCACCGTCTCTCCTGCCTTCTGATAAAGCCCTATCATAGATATTATTTTCAATCTATTACAGATGAGAAGACTAAGGCAAGGAGAGAGCAAGGTAAGAGGCAGAGCTGGGATTAGAAGTCAGGTCTGTCTGACTCCACGGGCTGCTTTGCCTCCACACTCCACCCACTGCCTTTCCCTCTCTGCTGATCACCCATAAACGGTACAATCATAAAGTGAAGCAACTCATCTCCTGGCTCCCACAAGGAGTCTTGGTGACTTTTGTCCCTTGAGAATCAGTTGGTCCCACAGCATTTTCCTTAAAGCCAACTGCTTCCAAATTCCCACAGGGGCCTGGGTCTCCCAAATTTGCCGTAACCTGGGAACAGCTCTATGGCTTCCACTAGGTAATTATTTTCACTGTTTCATTCCCTCCTTTTTACCAATATCAACCTTGTACCAGGGCTCTTAGTAGGGGTATAACTAGAACATTTTCCAAGCTCTAGTGAATTCCTGAATATTACAGCTTCCCTGTCTCAGCAACTACTTCCTCCCTGCTAACCTGGGGGTTCCCACCGTCTCTCCTGCCTTCTGATAAAGCCCTATCATAGATATTATTTTCAATCTATTACAGATGAGAAGACTAAGGCAAGGAGAGAGCAAGGTAAGAGGCAGAGCTGGGATTAGAAGTCAGGTCTGTCTGACTCCACGGGCTGCTTTGCCTCCACACTCCACCCACTGCCTTTCCCTCTCTGCTGATCACCCATAAACGGTACAATCATAAAGTGAAGCAACTGATCTCCTGGCTCCCACAAGGAGTCTTGGTGACTTTTGTCCCTTGAGAATCAGTTGGTCCCACAGCATTTTCCTTAAAGCCAACTGCTTCCAAATTCCCACAGGGGCCTGGGTCTCCCAAATTTGCCGTAACCTGGGAACAGCTCTATGGCTTCCACTAGGTAATTATTTTCACTGTTTCATTCCCTCCTTTTTACCAATATCAACCTTGTACCAGGGCTCTTAGTAGGGGTATAACTAGAACATTTTCCAAGCTCTAGTGAATTCCTGAATATTACAGCTGGGATGGGCTTTGGAGAGTGACTCTAGGTCAACCTGTTTGATTTTTAGAGGAGGTTTGACTGGCACACAGCCAGGGAGCAAGTCAGTGGAACCAGGAGCGAAGCCCCGGCTTCCTGCCCCTCTATTTACCTTTCCATTATGCCAGGTTAGTGACCAGGCAGTGTGCACCTTTACTTTGGGAGTTTAAAAAAGAAGAGTACGTTGGCCTACCAATCTAGCAAACACAGGAATACAATCTTCAGTTTTGTTTTTCTTAATGACACAAGACACGTTCAGTTCACCTTTCCAAATAGGATAATTAAGACAGTGAACAACATCTGATATTTTCTTCCGTTTTAGAATGGGGTTTCAGCTTGGGATCTTCCAAGCCAGAGGCTGCCAACCAAAGCGGGGTTAGACTGCATGAAAATGACCTTCCCTGGCCACCAGGGGGAAGAAATGAGCTCTAGGATGGCTCCATGCGAACACTGCAGGTTATTTCTGGACTATACTTGTTGACTACTCTTCTTGCCCCTAGAGGTGGTGCAAAGGGGTAGAATAATGTTTAGTGCTTTCTTTTGCAAGGCTGAATTAATACAGTGTCCTGTAAATGGCAGGAAAGGATCATTTGATTAAGAACAATAGGGATGCCCTGACCGGTTTGGTTCAGTGGATAGAGCGTCAGCCTGCAGACTGAAGGGACCCAGGTTTGATTCCAGTCAAGGGCATGTACCTTGGTTGCGGGCACAGCTGATCGAGGTTACTCTCTCATCAATGTTTCCAACTCTCTATCCCTCTCCCTTCCTCTCTGTAAACAATTAATAAAATATATTTTTTTAAAAAAGAACAATAGGGGAGCCCGGCTGGGGTGGCTCGGTGGTTGAGCATCGACCTATGAACCAGGAGATCAGGGTTCGATTCCTGTCAGGGCACATGCCCGGGTAGTGTTGCGGGCTCGGTTCCCAGTGGGGGGCATGCAGGAGGCAGCCAATCAGTGATTCTCATCGGTGATGTCTCTCTCTCTCTCTCTCTCTCTCTCTCTCTCTCTCTCTCTCTCTAAAAATATATGGGTTTTTTTAAAAAAGAACAATAGGGGAACATGTTTCAAGTTTTAGCCAAATCTTTTCATCCTGACCTTCAGAGCCCAGACTTTTCTTTCAGTCTGCAGAAATATGTAGCACTGAAGAGCCCTCCTACTGTGTCTGCCTGTGACTGCCTTCTCTTCCCCCAAATAATAGGTGTTCCTTTCCCCCCTCCCCTTTGCATCTTTTGGTCCTCATTCCTCTACTAGAAGCATCCCTCCCTTGGCTTCCAGTGGCTAGCTGTTGGAAAAGGCTGACGTGGATTGGGGTGAGGGGGAGATGTGGAGGTAAGAGGTCTGCTTACAGACTTGCTCTCAGATTTGCCTCTTTGACACTGTTTACCCTAAGAAGCCAAGTACATAGGTCCCCCATTATTCACGGTTTTGCTTTCCAAAGTCAACTGAGATTTGAAAATACTATTACATTTCCCCAACTATCAACATCATCTGCTCCCGACACCCACCCATCAACATTGTCATTGCTCAATGATCCTCTTTCTGAGGAATCGTCAAAAGGCCAGTAGTAGTCTAATGCTACGTCACAATGCCTACATCACGCACCTCACTTCATCTTATCACCTAGGCTTTGTATCATCTCACATCATCACAAGAAGGGTGAGTACAGTACAATAAGATATTTTGAGAGACCACATTCACATAACTTTTATGATAGTATATTGTTATAATTACTCTGTTTTATTATTAGTTGTTGTTTATCTCTTACTGCACCTAATTTATAAATTAAACTTTATCACAGGTATGTAGGTATAGGGGGAAAAAAACAGTACATATAGGGTTTGGTACTATCTGTGGTTTCAGGCATCCACTGGGGAATCTTGGAGTATATCCCCCACAGAAAATGGGGGGACTACTATAATTATCTCCTCTCTCATTCCCTATCTTCTCTGTGATTACAGGATCACCAAGAAGGTTAAAAACTTCCTATCTAGAAAAGTGCTTTGAGCGTTGATGGAGGCAGGATCAAATAAGATGCCTTTTATGGCCTTTTGGCTTTTCATTCTAGCCACCCTTTGAATTTTTGCCAAGACGAAGTGCTGAGACTAACGTATAGCATAGAAAATATAATCAATAATATCATAACAACTTTGTGTGGTGGCAGATGGGCATTAGACGTATCATGATGATCACTTTGTAAGGTATATAAATGTCGAATCACTATATTGTACACCTGAAACTAATATAAGAGTGTATGTCAACTATAATTTTTAAATAAATGAATTAATTTTTTAAAAGTGCTGAGAATGACCGGCCACATTCACTGGGAACAATGAGAATCGTGCTGACTCAAATACCATCTTTTATTCTGCTAAAAATTAAGGAATTTCACAAGAGTGGAGGGTGTAGTTTTCAGAGCAAGCTCATGCCCAGCCATTTTCTCCACAGTACTCAGTGGATTACTAGCAAAGACAGACGGATCTGGATGCAACCTACCTCTGCCACTTACTAGGAGGGTGACTATGGGTGAGAAACTGAGCCTCGTATACCTCAGTTTCTTCATAAGTAAAATGAGGATAATATTCATCCTATGGGGTTGTTTTAAAGATAAGTTAGTATTTTTTTAAAGCAGTGCATGGTCCAAAATAAGGGCTATATGGTAAAATAAAAATATGATGGTAGGACTGGTGAACATATTAAAAGTGCCTGCCACATACCAGCGCTTAGTAAATGTTAGCACATCCCCACAGATAAGTTACATTTTTCCTAGGATTCAAACCCCAAACGAGATCTTTCCTCAAGAAGAACTTTCCTTTAGGAGGGTGAGAAATAACAAATGGAAGTGAGAGAGAAAGAGGGGGAAGGAAGCAGTTGCAGAGGGCTGTGCTGGCCATGAAAACCACAGGTGTGTTTCTGGAAGGTGTCGCCAGAAAAAGGAAGACAGGTGATCAAGAGAGGGTGTCACGATGGGGAAAGAGGGGGGCGGAGAGGGTGGTGCGATTCCCAGGAATCCCTGGTATGGAAGGGACAGCTCCCTGGGGGCAGGGGTTTGGGAAATCGAGGGAGGGCAGCAAGTGAGGGTGCCCCCGGAGAGATGTGAGCACAGAAGGGTGTGTGGAGCTGGGACAAGAAGGGTCGGTTTGTGGGCAAGGTCCTGGCATCGGGGCCTTGAGGATGAGAAAAGGGAATGAGGGTATTTTAGCGGTAAATTCGAGTCCAGGGCCGGGGAGAGAGTGGGCGTTACTGAGGCCAACTGAGAAGAGAGAGGCTGCGGAGCCCACGGGCGCAGGGGCCGTCGGGGTGAGAGGCTGTGGCCTTGGAACGCCAGCAGGGAGGGCCGAGGAACAGCCCTGGGGGAATGAGCCCCGTGGGGACACCGGGGGCGTGTGGGTCTTCATTGGGGAGGCCCTGGGGGGCCGCGATCGAGGGCCAGCGCCGGCTTTGGGGAGCTCTTACCCACGATTCCTACTCCCCCGTCTCGCCCGGGCGGTGCGGGCCCTGGTCGCTCGCAAGCACGCTTGAGGACCCCCTCCTCGAAGGGTTGGGACACGCTCCCATTGGCTGCCAGACAACCCCTAACCCCAACCCGCGCTCTTCCTACTTTGGGGTCCGCCCGGCCCTCATATTTGCATATAGGGCTTTCTAGGCCTTCGATTGGCCCCTGCGGTGGGCTGCCATGGCCCCCCTCCTCCCTCCTCATTCCAATTAACCGCCCCTGCGCTCCGAGAGGCCGGCGCG
>NW_005360086.1:223565-254318 GCF_000412655.1 Myotis brandtii
CTGGCTCCCCGGCTCCTGCTGCGCTGATCGAGGGGCGCCTGGTACCTAATTAGGCCCTCTGGGGGGCAGGAGCGCTGTACAGAGAGCATCGGATTGGGACCCAAGTCAAGATCTCAGGCCCTCTCTTAGGCTTAGCTTCTTAACTGTAAAATGGGTATTACAAACCTCTATGAACGGCTGAGCTTTTTCTAATCCTGACAGCTCCCAAGCGTATGGGAGATCGTGGCTCCTCCACTGAGTTGGTCAATAAGAGAGGGCCGCCCAAAGTTGGGGGGTCTTGGCTTCTCACAGCAACATGGTGACTGTCCTCAGACAGGGGGGGGATCAGAGGCCTGACTGGTTTCAAATAATAGGGGTTCCCTTCCTTTTCTACCTGTGTCAGCATAACATCCTGGAGAGAATCTGTTAGACAGACATGAGCAGAGCAAGGACGGTGGGCCAGGTACAGAAACTCACCAGGGCTGATGCCTAGCAAGGGGCAAAACTGGGAAAACAAGAACCTTGCCCCCGGGGTAACCTTTCCTCCCCTGGCATATCACTGGTCACGTGGTTTGGACCCCTGATCTTTCATATCCCTGGTCAGGCAGTTTAGACCTCCTGACGTTTTCCTCCCTAAAGACAACCTCTAGGCCTCAGTTGTATTTTAACTCCAGACCCAGAAAAGCAGAAAAATCAGACCAGTGACTCCGTGGCTGCCTCAGGACCAGCTACATTGACTAATGACCCCCTGCCCTGGTACCGACCAATCAGTGGACACCACAACCCTGAAAGAGCACACCTGGAAAGCTGATGAATATTCTATTAAGTCCCTCCCTGAGACCTCCCCTAAGATTTCTACCTATAAAAGAGCGATAAATACACTCAGGACAAAGGACCCAGCACCGGTTCTCCCCAAGAGAAGCATGTCAGCGCTATTCCCTTCCCCCTAAGGGACCCCAGGAGACTTGCAACCAGGGGAGCAATGGGCAGCAGCAGCTCGTCCCAGGCTAACCCCCTAAACCTGTCTCCAAGGCCTCCTTTTCTCTGACTTTTCAGTGAACTAAAGCAGCCCAGCCTCGGCTCTCCTGTTGCTTCTCCTATGGCAGTGATGGCGAACCTACGACACGCGTGTCAGAGCTGACACGCGAACTCATTTTTTTGGTTGATTTTTCTTTGTTAAATGGCATTTAAATATATAAAATAAATATCAAAAATATAAGTCTTTGTTTTACTATGGTTGCAAATATCAAAAAATTTCTATATGTGACACGGCACCAGAGTTAAGTTAGAGTTTTTCAAAATGCTGACACGCCGAGCTCAAAAGGTTCGCCATCACTGGACTATGGCCTTCCTTGTTTTACTGTCCTGAGTACATTTTTGCTGCCATCACGGACCCAATACCCTTTGGCTCAGTGCTGTGTAGCTCTTCCCTTTGGATATTCCCCACCCCTCCCCCCGCCCCATCCCCTTTTCTTTAAATAAATTCAATTTTTCTTTATCTTCTGAGGTGGTTATTTAGCCTGCCCGAGCAGCACGGACTTGAACCTTTCAGAATCGTTATGAGTTTATTTGAGCCAAACTGATGACAATTACCGGGAGGCAAACTCTCAACGGATTGAGAAGATGCTCTGGAAAATGGCAGTTTTACCATTTATTTTATACATCAGAATCAAAGGAGGTTACATGAAATCCATTGTTGATAGATTAGGGAAGCAAAATGGGGGAATCTTGGGGATTAGATAACAAGTAAAATGAATAGACACATACTTCTTTTACTTGGCGGGTATAGATAATGAACAGTTAACAATTAACACGAGTAACAGTGAGGGGTTTTGTGGTTTATGCTCTGCTGCAGTGTTTGTGCCCTGAGGGGTCTGGAAAAAGGAAATTAGCCTGACATTCCCAAGGTATGTTACCTAGATGCAGAAAGACAATAGACAGGCTCAGTGAAGGTACAGACTGACCTTTGTCAGAGAAGATGCCGGCCTCGACATGACTGCCCACCATGACTCGCTTTTATTAGGAAGTTTTAATTCAGGTCACCTGTGGTTGCTTTCGGTCTCTGAGTTTGTAAGGCCACCATGCAGGCCTCCCCTGAGCTTGTCAGCTTTAGTCTGGTCCTCAACCCAGACTCCTACCTTCCAAGGATTGGCAGCCAGTAGAGCTGTTTCTGCTTCGATTAATTGAGGATTGGTGCAAGATGAAACAAAAAATCAACTTTAAGTTCCTGAACCATAGCAATTTTAGAAACACCTGTAAGGACTCCGCTGAGGATTCCTGTTGCCTATGTCCATCCATCCCTCTTCATTCTTGAGAGCTTTCCAGATGCTTGATTTGATGCCACTGAAACGTAGCTGCTCCTGTGAAAGCGATTATTTAGTCCCAAGAAGTGAGACTACGGATCATTACTCTCCTGTGAGGGTAGAAATCTTTTCTGGCAGTTGAAGGGAAGCACACACGGAGGAGAAACGGGCCCTTCTCAGGAAACCTCTTCCAAAGGACTCATGGAGGAGGCAATATCCACATCTGATGGAGTCGGTCCAGGAAAGTTTCCTAGAGGGTGTAAGCTCTTACCACCTTCATTGGGAACATGTGCCCCATGCGTGTGCCCAGGACGTCAGGCTGTGAAATGACATCAGAGAAATGGCAGGTGAAGGGACTAAAAAAATCCTTTCACCTACCATGAGCTACAGCAGATGCAGAAAGAAACCTCATCTGAACTTCCCTCATTTGAATAAAGCAGAGCTTTAGTAGAGGAACCACCATAATCCCCCACCTCTGGAGCATCAGGGAGGCTCAACATGGACATTAAAAACAAAAACAAAAAACCTGTGTAGCCCTAACTGGTTTGGCTCAGTGGCTTAAGCGTCGGCCTGCAGACTGAAGGGTTCGATTCCAGTCAAGGGCACATGCTCGGGTTGCAGGCTTGATCCCCAAGGTGGGGCATGCAGGAGGCAGCCAATCAATGATTCTCATCATTGATGTTTCTAGCTCTCTCTCTCTCTCTCTCTCTCCCTCCCTCCCTCCCTCTCCCTTCCTCTCTGAAATCAATAAAAATATATTTAAAAAAAAAGAATTGCCTATTATCATGGAAAGATTAACAAACTTGTTGCCCAAACAATGAAGCCCCATCCCAACCTGCATAGCCTACCTCCCCATGCCTATAAACAGCTGGCTTGTGTGGGGTTGCAGAGCAGATGTTTGTGGTTGACCTGCTGCTCTCCCACACTGCCGGCAGTATTGGATAAACGCTCATATATGATTCAACCCTGCCTCTGCTGAATTGGCTCAAGTAGTGACAGGCAGCCCGGACCCATTGGTTGTCCGGTTTTACCTACACCTGCTGATCTGCCCAGGCAGGAGGCTAGAGGCAAAGGCATGGCTTAGTCCGAAGCAGCCTGCTACATGGTGCTTAAAGTCATCCTGGAGGGTGAAATCAGTGGCCCATCTGCGGATCTTCCAGAAACCTCTACTATCCTCTTCTCTCTTTCCTCCAGGTGGTCCTGGGTTATCTTGTCCCTCCCCCTCTCCAAGGCCCTGGGAGCCCAGGTGACCATCATCAACCGGCCACCCAGCAGATGCTTCCCTAAGACCAACTGTGCCAGCTCTGTTCCCCTCCCCCATCCCGCCTTTTTCTTCCCCTGGTGTCCTACCAATCTGCTCTCCCAAGCTCCAGCTTGGGTCTCTGGTCCCTCCGGAGTGATATTGTGATGGAAATGAGGGAGAGGAGGCTGGAGGGAAGCGCAAAGATTTACGGTTTCCTGGGGGTTTCCATTAAAATCCCTGACAGCCAGTTCTTTATGAGAGTCTGGCTGCAGGAGGAGCTAATAGGCCAGCGCCTGGCACCGCTGTCCTTTCATGGGTGATGACAGGAACAAACACAGAGCGAACAGTAGAGCTGCCCCCACTGTAGAGCAAAGCACGCTTGAAACCCCTTCGGACATCCCCTCCGGGGCCAGAGAGAGACAGCCAGGAAATCAGAGAGCTTTCGTGATGTGTGCCAGGCAAACTAGAAACATGACCGTCACAGAGCTTTTTTGAACCCGGATGTGAAAAGTTAAGCAATATGTTGGAGGGTCCTTCCAGTCATCAAAACATTTGGATGGTGTCCCCTCCTCTGAGCTCCAACTCAGAGGCAAGAGTGTGTGTGTGAGGGGGTGGGGTGGGGTGGGGGGAGTCTGAAACTCTTGTTTTCACCATCTTTTTGTTCCTTAGGAAACCCACCTGACTCAATAAATAGATCGTAAGACAATAACAAAACCCTCAGAAGGTTGTTTGCAGTTGACACACAAACTCTTGTTTCTCAGTTTAGGACTCTTCAAGTCACTCAGGAAAAAAAGCCAGCCCTGCTGCTGCTCCCTTGAAGCAAGGGCCCCCCTGGAAGCCTCTTCTTGCTGCGCCCATCACAAGAAAGTGGGCGTGGCTCGGCGGTTGAGCATCGACCTATGAACCTCTTTCTCCAACGTGGGCATAGAAACTACCTGGCCGTTGAAAAACAAAACTGCTGAGTCCGGGTGGATACAGAGACAGCAAGCGCCAGGGATACGATTTCTCTCACCTTCCTCTTCAGTGCAGTGGAGAGTCCAAAGGCCAGAGTCATTACCGCTGGGCAGGGCTGGGCCGCACTGGAGCTCAGGGCAAAGGTGAAAGCAGCAGCTGCTGCTTGGGCACCTGCTCTTCGGCTGCCTCCTGCTTCTCCTTCCCAGAGTCCACACCCCTGTTACCCGGAGGCTGTAGATCTGCGCTAGCCAGGACAGCGACGACATAGGGCTATTTAAATCTAGATTATATAAACACCCAGCTCCCAGCTGCAACAGCACATGTCCACACGTGTTAGTGGTTACTGGACCAGCCAGCGCAGGTGTTGGACATGTCCGTCCTCACAGAGAAACCCACCTGACAGCCCTGCTATAGATGAGCAGCTCTCCCTCCATCTCACATTGCTCTCCCATCCTTTTCCCTGCTTGTCAAGCGTGTTATTCAAATTAATCAAATGTCACCTCCAGGTCACCCACTCTTACTAATTCTTTTATCCACGGACCTCTTCAGTTGACTTGGTGGTTGTGAATCCCAACTTGCCCTTATTGGGTTGAGCACAATCTCTCTCCCCTATTATAATGTTCCTATTGCAATAATCCCGAATAAAGTGTTTCTTTCCATTTTAACAGGCTTCAGAATAATTTTTTCTTTAACACCTCTTTTATAAAAGCTTCCTTTTTGCACTGGTCCGAATGTAGTGAGTTATCACAAATGGTTGTACACAGTCTGTTACAGATTAAAAGCTTCCTTTTTAAAAAAAAAAAAAATCCTCACCTGAGGATCTGCTTATTGTTTTTAGAGGGAGGAAAGGAAAGAGAGAGGGGAGGGAGAGTGAGAGAAAGAGAGAGAAACATTGATGTAAGAGAGAAACATTGATCAGTTACCTCCCAACTGGGGATCGAACCCAAAACCTAGGTATGTGCCCTGACCAGGAATTGAACTCACAACCATTTGATGCACAGAACGACGCCCCAACCAACCGAGCCACCCGGCCAGGGTCCTTCTTGCCCCTAGGAAAAATTAATTCTGTGCTATCTCAGCACTGTGTAAGTTCTTCTCCTAAAGCCAACATTATGTGACATTGAACTCAGTTACACTTTTGTCTTTCCTTTTGGATTTCTGAACTCTCATGAAATGTATAGTGAGTGCAGTGATTAAGAGCGAGCACCGTCACTTCAGTCTGAATACTGGGTTCAAAGCCCGCTGATGGCACTTACTAGCTGTGTGAGCTTGGACAAGTACTTTATGTTTCTAAGCCTCAATTTTCTCATCTGTCAAATGGGGATAATAAAAGTGCTTCCCTTATAAAGATTAAATTAGATAATCCGTTGTGTCAGGCACAGAGTACCACCGTCCCCAGTTTTTGTTTGCCTCCACACTGAGCAGTTGAAGATAGGAGTGGAAAATTTTCTCTCTAGGTCTGAATATCAAGTCCCAGTCCTTCATATCCAGTTATACTACAGGGTTGTACTTGCAGCCTTCCCTTGACATTTCTATTGGAAATAAATCAGACTAGTTAATCTTATTTTTATTCTATGCTGTCAAATAGTTTCCCAGAATATCAGTAAAATAATCTGTTGATAAGACAAAACTGAGTTTCTTCTTACCATAGTAAGGAAGAACACGACCTTGGCAGAGCTGTACTAGTGGCTCAGAGGCAGCAGGACAAAGTCGTGGTATTGCTTGAGACTTTGATGTTTAGCTTGGCGGGGCAGGACAGGAGTTGATTAGGACTGGGTAAGGTCATGATGTCATAGTTTAGGATGGATGGATCCCAAAAAACAAGGATTTTGAGACCAGGTTTTCTAAGAGTCTTGGAATGTACAAAATTGTCATGTGATGCTTTCTGTTGAAGAGTTGATGGTTCTCTTAGAAAGTTTCTAAAATGAACAGTAAATGTACCTGCATTTTTTTAAACTTTGTTTTGATTGATTTCAGAGAGGAAGAGAGGGAAAGAAACATCAATGATGAGAGAGAATCATTAATTAGCTGCCTCCTGCATGCCCCACACTGGGGTCATTGAGCCCACAACCTGGACATGTGCCCTCACCGGGAATCGAACCATGACCTCCTAGTTCATAGGTCAACACTCAACCACTGAGCTACCAAGGCTGGGCTGTACCTGCACTTTTAAGTTCCAGGCAAGAGTGTCATGAAATAGTTGTCATGTTAATGTAGACAGTAAGCTTATGTGGGTGTAGGAGGTGTCAGTTCTCAGTGGTTTTTAAAAAGCTAGTCAGTAAAATTAAAGGAAATGTATCCAGGATAGTGACAGCACTATCCCTTGGGGACAGAGTTTAAAATGAAAGAGCTGCTGAAACCGGTTTGGCTCAGTGGATAGAGCGTCGGCCTGTGGACTGAAGGGTCCCAGGTTCGATTCCGGTCAAGGGCATGTACCTGGGTTGCGGACACATCCCCAGTAGGAGATGTGCAGGAGGCAGCTGACCGATGTTTCTCTCTCATCGATGTTTCTAACTCTCTATCTCTCTCCCTTCCTCTCTGTAAAAAATCAATAAAATATATTTTTTTTTAAAAAATAAAATGAAAGAGCATTATTTTGGTAACTCAGAAGGTGATTTGAACTTTCAACAGAAGCCCCACCCCCTGGTTTACTCACTCCTCACCATCATTCTCCTCAGCTGAACGTCACGGGTCTCGTGAGAAGGCAGAATTAGGAATGCTCAGTCTCCTGACTCAAACCTAAAGTGCCTCAGGGGCATAACTTCAGATGCCGCTCTTTGGAGGAGGGGCCCTTCTATGTTTAACCTTCAGAGATAGCATGTGAGTGTTAAAGAAATAACTATGCTGACCCTTATTAAAATGGTACGAAAGACTTTATCCAGGACTATTGCAATAGGGACATTACAATAGGGAAGACAGATTGTGCTCAACTCTAAATACAATAAGGACAAGTGGATGAAAGTTACGGAAAGGAGCCCTGGCCAGGTAGCTCAGTTGGTGAGAGTAACCTCCCCACAGTCCCAATACACCAATGAATGTGTAAGTAAGTGGAACAACGAATGGATGTTTCTCTCACTTTCTCTCTAAAATTAATCAATATGTTTTTAATTAAAAAAAGAAAGAAAGAAGATGATGAAAAGGAGGAGACACCAAGGGTAGGAAGGATTCTTGCTTAAACCAGTTTAGGATTCTTGCTGAAGGCAGGCCAGAGATCGCTCAGATATTAAAGATGAGGAATTCTCTCTACGGTGACTTGGCAGGATTCTTGCTGAGTTTCATTCTTAGCCTTCGGGAAGAGTACTACCTCGACAGAGTTCATGCTAAAGGATCACTTCTTTATAGAAAGGACATGATGCCTGGCCGGAGTGGCTCGGTCGGTTGAGCATCGTCCTGAACACCAAAGGGTTGCCAGTTCCATTCCCAGTCAGGGCACATGTCTGGGTTTTGGTCTGATCTCCAGTGACGTACAGAAGGCAACCGATGGACGTTTCTCTCTCTGGCTCTCACTTCCTCTCTCTAAGCATGTCCGTGGATGAGGATTAAGGAGGGGGAAAAAGGAAATGATGAAACACAAACTCTGGGGCACCTGGCAGGTTGTTGGGTCTCCTTTAGGGGTAGGTGGGAGGCATGATTAAATGTCAAAGAGGGTCTCATCTATAAGACTCTCAATGAAGTGCTATGTGGAAGCAGGAGAAAAATGAAGATGACCTCTCAATGGCCATCCAAAGAGATGGAGCTTTCTCATTCAAAACTGAAAGAAATAAAGTTTGAAATTTTTTTTTAAGTTAAGTAAATGGCTTGTTTTAGAGAAGTCGTTCTCAACCTTCTGGCCCTTTCAATACAGTTCCTCATGTTGTGACCCAACCATAAAATTATTTTCGTTGCTACTTCATAACCGTAATGTTGCTACTGTTATGAATCATAATGTAAATACCTGATATGCAGGATGGTCTTAGGCGACCCCTGTGAAAGGGTCGTTGGACCCCCAAAGGGGTCGCGACCCACAGGTTGAGAACCGCTGTTTTAGAGGAAGAAATAAGCTCCTTAGAATGAGATCCCTGAGGATCCCCTGGAGCCCAGTCATCTGAACACTACAAGTCCCAGCAAGCAAGGAGTGGGGGCGGGGCTTGTGACCCATGTGACTTGTGGGCGGGGTCAGATGGGATCTGCGCTCCCTTGGGTTTTGGGCTCCGCCCCTCTCCCCTACCCGGTCCTGTTGCGTCGCCGCCGGCTGCTACCCCTGGTGAGTCCCTGGAGTGAAGGGGGCAATTGGTGCCAGCTGGACCCTCGCGTCCCCTACAAGCGGACTTGCAGCCCCGAGAAAGTACCGTGAGCGGTAAAGGCGCTACCGGTTTCGGTTTCCACCTCCTTCCATCTTCCTAGGAAGACAGTGAGTGCGAGCGGCGTCATGGGGCCCCTGAAGCGCTCTCCGCGGCCTCGGGGGGCAGAGGGGCAGTTTTCTCCCGGGCAGGGCAGGGCCGCGGTGCTGGCGGCCGGCTGGGAGGCTCCGTGGGCAGAAGGGGTCCCTCTGACGGGACTGCGGGTCCTGACGTCACAGCATCCCACCCCTCCCGCGGGCGGAAGTCTAGTGATTCCTGAATCCTAGCCCTTGGCAGCTCCGTCGATTGCGTGGAGGCGGAGGCGGGGCCCTGCGCAGTCACCTACTCACCCTGCTTTCTCTTTGGGCCTCCTTTTCCCCGTCTCGAACGAGGCTTGGTCCCCGAAACCCCTGTCCTTCAGGGGAGGCCTCTGTAACCGGAGGAGGTGTTCCAGGCATCCGAGAAGGAGCGGGAGTGGAGTGACCCGCTTCTTGACTGTCCATCTCCCATCGCCCCTCCCGCTGCCACCTCCAGGCCACTTCAGCTTGGGGGCGAATTGTTTCCACTCGCGTTGTAATTCAACCTTGCGTGCGAACTTTTTTTTTTTTTTTTTTTTTCCACTTGGATCCTAGCTCCTGATGCAAGCCAACAAGTGGCGGCGCGGAATAGAATAATACAGATGCTGCACAGTAAATCCTCACTTAGCCTTGTCCTAGGGTTCTGCAACTTTAAGCCAGACGTTGTATAGGCAAGCCAATTTTACCAGAGGCCAATTGATATAAACGAGAGTTAAGTTCCTACAGCGTCTTATCAACATGAGGACTACATGATATTGAACAAAACAACGTTATTCGAGGACTGCTGCATATTATAACTTATCTCCACTATTGCAAAACCCGTTTAAAGCAGCAGGTCTTCGTAGATAGTTGTAGAGCACATGGTTAAAGAATACCCGGGTGACTTTTCAGAAGTCCTCTACCTGAAACTCTACCCTTCAGCAGATATGACAGCTGTGGAGTGGAAAGGACCCTGAGAAAGGTGGTCAGTAAGAGTTGCATAGCACTAACAGGTTGTATTATCTTTCAAGTCAGATAGTACATCTGGGGCTCTTTAAAGAAATTTGGCAGTGCTTATTGAAATAATGCCATGCTTCCTTATTTTCCTAGACCTGTGGTCAGCAAACTGCGGCTTTCGAGCCACATGCGGCTCTTTGGCCCCTTGAGTGTGGCTCTTCCTAAGCCTTAGGAGCACCCTAATTAAGTTAATAACAATGTACCTACCTATATAGTTTACGTTTAAAAAATTTGGCTCTCAAAAGAAATTGCAATCGTTGTACTGTTGATATTTGGCTCTGTTGATTGATGAGTTTGCCGACCACTGATTAGGATCATCATTATAGCTGCAAGGTTTCTTAGAAATCTTCTAGCCTGATCTGTGCATTTTAGTGATGAGGCCTCAAAGGAGGTAGTGTGACTTGGCCAGGATCTCAGAGCTCGTTAGTGGCAGAACTAAGACAGGAACCCAGGTGCCCCGGCTCCTAGCCTGGTCCCTTTTCCACTACACTCCAAACACTATCACTTGTCACTTCAGGAGTTAGCATGGTCACCCCTTTAAGGGAAAAAGTGTAAAATCTCAGTAGAGTAAAATGGAGATTTAGTAGACAGCTTTGAGCTTTTCACAATTTCTTATGGTTGCCTGCATCTTCTGTCCAAGAACTATTTTTCTGTTCTTCCCTCGTACTGCTGGCACTGGTGGTATGGGATGTGGGATGAGGGCCCGCTGAGAAGGAGCTGGGCAGCCAATCCAGTCAGTTGTTAATGAGTACCATTTAAAGCCTTTCTAAGGCACCCTGAAAAACTCTGGGTGAGGAGCTATAATGAACTTGGAAACTTTGAATTACAGCAAGTGGCTTAATAATTTGAGGACCAGTGACTGTGTCTTTGTTTTTGCTCACTGTCTCATGCCATCTACAAATCCAGTGTATCTATTGTCAGTGTCCTCTAAGGGTATTTCTGTGAAAGAATCTCTTCCTGGGCCACGAGTGGGACTCCCAATTAGTTCATCCATTTTCTAGTTGCTAATCATTTGGAAAGTTAAGTAAGCAGAAGGATGAAGAAATTAAATTAATGTGGGTTTGCTTTCCCCGGGGAATTTTATCACTGGGAGGGAGGAAAGGCTATTAGGGTCTCTGACCTTAAACATCAGTTGATATCTTCCTTCCAGGAAAAGTCAAATGAGGTATCGTCACTGGCCCAGCTTAGATTGGCAGGGTCATGCTCTCGGCTTGCCCATGGCCCTTTCCATCCTCGGCTTTGGTAAGAGGCAGACAAGGGAAGCCACTGCTGTTTTCTGCCCTCCCTGCCTCCTCAGCCCCTTGCACAGTCTTGGCAGAGGATAGTTTTTATTTTAAGAATGACTGAGTTCCAGAAACCCAGAGTGCCCTTGGGTGCCTGCTGGGTCCTTCTGGGAAGGTGGGATCACTGAAATGGGTAACTTTATGGAATCTTACTTTTTTAAAAAAATATATTTTATTGATTTTTCACAGGAAGGGAGAGGGATAGAGAGTTAGAAACATCGATCAGCTGCCTCCTGCACACCCCCTACTGGGGATGTGCCCGCAACCAGGGTACATGCCCTTGACCGGAATCAAACCTGGGACCCTCCAGTCCACAGGCCGACGCTCTGTCCTCTGAGCCAAACCGGTCAGGGCTAGAATCTTGCATTTTTGATAAGCAAGGAACCAAGACTGTTGACTTTTCCAGATAGATGATTAGATTTTCAAATGAAAGATAAGAAAGTATCCATTGGCTATGCACTCAAGCTTTTTTTTTTAAATATATTTTTATTGATTTCAGAGAGGAAGGGAGAGGGAGGGGGAGAGAGAGAGAAACATCAATGATGAGAGAGAATCATTGATCGGCTGCCTCCTGCATGCCCCCTGCTGTGGATCGAGCCCAAAATCCGAGCATCTGCCCTGACCAGGAATTGAACCGTGACCTCCTGGTTCATAGGCCTACCCTCAACCATTGAGCCACAGCAGCTGGACTGCACTCAAGCTTTGACATGAGCTCTTCCATGTCGTTTTGAACATATATGCTGACCTTTCATCAGTGACCTTCTGTTCATGAGCTACTGTATAGATTGTTTTTCTAGTAAGGAAAGAGAGGCTGTACCCAGCCCCCATACCATTAGCTGGTCTTGTCTTGCACAGTAGCATCCATTTGCAAAGCAGCTTGCGAGAATTTGAATGTGTGGAAGGTGGGTAATGGAGTGTAAATTTTATGGGTCCTTCAGGAAATCAAATCTATGCCTTCTGTGTTTTTGGCACCATGCCACTTGAACCAGCTCTACCAGCTGAACCAGCCATACCAAGAATTGATGAAGCACTTGGAGATTATCATTTTCTTCCCCTATTTTAGACAAGAGAACGCCGGGAAACAGCAGCTCCTCCAAGGGTATCCAACAAAGTAAGAACAGGGCTTAAAGAAAACGTTAGTCCCACCACCATTCTCCACCTTTCATTTTTTGATGAATTACATGCATATATCTTTTTTTTTTATTGTTTAAAGTATTACAAATAGTAGTACATATGTCTCCTTTTTTTCCCCATTGACCTTCCCCCAGTCTCCCCTACCCACCGGCACATGCCCTCACGACCCCCCAACCCCCGCAGTGTCTTCTGTCCATTGGTTATGCTTATATTACATGCATATATCTTATTCATTTATTTATACAATGAATACTCAATTAGCAATCACTACAAGCTAGGCATTATGTTGTGTATGCAGTGGTGATTGTGTTATGAAGAAAAAGAACAGGGAGTATGGTACTTGGGTACATTGAGGTCCTGAAGTCCCTCTTACCTGACTGTTCAGATCCATAGTCAAAAGACAGATTAAGTCATTTTACATGACAGGGGATATGCTGGCCCCAGTCTGACTGGAGACCACTAGGGAAGAGAAGGGTCTGAAGGCTGAGAAAACTTCCTGCCCTCCCTCATCTAAGAGCTCACTCGGGCAACAAGCTTATCACGAGGAACAAGTCCTGACCTAGACTGCAACATGATCTCTCTCTTCCTTAGAAAAACTGATCTGAGGTTTGAGGTTTGAGGATGTGGTTAAACTGTGTCACAAACCAGAAAGCCAATACTTTTTTTTTTTTAATTAAACTCAATCCCAAGAATAGATAGTTCAGTGGCTTTTCTATGAAAAAACTGGCCTGGTTGCTTAGAGTTCAAAATAAAACCAGGAAAAGTAAAGTGGGGCAGGGCTAGAAGAATGACTGTCTTTTTTTTATTATTGTACTTACTTATTTTAAATTGTGTGTATGCGTGTATACAATCTTCCAACATGTTCCAACAGCTGAACTTGTAAGGTATCATATAATGTTTGCACACGCACAGCTCTTTCTTCATCGGCTGTGTAGAGATGCAATATTGTTTTCATTTCCCGATAAAATTCTGGGTTGCAAGTCATGGATTCACTACATGTTAGACCAGGGAGGCATTTAGAAGTCAGGACATGTAGCTTTTAAGGGATAAGAAATATCAAGTCTCAGCAATTCAAAAGACTGTGTATATTTCTTTTATGTACTGCTTTTACCTCCCAAATTGTTTCCCATCCTTGATCACATTTTATCTGTACTGTGACCTAGAAAGTTTATTTAATAAACTTTATTATCTCCATTTTATAGATAGGGATCCAAACTCGCTTGCTGTCCTCCAAACATGGGCTGCATTTTTCTGTTTCTTTGCTTTTTTGCATGCTGCTTCATGCCTGGTATTTCCTCACCTCAAAGCCATTTATCAAAATCCTAATCTTCCTTGAGGGCGTTATCTAGGACAGTTATGGCGAACCTTTTGAGCTCGGCGTGTTAGCATTTTGAAAAACCCTAACTTAACTCTGGTGCCGTGTCACATATAGAAATTTTTTGATCTTTGCAACCATAGTAAAACAAAGACTTATATTTTTGATATTTATTTTATATATTTAAATGCCATTGAACAAAGAAAAATCAACCAAAAAGTGAGTTCGAGTGTCACCTCTGACACGTGTGTCATAGGTTCGCCATAACTGACCTAGGATTCTACTCACTCCCCGAAACTTCCCTTCATTTTCCTAACCAGTCGCATCGCTTCTCCTTTTGAATTTAAGAGATTTTGCACTTAAATCATCCATTGGCTGTCACTTGTTTACTCATCTAACTTCCATATTGGGTTGGGGCTCATTGTGAGGGCAAACACTGTGTCAGAAGGGGGAAAAAACACCCACAACAGTAGTAATTCACTAACATCTGCTAAACCCTTTTTTTATACTAACTCTATGCTAAGGACTTTATTCTGTCATTCAACATGTCTACTTTGTGTGAAGTGCCTACTCTATGGCAAGTACTGATTTAGGGACTGGACTACATTATTTCAGTTCATGCTACGAAAAACCGAATGAGATAGATGTGATTAGCCCCATTTTACAGATTAAGGAAACAGGCATAGAGCCCAGTGATTAAGTAAATTGCCCAAGGTCACGCATGTCATTGGTGGTGAAGCTGGAATTTGAACTCCACCATTCTGAGCGCAGAACCCATGCTTGTCACCGTCACATGTCGAACAGTCTCCTTCTCTCATCCCTATCTTCCTCCCTGCACCCATCCCCAGTTCCTAGAGGAGTGCCTTCATATATGGAAGGGCCTGGTGATTATAGGATAGTAAATGGAATTGAATGGAGAAGTTGAAATCTAGAGAAATTGGTATTCCGAAAGTCACAGAGCTTATTGAGATAAAAAATCTAGAATCTAAAAAAAAAAAAAAAATCTAGAATCTGTATCTTCCAATCCCCAGCTCAAGCTACTTTCCTCCGGGCCGCCTCACTTATTTAAGGCATTTAGAAGAAGGTGAACAAACTAGTTCTGAGCAGAGAACAAGGGCATGTGATCATGGTGGTGCCTGTGGTGAAGAGGTCAAAGATACTCTCAGAAAATTCTTACAGGAGCGGTTCTCAACCTGTGGGTCGCGACCCCTTTGGGGGTCGAACGACCCTTTCACGGGGGTCGCCTAAGACCATTGGAAAACACATATATAATTACATATTGTTTTTGTGATTAATCACTGTGCTTTAATTATGTTCAATTTGTAACAATGAAATTGGGGGTCACCACAACATGAGGAACTGTATTAAAGGGTCGCGGCATCAGGACGGTTGAGAACCACTGTCTTACGGGAAAGGAAGCTATGAATGCAAAATGGCTTGAAGTGAAACCAAAAGCAGGTTGTATGGTTTCAGTACTAGTCAGGCTGCTTTTTGCTTTTCCTGACTTGTCTCTAACAGAATGTTCCCTGGACGAGAGCCCAGAAATCGCCACCATTTCAGACAACTCCCTCTGAGCCGTATTCTATCCCATATCTCATAACAGGACCCGGCCATGGAGGAGACAGTAGGAGACCCGCCCACATCAGCTGTCTTGCTGGACCACTGTCACTTCTCTCAGGTCATCTTTAACAGTGTGGAGAAGTTCTATGTGCCTGGAGGGGACGTCACATGCTACTACACCCTCACCGAGCATTTCACTCCCCGTCGAAAGGATTGGATTGGAATCTTTAGAGTAAGTAGTTACTTTAGTACCAAGTGACTGGGAACTAGAGGTGAATCTTCTTTACTGTGTGTTACAAGCAGTTGCATGTTATATCTGGCCAATGTTAAAGTCCTGAACTAAGCTCCCCAGCTGTTCCCCCTTCACACACCAACATCTGCCTTGGGACCCAAGCAAAAATAAGGTTATATTGTGCTTTCAAAGACCAAACATACATTTTTTTAAATTATCCTGTTTTGGAGTGTTCGTCTGTGACTTGACAGGGATGATTGTTCCCTTACATCATTTTTGTGACTTCCAGGGGTCCTCAAACTTTTTAAACAGGGGGCCAGTTCACTGTCCCTCAGACCGTTGGAGGGCCGGACTATAGTTTAAAAAAAAACTATGAACAAATTCCTATGCACACTGCACATATCTTATTTTGAAGTAAAAAAACAAACCGGGAACAAATACAATATTTGTATTTGCATGTGGCCCGCGGGCCGTAGTTTGAGGACCCCTGCAGTAAGCTCTCTTTTCTTACTTAGTAGAGTGTCTAACTTGTTTTAATATGAGTATTGCAAATCTGGAAAGGATGCTGGGAAGTTGCCTGGTTTGGCATCCTGCATCTAAGCTTGTTCCTGCGTAAGTGTGTCTTTCTTCTTTGTGAAGATTTCCCAGGGCAGAAGGTTTATGAGCTCCCTCAGTGGCCTCTTCTAATGCCTGATCACCCTGTCAGTTCAAGTACAGAAATGGGACTTCTTTATTAGAGCCAACTTGCTCTCTATCTGGGCTTCTCCCCTCATCTGTGTCTTTATCTGTCACACACACACACATCATAATGACAAACCTCCCTATTTCCAGAGACGGGAAGTAAAGGTCACATTTAAGTCATTTACGCTGCCGAGTTCCAACGTCTGTGACCTTTGTTTTGACACCTCAGTATGTCATGTGCTTGTTTGCCAATGTCGTTCATCCTGAACTCGGACATCATTCTTGACCACACTGTGAAGGAGCTGGTGCTTATTTACATCCCCCACTAACTTTTCCTTAATTGTTTGAAATTCCAAGCTAATTGCTGGAGCCAGGGCAGCTGGTGTTTCGAGGCAGCGACAGCCAGCCAGAGGGACACAGGACAGCTCCGCAGACTGCGGGAGGCTGAAACATTAGACTAAAAGATGTCCTAACACAGAAACCTGACACACCAGAGTGTTTCCTATTTTGTAAAGAAGGTGATAGTTGTTTTATCCTTCCCACAGGTGAGGTAGAACTTACTACAATGGAGCTATACCCTGGCTGTCCAGTCCAGTAATCTCTAGCCACATGTGGCTACTGAGCATTTAAAATGTGGCTAATGTGGCCCTAGCCGGTTTGGCTCAGTGGATAGAGTGTCGGCCTGCAGACTGAAAGGTCCCGGGTTCAATTCCAGTCAAGGGCACATGCCCGGGTTGCGGGCTCCATCCCCAGTAGGGGGCATGCAGGAGGCAGCCGATCAATGATTCTCTCTCATCGTTGATGTTTCTATCTCTCTCTCCCTCTCCCTTCCTCTCTGAAATCAATAAAAATTTTTAAAAAGAGAGACCAAAGAAACAGCAAAAATAAATAAATAAATAAAATGTGGCTAGTGTGGCCGAGTAACTAGTTATTAAATGCTATTTAACTAACTCAAAATTAAATAGCCTTGTGTGGCTACTGGCTATCATATTGGACAGTGCAGGTATCCTATATAATAAAAGGGTAATATGCAAATCGCCAAATGGCGACCAGTCACTATGATGCACACTGACCACCAGGGGGCAGACACTCAACGTAGGAGCTGCCCCCTGGTGGTCAGTGCGCTCCCACAGGGGGAGCACCGCTCAGCCACAAGCCGGGCTGATGGCTGATGAGCGCAGCAGTGGTGGCGGGATCCTCCGCGGCAGCGCTAAGGATGTCCGGCTGTGGCTCAGGGAGCAGGCCTAAGCCGTCAGTCGGATATCCCCCAAGGGCTCCCGGACTGCTAAAGGGCACAGGCTGGGCTGAGGGGACCGCCCCCCAAGTTGTGCACCAGGCCTCTAGTAGATAATAAAAAAGAGGAGGATTCAAAAAGTACTTCTTAGAGTTCATAGTGTAATCTGTAACTTTTTTGTTATTTTTCTGTTCAGCTTAGACTGGTTGTATTCCCCAAGCACTTAGCAACTTCCAGTGAAGACTTGCCCGTAAACCAAATGAAAGTCAAGCTTTTTAAAAAGACATGTTTAAAGACATTTTTTGAAATGCATCTGCATTTGGAATGCTTCATGCATTCCAGAGGTATTGCCATGCCTCCATAAGGAAATGGTCAATCCAAAGAAAGGCCTCTAATGTTCATGTCCATAAACCTATTTATTTGAACACCTACCCTGAAGCCTGAAAGTTTTAAGACTAATAAAGAATGCAAACTTTTTGAGAATACACAATGTGCTAGGCCTTTGATGCGGTTGTGTGTGTGTGTGTGTTCTAACTTAATCCTCACAGCACAGTAGCCCCAAAGATAAGTCATATTATCTCTTGTTGCACAAATAATACTTTCCCAAGAAATCCCAATGAGTAAGGGGTAAAGAAAATTTGTTTGACATCCAAACCTCTGCTGCTCCTCCTCTCTTCCTTTGAACAACAAATGGTAAATTAGAGAATTAAACGTCAACTCTAAACTTTTGTCCTTTTTGTCTCACTTCTAAAGCTCTCCCAGTGTTCTTTCAGTGTGTTTTTTAAAATATATTTTTACGGATTTCAGAGAGAAAGGGAGAGGGAGAGAGAGATAGAAACATCAATAATGAGAAAGAATCATTGATCAGCTGTCTCCTGCACACCTCACACTGGGGATCGAGCCTGCAACCCGGGCATGTGCCCGGACTGGGAATCGAACCGTGACCTCCTGGTTCAAGGTCGACTCTCAACCACTGAGCCACACCGGCCAGGCTTTTCACTATGTTCTTAATCGTATCCCTTAAGTCCACATCACCAAGTGCTTCCTGGCACCAAGTAGGCATTCATGAAATGTTTTTGAATGTGCAGTATGCTACATCTTCTCAACATAGCAAAAGCTACCACCAGTGATTGAGCTTAAAGTGAGTGGGGGTCAGCTCTCCTACCTTCAGTGTCTAGTCCTGAGCTCCATACTCTCCTTTACCTGAGCATGTAAATGCCTCCAAGGTTTCGGAGGGGAAATACCACGCCACGAGAAGCAGGCTGGGACCAGGACTACCAGGTGGAGGAGCCAGGGACAGAAATCGCAGGTAGCTAAAAGCTGTTTTCTTGTTCCAAGGCGGCAGTAATTCTTAGGCTTTTCCTGATGATATTTTGGTCACAGTACATTAAGAAACTACAGGAAGTGAATGAAGACTCCATAAAATTCCTGCTTCCTGCTCTGTCGCATACTGCAGTGGCTGTGAGATGCTTACAGCGACGGGGTGTGTATTAATGAGACACTAAAACATGCCTAGTATGTTCTGATGAGCTTTCAGTGTGGCCTTTTCAACCCTGCTCCGATTCCTTAATATAGAAAAATGGAATTTATTCTCCGTTCTTTTTCTTCCCACTGGGCTCAGGCAGGGTCAAAATATGGCAATAAATGTAATTTTGCTTCTCATTTGCCGAGTGTTCTCCCCTTGGAGACACAATGGCTCCCTTTCTATTCCCTGGTGTCCTCTTATCTTCGAGATACAATCTGAGCCATCTTGTACTCCTCTTCACATTTAGTGAGAATATTTTCCACGTAGCCAGCTGTCTGCTCTGTGGCATATTTTACAGTATCCTTCTATCTTATGACTTACTTCATTCAATACCTAGAAGAGGCCTTTATGATATCAGATTGTTATTCTTTTCAGCACCAAAAAGGCTTCATTAAGCATACCTTAAGAAAAACACCAGCCCTAACTGGTTTGGCTCAGGGGATAGAGCGTCGGCCTGTGGACTCAAGGGTCCCAGGTTCGATTCCGGTCAAGGGCATGTACCTTGGTTGCGGGCACATCCCCAGTGGGGAGTGTGTAGGAGGCAGCTGATCGATGTTTCTCTCTCATCGATGTTTCTAACTCTCTATCCCTCTCCCTTCCTCTCTGTAAAAAAAATCAATAAAATATATATTTTAAATAAATAAATAAAAAGAAAAACACCAAAGAAATGCAAACTCTATAGCCTGGACTTGGCTATGTGGTGCCTTGTAATCTAAGAAGCCTCCTCCTCCTCCATCCCCAACATGCAAATTATTCAAAAAATATATTTTTTTAAAAACGCAGTAGTATAGCCATGTTGGTGTAAGTGATAAGACTGATCTGGACACCGGAAAGGACAAGCTAAGGGAGAGGGCAGATCAAAAGTGCTTTCTGGCCCTGACCGGTGTGGCTCAGTGGATAGAGCGTCGGCCTGTGGACTCAAGGGTCCCGGGTTCGATTCCAGTCAAGGGCACGTACCTTGGTTGCGGGCACATCCCCGGTGGGGAGTGTGCAGGAGGCAGCTGATCGATGTTTCTCTCTCATCGATGTTTCTAACTCTCTATCCCTCTCCCTTCCTCTCTGTAAAAAATCAATAAGATATATTTTTTTAAAAAAAAAAGTGCTTTCTGATGAAGTTCCAAGAACCTTTGTAAGACAATAGCAAGATCCAGGTTCACAATCCCCAAACTTCTTCCCATCACTCCCAGTTCTGTGTCTGACTTGGAGATACAGTTTTTGGAACTCTTGTCCTGGATGTTGAGTTATCAGTTTTTGTTTCCTTCTAAGACAGGTATTTTGGACTCTGTGTGTGTGCCAATTTTTAGTTGTATCAGACATTTTACCATATATGGTTGTCATAGGTCAAAAAACAAGATTTGATTCATTGTAAGTGGATTTTGTCCACTCATTCTGTTGTCTTTTCAACATAAATAAAAGGTAAGCACACTTTGAGAAGACATAGCCCAAATAAGGATTTTCCCCTGAGCACTTTCAGATGCTGAATGGAGCCTCTTGTCATTGCAGGTGGGATGGAAGACAACCCGTGAGTATTACACCTTCATGTGGGTTACTTTGCCCGTTGACCCAAACAACATATCAACCAAACATCAGGAAGTCCAATTCAAAGGTGAGAAAAATAGGGGGTAAAAGGTGTTGAAAACAGTAGCCAAGACTAATTTATTTCATTGATCTTGGCTTTCTGGAGCAGATAAAAGACTTCCCGATTTTTAGTTTTCTGAATAGACCTGACTTTGGATTACAAATAATATTGTGTTCTCAGCTTATTACCTGCCCAAGGATGATGAGTATTACCAGTTCTGCTATGTGGATCAGGATGGTTTGGTCCGGGGAGCAAGTATCCCTTTCCAGTTCCGCCCAGAAAACGAGGAGGACATCCTAGTTGTTACCACTCAGGTCTGTAAATAACTCACCTCTATCCCTTCCCGCCAATAAGAGTAGTAATTCTAGGATAGGGAGGGGTTTGAGTCAAAAAGCCTTTAATGACTGTCTAACAGATACTGTTGAGGAGAATTTGTACAATACTCACTCATACCCACTTCAGAATGACTTAGGAACGTTAGCAAGAATCATAACAAGGGATTTCTCCTTTCTCTAAAACTAGTGTAGCTCAGTTGGCATTCAGTTACTTCCTTAATTTTTCCCACCTTCACACCTTATCACCACAGTAAATTGATACGCTCCTTTGAGGAGAGATGCACTAACTCTTCTTCTTGGATCTCTCACTTCTACACAGAGCCTGTCATGTATGAGTATTAGATTAACTTACTTAACAGGACACCTCCTGTCCATCTAGTACAATGGTAGCACTAGGGATGCGATGTAGAATCAAAACACTGTCGGCGGCCTCAACGAACTAAGTCCATAAGAGAGACAAGCAATACTAAGTGTTTGCGAGAAGAGTCTACATTCTTCTGTCATTCCCCCTTTTCCCTTTATATGGCCTTAATTTTGTTTCTCTTTCTTCTTGGTAATGGCAGGCTCAGTACTGCAATTTATACAGACACACATCTATTACCATCTTCCTTACATATTGAGGGGCTGCTCCCATTTGGGGTACAGAGATGTCACTATAGTGAGTGGGAGTCATTCATACTTTCTCTGTCCCCGACTATGGGAATTTTCTGCTACAAGGATTTGAATATCCATTGAGCTACAAAGGGTCAAATAGTTTATAGAATGCTCTTTCATAGGGTGAGGTAGAAGAGATTGAGCAAAACAACAAGGAGCTTCGCAAAGAAAACCAGGAGCTGAAGGACAGCTGTGTCAGCCTCCAGAAGCAGAACTCAGACATGCAGGCTGAGCTCCAAAAGAAGCAGGTACAGCTGTTGGCTAACGTGACTTTGGAGTATGGAATTGGATGGTGCCCGTTAGCCAGGCCAGCACCATTTTCTGTTTTGCTTGTGATCTCACTCCCTTACACTAATGTCTTTGAATAGGCATAGTGTTAAACATTTTATGTGGATCATTTTATTTAAACTTCATGGCAAACTTTTGGAATATGTACTGTTATTACCCCAACTTTATAGATGAGTTACCTAAGGCTTAGGGGAATTAAGTAATCTCTTATACAGCTAATAAGTGATGGAGCCAGGATTCAAACCCATGCAGTCTGACTACTTCTTTTCAGTGCCTGTTTATAATCTATAATAATAAAAGTGTAATATGCAAATTGACCGAATGGCCAAACAGCGGAATTACCGTCCGCACGACCTTCCAGACGAAGCAAGGGCTGCGAGGGCTAAGGCAGCTATGAGGGCCAAGGCAGCTTGGGCTGCGAGGGCCTACCCTTGCACAAATTTCTTGCATCAGGCCTCTAGTTAGAAATAATTTGCTTTGATGAGCTAGAACGTGGATATCAAGAGAGAAGCAGTAATGAAGTAAGGTTGTGGGTTATCTAAACTCTTTGTAACTTCTTTTCAAATCAGCGGATGGTGAATGAGAGTTGATAATGCTGGAAGCTGAAGTAGAAGTTTTCTCTAAAGACTGTAAACTAGCCCAGTCAGTGTGGCTCAATGGTCGAGTGTTGATCTATGAACCAGAAGGTCACAATTTGATTCCCAGTCAGGGCACATACCCAAGATGTGGGCTCGATCCCCAGAAGAGGGCGTGCAGGAGGCAGCTGATTTATGATTCTCATCATTGATGTTTCTATCTCCCTCTCCCTTCCTCTCTAAAATCAATAAAAAATATATTTAAAAAAATAAAAAGAAAAGATATATCCATTAAAGGTGACATAGGTATAACTCACAACTCGGCTGTCAAGAACAGCATCTGGCCAGGAGCCTTACAGCCTATCTACCCGATTCTAGCCAAGGAATCAGAGGGTCTGGGTTCTTGGACTCGCTCTCCTACATACTTGCTACTGGTTATTATAAAGATAACAAAAGCCAATATTTATTCATGAGTACCTGCTCTGTGCCTGGCACTATAATTAAGCACGTCACTTCACTTAATTCTTAAAACAGCCTCACAGCTCTGAGAGGTAAGTGACTTGCTCAATGTCAATGTCATATTTTGTGGCTTTGGAACGAGCTGGGATTTGCACTCAGATTTTCTTTATGTTTTTGGAGACAGGATCATACAATGGTTAGGAACCTTGTCTTTGGAGTCAACAGGCTGGTTCTCCCATTTATTGTTTGATGAGCCAGAAGAAATTTCTTAACATCTCTGATGAGCCTCAGTTTCCCTCCCTGTTTTTTCACAGAGATGCTAGTACCCATGTCCATAACAGCATTTTTTGCAGTGGCCAAAGGGTAAAAGCATCCCAGGTATCCAGTGACAGCTAGATGGCTAGACGAGACGTGTCGTGGCATGTACATACAATGGAATGTTGTCCAGCTTTAAAAGGAAAGGAAATTCTGATACATACTGCAACGTGGATGAACCTTGAGGACATTATGCTGGGAAAAGTGGGTCAGACACAGAGAGATGGATACCATATGATTCCACTTATACGAGGTACCTAGAGTAGTCGGCGTCATAGAGACAGAAAGTAGAATGGTGGTTGCCAGGAGCTGGGGGAGGGGGAAATGGGGAGTTAGTGTTTAATGGGTTCAGAGCTTCAGTTCTGCAAGATGAAAAGAGTCCTGTGGGTGGATGGAGTGATGGTTGCACAACAGTGTGGATGTTCTTAATGTCACTGGACTGTGTGCTCAAGATGGTTAAGATAGTAAATTTTATGCTATGTATATTTTACTACAATTTTTTAAAATATATTTTATTTGATTTCAGAGAGGAAGGGAGAGGTAGAGAGAGAGAGAAACATCAATAATGAGAGAGAATCGTTGGTCGGCGCCCTCCTGGGGATCAAGCCCACAACCTGGGCATGTGCCCTTGACCAGAATAGGACCCCAGGACCCTTCAGTCTGCAGGCCAACGCTCTATCCACTGAGCCAAACCTGCTAGGGCTTAACTACAATTTGTTAAACAGAAGAAAAAAAAAAGACTTTTTAGAAGTCTATAAACCAGTGGTTCTCAACCTTCTGGCCCTTTAAATACAGTTCCTCATGTTGTGACCCAACCATAAAATTATTTTCGTTGCTACTTGATAACTGTAATGTTGCTACTGTTATGAATCGTAATGTAAATATCTGATATGCAGGATGGTCTTAGGCGACCCCTGTGAAAGGGTCATTCGACCGCCAAAAGGGTTGCGACCCACAGGTTGAGAACCACTGCTATAAACTAAAAACGTTTCCCACCTTAGAGCTAAAAACAAATAGTTGTTATTTATACACAAGAATTGATTCCGTTCAGAAGGCATTGGGAGAAAAAAAAATGTTTAGGACGAATATGGTGGCCACTAGCCCCATGTGAAATGTGGCAGGTTGTGATATGCTGTAAGCCTAAAATATATTCCGGATTTTGAAGACGTTGTCTGAAAAAAGTATAAAATTCCTTTTCTTGTTTACATATTAAAACAATATTTTAGATATATTGGGTTAAATTTACTAGTGGTTAAATTAATTTCATGTTTCTTTTTACTCTTTTTAATGTGGCTACTAACACTTTTTAATTACATCTGTGGCTTTCTGAATTTATTGAACAGTGCATTTCTAGGAGAAAAGCAACATTATTTTATCCACTGCTGTGTCTGCAATGCCAGACAGTGTCTGGTGTGCAGTAGGCGCTTATTAAATATTTGTTTAATGAATTAATGGGCAAATATATGCTCCAGTGGAAGAGAAATTAAGGTAGATACATTTTTAATGTGGAAAGAACGTATTAGGAATATTTGAATATGAGAAACCCCTTTACTTGGATATTTTATTCACTGTTATGCCATGCTATGTCTGACATGTAATACGTGCTCAATAAATATTTGTTGGCTGCCTGAGATATTAAAACTGTCTTAGAAATGGTTTGTGCCTTTGACATTTCACTCTATAGGAGGAGCTAGAAACCTTAAAGAGCATCAACAAGAAGCTGGGACAGAAGGTGGAAGAGCAGAAGGACATTTGGGAGACAGAGCTGCTACAGTGAGTGTGACCCTTGCATGTGAGGAACTGCCGTCTGATAGGCACCCTTAGGGGGGTCAGATTAGATTTCTAGAATTTGGTAGAGACTACAGTCTTCCTATTATGACATTGAGGGTGTGGTTCTCCCCTTTGAGTCATGATCTCTTTGGTTCCAGGTTAGAGAACTTTGTGTCAGAATGGTAAGGAGAAATGACCTAAATTCACGTATTAACGTGAAGTGTCGAATACCTGCACTTTGAGGTCAGGAAGCCAAAACAGGACTGAAGAAGAGACTAATGGATTTTAAAATAAATCTGGAGGCTTAGGGCCAAGGCAGCCTTAAATCATGTAAGGCCTGGGGGAGCCAGCAGGCATCAGCATATATTTCACATGGTCATCTCCACCTCCGCAGACTGAAAGAACAAAATCAGAAGCTGTCCTCAGAGAATGAGAAGATGGGAGTCAGAGTGGATCAGCTTCAGGTAGGCCACAGCAAACCTTGGCCCAGCGCTCAGCCACTGAGCCACACCGGCCGGGAGGAACACACATTTCTTTATGTTTTGCACATTAAAAAGCATTGTTTCTGGTTAGCTTTCCTTCTTTATATCTTTGTTGTATTTACTACTTTTGCTTTAGGCACAGCTGTCAACTCAAGAGAAAGAAATGGAGAAGCTTGTTCAGGAAGCTCAAGATAAGACAGAGCAGTTGGAATGTCTGAAAAAGGAAAACTTTCTCAGTTTAATGGAACAGGTAGAGTCATGGGAAAATATATAATTTTTTGTCATTGAGGAGAAAATATATACATTGTTCTTTCTTAATCATATACCTGGATATCACTGGCTCTGGGGGAGGTCTCAGAGGAAGCCATCTGAAAGAGGTATCTCATGGCTGTTCTCAGAAACTAATAAGAGAAGGCTTGCTTCTTTCTCTGTATCCTGCTTGCTCATTAGCTGGGCAGGCCCTTCCCCAGTGCGTGTGTGCGTGTGTGTGTGTGTGTGTGTGTGTGTGTGTGTGTGTTTCTAACAGTGGTCCTGAAATCTGTTTTTGTGCAGAGGAAGCACCAGCAGAAGCTAGAGAAGACAGTGGAGGAGCTGAAGAAACAAGAAGCTATTGCAACGAAGAAAGAGCAGGAGTTAACGGCATGTCTATCTTTGGATGGCTACATGGAAGGGAGCCTACAAAAAGGAAGGGATGGGGTCTACACTCAGGTGATGGACAGGATAAATAAGCAAAGAGGAGAATAGCACTTACCTCTGGACATGTTGCATTCTACCCAGAAGGATAGAGAATTTGCTATGTACAAAATGTTTAGGAGAGGTAGGTATTTTAATGTGTGATGAGTGATAAAAGAATATTGGAAGGTAAACTTTATGACAGGTTGTAGTAAATAGAGCCTTGGGCTAGGAATTCCCTTCTTTTTTAAAATATATTTTTATTGATTTCAGAGAGGAAGGGAGAGGTAGAGAGTGTTAGAAACATCAATGATGAGAGAGAATCATTGAATTGGCTGCCTCCTGCACACCCCGCACTGGGGATCAAGTCCGCCAACCTGGGCTTGTGCCCTGACTGGGAATTGAAAAGTGACCTCCTGGTTCATAGGTCAATGCTCAGCCACTGAGCCACACCGGCAGGGAGGAACACACATTTCTTTATGTTTTGCACATTGAAAAGCATTGTTCCTGGTTAGCTTTCCTTCTTTATATCTTTGTTGTATTTACTACTTTTGCTTTAGGCACAGCTGTCAACTCAAGAGAAAGAAATGGAGAAGCTTGTTCAGGAAGCTCAAGATAAGACAGAGCAGTTGGAATGTCTGGAAAAGGAAAATGGCCATCTCTTTCTCAGTTTAAAGGAACAGGTAGAGTCATGGGAAAATATATAATTTTTTGTCATTGAGAAAATATATACATTGTTCTTTCTTTATCATATATCTGGATATCACTGGCTCTGGGGGAGGTCTCAGAGGAAGCCATCTGAAAGAGGTATCTCATGGCTGTTCTCAGAAACTAATAAGAGAAGGCTTGCTTCTTTCTCTGTATCCTGCTTGCTCATTAGCTGGGCAGGCCCTTCCCCAGTGCGTGTGTGCGTGTGTGTGTGTGTGTGTGTGTGTGTGTGTGTGTGTTTCTAACAGTGGTCCTGAAATCTGTTTTTGTGCAGAGGAAGCACCAGCAGAAGCTAGAGAAGACAGTGGAGGAGCTGAAGAAACAAGAAGCTATTGCAACGAAGAAAGAGCAGGAGTTAACGGCATGTCTATCTTTGAATGGCTACATGGAAGGGTGCCTACAAAAAGGAAGGGATAGGGTCTACATTCAGGTGATGGACAGGATAAATAAGCAAAGATGAGAATAGCATTTACCTCTGGACATGTTGCATTCTACCCAGAAGAATAGAGAATTTGCTATGTACAAAATGTTTAGGAGAGGTAGGTATTTTAATGTGTGATGAGTGATAAAAGAATATTGGAAGGTAAACTTTATGACAGGTTGTAGTAAATAGAGCCTTGGGCTAGGAATTCCCTTCTTTTTTAAAATATATTTTTATTGATTTCAGAGAGGAAGGGAGAGGTAGAGAGTGTTAGAAACATCAGTGATGAGAGAGAATCATTGAATTGGCTGCCTCCTGCACACCCCACACTGGGGATCAAGTCCGCCAACCTGGGCTTGTGCCTTGACTGGGAATTGAAAAGTGACCTGGTTCATAGGTCAACGCTCAACCACTGAGCCACACCAGCTGGGCAGGAATTCCCTTATAAAGAGCTATTGTGCAGGCAGACAAATGATTATAAAGTTGAGCTCTATGATTGGAAAATATTACAGCAGTCAAAAATTTCGTTACAATTGATATAATATTGTCAGTTGTCGTCATTATAAATTATTCTGAGCTATAGTAAAATGGTAATGCTAGCCTAATTGACTAATAATTTTCTATAATATATTATTGGAAAAGAGGCCTCATGATGATGACAGGTGCCTAGGAGCCCCATTTTCTGAATTGATATAAGAACATGAGAAATCCTGATGTCTGGAGCCCATCCAACTACTGGGATTATAACTCATTATATATGTATCATTCATTCAGTCAGTGAGTCATTATCCAATCAGTTACTGAGTACCTACTACTATATAAGATACTGTATATTTTAGCCTAATAAAGAGTAGAACAGCCAGAACCGGTTTGGCTCAGTGGATAGAGCGTTGGCCTGCTGACTCAAGGGTCCCGGGTTCGATTCCGGTCAAGGGCATGTACCTTGGTTGCGGGCACATCCCCAGTGGGGGGGCGTGCAGGAGACAGCTGATCGATGTTTCTGGCTCTCTATCTTTCTCCCTTCCTCTCTGTGAAAAATCAATAAAATATATTAAAAAAAAAAAAAAGAGTAGAACAAAGTTTGTAAATCACCAGTTCATAGGTTAAGTTTAGCTAACAGAAATGTTTTATTTGGCCCAGATGGTATTTTTTTAAAAATTGAGTTAGTTACTAATACTTAAAAATGGGAATCTTTCCCATTAAAAATTGTATTTCAGCTTCCATTGAAAAATTAGAGGATCTGGACACATTCAGCTCATATCTGGAGCTGAGTAGCTCCTGCACCCTTTACTAGTAGATGGAACATGTGTTCTCTATTTGTCTGCTCTCTTCACTGTTTCATTGCATTCAACTCCTTCATTCAATTATATTACATATTTGGGTTTGTGACCTCTAATGTAGCAAAGAAATTACTGTTTTAAATAATCTAGAGCCATCCAAAGATTTGAACCTTCTTGTGGCAGCTATGGGTTTTCTCAGTTTTCATGGAATATTTTGCAAGATCCAGGGACTCCCCGGCTGATACCAATTCTTTATTCCTAATGCATCCAAAAGGCCCCTACCTCTTAGGACTCTGTCTCTTACACTCCAGGGGCCTACGAACAAGAAAACAACAGTGGAAGAGCAGTTAGTACAAGAGATGGACTTGCTAAGGGCAAAGGTAGAGGCCGGGAAAGCCTGTTTCTTAGAGAAGTACAAAGAGAGTCAGTGACTCCACAAACAGATCAGGCAGCTCAGGGCTGCTGCACTGGTAGGTGACAGAGACAAGGGGCCCAGGAAGCAAGGGGTGCAAATGTTTGTGGTTCTTAGACAAGCCCAGAGGGTTGTAGACCCTTGTTAAGGAGAGGAATTTATCTTTCTGCTAAAGAGAGGAGGGATGGAGTGTGTGGCCAGAAACCAGCCTGGGAATCCCTGGAAATACAGGCCCCAGCTCAACCACGGGCCTCAGGGAGGATTTTTGTAACCATTGAGCAGATTTCTGAGCAGATTCAGAAAGCCCTTCCTTATGTCTGCTCTTTGAGGAAGTGAAGCAGGACTGGAAGAGCCAGCAGGAGCCAATGGGGATGGGAAGCCAGGGGCCCGCAGTCAGCAGTGTCACCGGGTAGCCCTCTAGTGTTACTACCTCAGGGTTGGCTAGAAGCGCACAGCAGTTTGAGCACCAGCATTCAAATAAAAAATCTTAGGAAAAAACTCCACAATTAGTAGGATTAGCTTAAGTGTTTTTGTGAGGTTTGGGAATGTGGATGTGTGTAGGTAGGAGGTGGAAAGCTCTGAAGCATGCCTAGGAGTTTGGGATTCATGAACTAGTCAAGTCAACATCAAGCCCAGCATCCCAGTGTGGGTTCCTGGTAGCCTTGAATAAATTTCTGCTCAGATTCTTTCTTCCTCGCTGTCACTTGAGTCCAGATGCCTGTTTTCACATGGGAGGGAGTCCTGCCAACCTAGCCCTAAAAGCTTCGGGCTGCATTGACTGAGATGTTTATTCAAGACAAAGACGATTGCTTCCATCGTTGAGTGGGGTTAGACATGGCTCCATTTATCCCTAACTCTGATAAGTCAGTATTGAGGTTTTCCCCAAACTGTTTCTCTCTTTGGTCACTTATAAACCAGAAGAAACTGGCACCTGGATGCTCGCCCAGGCCTTCGGGCATTTTAAGTCACTTTTCTATTAGTTAGATCTGCTCTATAGTACCACTCCTCCCTACTCCACCCTCCCCCACCTCGGTCCCAACACTTTGTAAAGCTAGAACCTCTGTGATCTTGTTTTACCCCACCGTGGATCCAGATTATCATATATGATCCTAATCCTGATTTTTTTCTTAATTATTGACAGGACGAGAACTTTGACCTGTCAAAAAGGCTGAGTGAGAACAAGATGATATGTACTGTTCTGCAGAGAGAGAAAGAGAGATTAGAAGGAGAAAATGATGTGAGTATGTAAATGAGGGTAGAAAACTCCAAGATTTTAAGGGGAAGGAGCAGGGTGAACCAGAGGTATGGTAATAAAATAAAATGTTAAATAGCCCTGCTGGTTGCCCATCAGCCTGGGGACCTGAGGGTTGTGGGTTCGATTCCCAGTCAATCCCAGGCTTGGGCAGGAAGCAACCAATAGATGTGTCTCTTATGTTGATCCCTCCCTCTCTTTCTCTCTCTCTCTCTCTTTTTCTCTCTCTCTCTTTCCCCTACCCCTTCCACTCTCTAAAAAATCAATATATCCTCAGGTGAAGATTAAAAAATAAATATAAATATCCTATCTAATAAAAGACAAAAAGGGTAATTAACCATACCTCCGCTACTCTTCCCATTGGCTAATCAGGGCGATATGCAAATTAACCACCAACAAAGATGGCGGTTAATTTGCATATGCAGGCTTCAAGCGGTGGAGCGAAGCCAAACAGCCCCGAAGCGGCCAAGCAGCGAGGCCTCACCCCTTGGGGATCAGCGGAGCGGAGAGGCCTCCCGGCCCCGGGATCAGTGGAGCCGAGAGGCCTCCCGGCCCCTGGAGCAGTATGACAGGGGGTGGCACCGCAACCCCCAGATTGGCCCTGCTCTGTGGGTGACAGGGGTCGGCACCCCAACCCCCTGATCGGCCCTGCTCTGTGCGTGACAGGGGGGAGCTCCCCAACCCCCTGATCGGCCCTGCTCTGTGCGTGACAGGGG
>NW_005360086.1:254581-291593 GCF_000412655.1 Myotis brandtii
CCCCCCCCCCCTCATCGGCCCTGCTCTGTGCGTGACGGGCGTGGGGGGGGAGTGCCACAACCTCCTGATCGGCCCTGCCCTGAGCGTGACAGGGGGCTGCACCCCAATACCCCCCATCGGCCCTGCTCTGTTCCTGACAGAAGCAGCGCCCCAACCCTCCGATTGGTCCTACTCTGTGAGTGACAGGAGGTGGTGCCCCAACCCCCTGATCTGCCCTGCTCTGTGCGTGACAGGGGGCGGCGCCACAACCTCCCCATCGGCCCTGCCTTGAGTGTGACAGGGGGCGGTGCCCCAACTCCCCAATTGGCCCTGCTCTGAAACCAACCAGGGGCTGCGGGGCAGGCACCTAGGGATTGGGCCTACCCTCTGCCACCCGGAAACGGGCCTAAGCCAGCAGGTCGTTATCCCCCGAGGGGCCCAGACTGTGAGAGGGCACAAGTGGGGCTGAGGGACACTCCCTTGCCCCCGCCAGTGCACAAATTTTTGTGCACCGGGTCTCTAGTATATAAATAATAATATATATCTATACTAATAAAAGGGTAATATGCTATTTAGAGCAGACATCTTCCAGACATCCTTCTGGACAAAGCCGCAGCGGCTGCCTGAGGCTCAGGCAAGCCGCGGATGGCATGGCTGCCGCTGTGGGGGCCCAAGGCTCAGGCAATGAGGGCCAGGCCAAGGCTCAGGCAAGCTGTGGTGGCTGCAAGGGCCAAGGCTCAGGCAGCTGCAGCGGCCAGCAGTGGCAGCAGCAGAGGCGTGATGGGGGCGTCGCCTTCCCCTGATTGGCCAGTCGCCTTCTGCAGAGGGAGGCCAAATTGCGGCTTACGGGGAGCGGGCCTAAGCTGTCAGTAGGACATATCCTGAGGGCTCCTGGACTGTGAGAGGGGGCAGGCTGAGTTGAGGGGACACACGCCCCCCCCCAGCAGTGCATGAATTTTCGTGCACCAGGCCTCTATATAAATGAAAAATAAATATAAATAAATAAGTTAAATAAAAGAGCCCATTTTGGAACAGTGGGGGAGGCACATGCTCCTAAACAAAGTAAATTTAATCTGGTTTCCTGATCTACCGCAAAGTCCTCTCTCCGTTCTATAACAAACTTGTTTGGCATGGCAGCAGTCAACCTGAAAGAAACAGCTTTGACGATGATCTGACTTAGTATTTTTGGTTTTATCTTCAGCGTGATTGTAAGTGTCGTCTTTGGAGAGTAATACCCTGTGTCACTTTTATGCTAGTGAGGAACCCCTTTCCTTCAGCACAACTTTTTCTTTTTTTCTCTGCTGCCAAACCAGGAGCAGAAGTGGTGGTCTGTACCAGTCCTTCACCCATGGTAGGCTCCTAATAAACACTGTGCATTCATTCATCCCTTCATCCGTTCGTTCATTCATCCAACCGGTATTTTCTGCTGTGTGTTAAACACAAGTTATTATTTATTGAGTGATTGATTGATTGATTGAGGATGATCACAGCAAATGAAGTGGTTGCACTTGAAGCCATTCTCATGCCCTGACTAGCATCGAGGAGTGGGTGTCCATGCGTGCTGGCCACTCCCTCTAGGTCTACACCTCCAGCAGTTCCCGACCTCTACCCTCTCTGTGACCCTTCTGGGCTATGCCTCCAAGCAGTTATTTCTACTTTTGATTTACTATTTATTCCAGGGTGTTTCCGTATTGTAAAAGCCCTTTGGGGTCTATTTCTGGCCCTGTCATTCTCAACCTCTTCATTTAGACAGATACACTGTGACTTTGAAATCCTTGTTTTCCTGGAATAGTCCAATGGGACCCGGCGGGGGTAGGGAGGGAGTGTGCACACAATTTAGCACAAGAAGGAAAAGGTCTGATATTTGGAAGCTTTGTTAAGAGCTGTAGTAAAGTCCTCTTGAGATGTTATGGAGCAGTTTACTAATTTTCTTTTTAAAGAACTTCCAATGCTCTCTGTCCCCCTTGTACCTTATTCTCTTTCTTTCTCTCTCATCCCTTCCCTCCCTCTTACCTTCCTCCCTCTCACTCTCTCTGTTGGGATATCCATTGGATGGGATAAAACATAAAGAAGGGAAAAATATATCAGATTAATATTTACATTGTGTAAGAAAATTGTTCTAGAAAGGAGACTAAAAAGAAGCATTTTGCTCTCAATGTACAACAATTTCAGTCTTAACATAGCTCCTGCCAGCCTCGTATATCCACACAACTTTTGTGCCTCCTTCAGTATGTATGTGTTTAGAGATTTTAAATTCTTTTTTACGTTAATCTAAACACAATTTGGTATGCTTTTAGATTCAGATCTTAAGAACTCAGATCTTCAGAGCCCCGGAGGCTGCTGCTTCCCCTTCTCAAGAATCTGGTTTATCATTTCCACGGCTCTTCAGTACCACATTGTTTATTAAGAACTACCTGTAATGGGCACCCTTTTGCCAGTTCGTTGAGGCCATTCTTTGTTGTTGTCTTTCAACATGTTGCTCTAAATCTTCTATCCTTAGCTTTTGAAGAGGGATAACTTCAGATTGATGAGTTACATGGGTCTGGAGTGTGACTCTCTGCCATTTCAAGCGCCTACTTCAGATCAAGGAGGTGCAGGACAACACCCAGGACTTGTCTTTGGAAACCCCTATTTTGGTAAGACAACCTTGCCATGGGAGCTGAGAGACCCCTGCCGCCATCCCTTTCCCCCACTCAGTTTTTGTGTGTCTGAGATGCTAATGAAGACCAGTCTCATTGTTAAGACTTGCTGGGCAGAAGCTGAGGACCCAGTAGAAAGATTGCCAGGCGAGAGGTGTTAATTGAGAAATAAATCTGAATCTAGAAGACACAAATCAGATCACTCGCCTAGAAGCAGCAGACACAAATTGAGTCCCGTGGCTATATTCCCAACACATAAATCGGGGACCTGTCTCTGTGTAGCAGATATACACATACAGAGCTGAGGAGCCTAATTAAGATTTGGAAATGGAAGCAGAAGAGGCGGGCAGTGCCACCCAGAAACCAGCATTACATCAGCCACCCGATGACCTGACCAAGGGCAGCAGGCGTGTGCTCCACAGAGACCCCTGGGGGTGTGGATGACAGGAAGTGGGGGTGACAGCCACTCTTGTCTCTCATGGACCAGGGGTCAGGTGTCCTTACCAAACAGGGAATGTCCCTCTCTTGTCTTCAAAAGTGACCTGAGACCTCATTTTCTGGACAGTTTAAAGCGGTCAGGTTCTCTCAAGAGTCACAATCAGATCTTTGCAACAGGCAGGGGTACGCGTTTATTTTTCCTTTTAAATATTTGTAAGTACTTTATTTGAAAAATATCTACATGGATTCAGTCTTTTTTTTTTTTTAAGATATATTTTATTGATTTTTTTACAGAGAGAAAAGGAGAGGGAGAGGGAGTTAGAAACATTGATCAGCTGCCTCCTGCACACTTCCCACCAAGGATGTGCCCGAAACCAAGGCATATGCCCTTGACCGGAATTGAACCTGGGACCCTTCAGTCCGCAGGCCAACGCTCCACCCACTGAGCCAAACCAGCCAGGGCTGGATTCAGTCTTAAAATCTATTCTCAGACTGTTTCCTTGTTAAATTGTTACTGTTTTTATAAAAATCTCATTTTCCACCCACTGAAACTAGATGGGTTTTTTTTCTGATTATGTAACATACATGGCCTCTTCATTATTTTTTCATCCCCGCCCCCTTATTGACCTCTATCAGAAGTAAATGGTTTATAAAGGAGATAGACAGAGGCAGTGGGGAGAAAAGGAAATATGGGGGTTACAAGAAACAACTGCTAGAACACAAGTACTGGGGTAGAGATCTGGGGGTGATATTTTCTCATTGAATGAAATCTTTTTTATGACCCTCAGGCATCCAAGAAAGTTCTGCCCCCAGCCTGGTAAGTATTTTGAATCATGAGATTGACCACATCCAATCCTTGAGAAAATGCCCCTTTCTGCTCCAGTTCATGGGAGAACCACAGGGAAACTGGGTCATGTTGATAACTCCTGAAGTCAGCTGCAGCCTGTGGAGGTGGGAGAAGGAGGCACAATTTTTCCAACATCAAGATCTCCATTGTGAGTTGGGTTTAGTACAAGATTAGGAAGGAGGTGAGAAGTAGGCAGCAGGCCAAACAAGGTATGTCCCAGGCCCCTTCCGGCTGGAAGCTATTTGACTGCTTCAGCAACGTTAGGGCCTTTCAACCCTGGGGTTAGAGAAAGCCCCAGGGAGCCTCTCCAAACGTGAACTTGAGCACCTACCATGTGCCAAGCATTATGCCAGATGCTGAGGACAGAGTGGAAAATCAGATAGACATGGCCTCCGCCACATACAGCCTACACTTTCACTGACCTCTTTGTTCTTCCTCCCAGCGCACCATCAAGAAATGTCCCACCTGCAAATCGAACCTTGCTGATGACGTTTTTGATCACATCTCGCAGCAGCAGCCCATGGAGACCCTGTCTTTGGATTGTCCGATTTGTGACAAGAGCTTCTCGGCAAACGAAAAGCAAATCTTTGAAGACCATGTGTTCTGCCACACTCTCTAAGTGACCCAGCCTCCTGGATCTATACTGTACATAGATTTTATAGAGTAGAACCTATAGCTTCTACTATGAGTTATGACACAAGATCCTGCCTAACCTGAAATTATTAAGGATTTACTCAGTCCTGCTGCCCTAAAGGTAGAATCATGTCGATAATCTACAGGATAGTGTTAAGGGCTGTTACTTCCATCTGTGTGGGTTATGACCTTTTAAATCACAGAACGCTAGCTATGTCAGCCTCTCATCTATGATGCCCATTTTTCCAAGGATCTCCAGTACAAGGGCCCTGGAATAGAAGCAACCTGGCTATTTAGAACAGGTTTGACTCAAATACAAAGTGGTTCGTTTTCCAAGTTGTCCCACAGCCATTCAAGGTCAAGCCTTGAGTATATTTGTACTCAGTCTTCAGTCCTATCCTTGGGGCTGGAGATGGATGAGAAGTTGAGCATTTCTTCCTGCTCTTCTTCAGGCCTCTTTCTCCAACCAATTGCATTAGGCTGGCCAAAAATGGCCTGGCAGAGAACTCAGGCATCCAGCTGGGATACCAAAGGTTTCTCATCTTGATTTCTCAGCTCCTAATAGAAGCGCCTTATTCCGGAACCGTGGACATGAAATACTGTTTCAGTCACAGAAAACCTTCTTTCTCTCTGGATACCTCTGATTGGCATTTTCTACTCTTTGATCTTTCCTACGCAGATAACATTTATTGTTGTGAGTCCTTAACAGTTAGTGGAAGTTGTTAGAAACTGTATGGGTTTGCAACTTTCTAAGCTGGTGACTTTCATTATGGATGAGTCAGAATAATGAGAACTAATGTTAACCTCTTTAATACTAAAAATAAACTAGTCCTCTTTTTCAGGAACTTTGGCAATTTAAACCTTGAGTTTATAGTCTTTTATTTTTAAGCTTATGAGAAAAGCGTAACCAAAAGAATTGTGGGAATTATGGACCTCACCAATAATGTCTCTTCGCCTGTCTTAACTAGTCAACAGAAGAGTTTCCTGGCAATTATTTTGAGGTGGAGAGGAAGTGATGAAACATTATCTTAGTTTGACAAATGTAGAACCCTGATTTCTTGCTCTAACTTTTCATGCATTTTTTTTGAAAGGGGGCAGTATGGAATTTGGTACTTGTGTGAACTAAGTTCACTTCCCTCCATCCAGACTAATTGAACTATAAGAAAGTAGTTCCATGCCCTGGCCGGTTTGGCTCAGTGGATAGAGCGTCAACCTACGGACGTAAGGGTCCTGGGTTCGATCCCCTGTCACAGCACATGCCCAGGTTGTGGGATGGATCCCCAGTAGGGGGCATGCAGGAGGCAGCTGATCCATGATTCTCATCATTGGTGTTTCTATCTCTCCCTCCCTTCCTCTCTGAAATCAATAAAAATACTAAAAAAAAAAAAAAAGTAGTTCCATTTTCTCTCCCCCTAGGCACTGAACAAGTAAAAATGACTCCCAGGTAGTCAACCAGCAGGTCACTATAGAGACTTTTGCAAAAAGTTTTGAATAATGTGAAACATGATTTCCTGGATAAGGTTGAACTAACTATAGCTGCATTCCTTCTGTTTTTATCCTGATTGGAGTTATGCCTTAGATGAACTATATTGCCCCAGTCACTGCTCTTTGCCTTTATTTCTCCATTGATAAAATGAAGATGGAACTATACTACCACTTCTTCTGGATCATCGTTTCAGTAAAATGTCTCTTGGACTCATAAGCCTTTTGCCCTTTAAGAATCAGATGTGGCTCAGCAGTTGAGTATCAACCTATGAACCAGGAGGTCACAGTTCAATTCCCGGTCAGGGCACATGCCTGGGTTGTGGGTCAATCCCCATGGGGGGCGTGCAGGAGGCAGCCAATCAATAATTCTCTCTCATCATTGATGTCTCTATCTCTCCCTCTCCCTTCCTAGAATCAGATGTGACATTAAGATTAATCCTAGAGCTCTGGCCAGTGTGGCTCAGTTGGTTGAACATTGTCCGTGCACTGAAAGGTTGCCAGTTCAATTCCTGGTCAGGGCACATGCCTAGGTTTGGGCTCGATCCCCAGCAGAGGGTATGCAGGAGGCAGCCAATCGATATTTGGCATCGATGTTTCTCCCTCTTCCTCTCTCTAAAAAATCAATTAAAAATATATTTTAAAAAGACTAACTCTAGGATAGACACATAATGGGGAAATGATGCTGTTTCTCTAGCAGATAGCCTTCCTGACAGCTCCAGTGAAGAACTGCAGTTCCATTTATTTTGTACTCGTCAGCTCTTAATGAAACACGTGAGTGGAGAGGAGCAGTCGTGCACAGAATCCAAATCACTGAATACCATTTTCTGGTGAATTACCCACCACTTTGCCCCTGCCACCACCCTGGGGGTTACTGTGATTGTCAACAGCAGCAGGAGCCCTTCGAAAGGCTTCCTTAAAAAGCCAGTTGAGGTGTTAATGCTCCTTTCTGCTGGATGTAAAACAAAACATCTTAACCACTGTTCATTATCCCCAGCTGCTCTTACCAAAGCTTTGAAGGGGAATTATACTCCAGGCAGCTACTAGTGTCAAAGGAAACAATCTTCCATAATCCACTCCTCACCCCAGTCTTCCCCTCTACACTATCTAGTACCCACACATTTTATAGCTGTAAATTACCTCCAAAAAATAAAAATATATGACATTATGGGAGCAAAATAGTATTTATGTCTAAACTAGAGGCCCAGTGCATGAAAATTCATGCACTTGGGGCGGGGAGGGTCCCCTCAGCCCAGCCTGCGCCCTCTTGCAGTCTGGGACCCCGAGGGGGATGTCCAACTGGCGGCTTAGGCCCACTCCCCTGGGGATCAGGCCTAAGCTGGCAGTCAGACATCCTTCTGGCAGCCTGGGAGCCCTCGGGGGATGTCCAACTAACAGCTTAGGCCCCCCACTGCACTGGCCAGCCATGAGCCAGCTTCTGGCTGAGCAGTGCTCCCCCTGTGGAAGTGCACTGACCACAAGGGGGCAGCTCCTGTGTTGAGCATCTGCACCCTGGTGGTCAGTGTGCAACATAGCAATCGGTCTTTCCACCTTTAGGGTCAATTTGCATATTACCCTTTTATTATATAGGATTAGATTTTACAATCTTTGTACTTACGTAGAAGACAATTTCTTCTATAGCAACAAGTTTTCCTTCCTAATTTATTTTCTCTTGGTCTAATATTAAAATGTTTTTATATTACCTTAACACACTTACTTGATGGGCAGTGGGAAAAAGTCACCCTGGCACAGTGGTTCTCAACCTTCTGGCCCTTTAAATACAGTTCCTCATGTTGTGACCCAACCATAAAATTATTTTCGTTGCTACTTCATAACTGTAATGTTGCTACTGTTATGAATCGTAATGTAAATATCTGATATGCAGGATGGTCTTAGGCGACCCCTGTGAAAGGGTCGTTCGACCGCCAAAGGGGTCGCGACCCACAGGTTGAGAACCACTGCCCTGGCACATGTGCGTGTGAGTGGTGAAGGAAAGCTAACCTAAAATCAGAAAAGGGAGAGTTGGCAAGATATTTGGTAAACGGCCCCCAAGAACTCCTGTAGCTTCAGCCCTTGTCCCTGTTCTTGCTAAAAATTGGGATGAAATGAAACTGCCTAATGTTTAAATAGTCTCCTGAGTCGAGTGATTTTCTATAGTGGCAAGGATTACACTGAGCTAAGCATACTCTAAACTGGTCTCCTAGCAACAAATATTAATGAGATGATAGGCTAGGGCTAAGTGATACAGTCCATTACCTAGGAAAAAAGCAAAATAGACTTAACATAGAGATCAAGCCCAAAGAGATATCTAATTCCTCTGAGTTACCCAATAATAGACCACACGCTCAGAGAACTCACACTGGCCCCAGTGCTCCCCTTAGTTATCATCTATATATATAAAAGGCTAATATGCTAAGTGTCCCTCCACCCATCTGACCGGTTGCTATGACACACACTGACCACCAGGGGGCAGACGCTCAATGCAGGAGTTGCCAAGCTGCAGTGACTTAGCAGCGGTGGTTCTCAGGTGACGCCAGAGAGAAGGGAGCCTGATTCCTCGTGGGGCCACACGATTCTACCTTTGGCTGTGGGTTATGTTGTTGCTGGGGCACTGTCAGCCCAAATCTGGTTTACTGCACTTATGTTTGCATTCCACACCCTGTATGACAGCAACTTTGCAGAGTGCCCTCTCGTACTCTGGGACTCCTCGGGGATGTCAGAGAGCAGGTTTCGGCTTGATCCCCGCAGGCCAGGCTGAGGGACCCCACCTGCCAGAGGGATCCCCGCTCACTCCGCAGATGCCATTGACCCTAGGGGCGGCCGGCTGGGGAGGGACCTCAGGAGGTTGGCTCCAGAGTGTGTCTGGCCCCGTCTTGCCCAGTCCCACTACACTGGGCACCTTCTAATTAATTTCCTTTCAATGTTCATGAATCTGTGCACTGGGTCACTAGTATAAATATGAAAATAATGTCTTTACATGTATATAGTGTTTTATAGTTTAGAGTGTATTTCATATTTTATAGATGAATAAGTTGAAACAAATGACTTGCTAAAAGTGGAAACAACCTACATGTTCATCAGTTGATGAATGGGTAAATAAAAATGGTATATCCATACAATGAGATATTATTTGGCAATAAAAAGGGATGAAGTATGGATATATGTCACAAATGGATGAGTCTTGAAAACATGCTAAGTGAAAGAAGTCATCCATGAAAACATACATACTGTATGATTCCATATTTATGAAATGCCCAGAATAGGCAAACATTCTATAGAAACAAAATAGCTAAGTGTTTTCCTAGGGCTGGGGGTTGGGGGAAATGGAGAATGACTGCTAATGGGTATGAAGTTTCTTTGGAAGATAAAGACAATGTTCTAAAATGTATTGTGGAGATGGTTACACAACCCTGTGAATATACTAAAAACCACTGAATTTACACTTCAAAGGGGAGAATTGTATGCTATGTGAATTATATCTCAAGTTGTTACATTATTTAAAAGGTTTAAAAAAAGACACTTGCTAAGGTCATACATTGGCTCATGGTAAGATGTCTTAAATAACATACTGCACAGAGCAAACTCAACAGTTGCACTTGGTTAGAGTACACTTATCTCAGTTCAACTCACTGTCACAACAGTGTTGGGGTCTCCCTGTCTCAGGCTGGAGACGGCAGCTGCAGTTGTGGTTAACAGGGTCAGGGCAATTAGTGGCCAGCAGCGTTAATGGTCTCTAGGAATATCTATTCTGTGAAGATGAATGTATCCAATAAACTTGGGGGAAAGAGCCACCAGCCCACAAATCCCAGGTAATCATATTAAGGGATCCAGCCTGCTCTGCCTAATGTTATTACTTTCTCGCTGTGGAAAGAAAGAATATGACACTCCAGGGGACCAAGTCTACTGTTTACTCAGTCAATCAACATTTACTGAGCACCCACAGTTTGCAGAACTAGTATAGGGTCAGGATTACAAAAATAGAAGACATTTCTTCCTTTGAAGGATCTACGAGATTAATGAAGACATCTCTCTCCCCTAAGGGGAACTCAAACCGCTGGGGTAGAGAGTCTCACTTTTCAGGGGGTCTCCTAATATGGAGAAAAGAGATAGCCACCCACAAAGCAATTTAAGGACACAAAGATAAGGGAAGTCTTCTTGCAAACGGAGGACATAGAGCTATGAGACCTACTGGTTAATTAAGTTGTAACCAAAGCCCAAGTTAATGATGTCTTATAAGAGTGTGCTTTGGAAGAGATTGAGAAATAGAAATGACAGATGAGCCCGGCCAGCGTGGCTCAGTGGTTGAACATCGACCTATGAACCAGGAAGTCACAGTTCAATTCCCAGTCAGAGCACATGCCCGGGTTGTAGGCTTGATCCCCAGTGTGGAGGATGCAGGAGGCATCTGATCAATGACTCTCTCCCATCATTGATGCTTCTATCTCTCTCTCCCTCCCTTCCTCTCTGAAATCAATAAAAATCTATTTGTTAAAGAAAGCACTTTAAATTACATACTAAATATTGTGCTTAACACTCTTAGAATTCCACAATTATAGAAATGGAGAATAGGCTAGTGGTTGCTAGGGGTTAAGTCAAGGCAAGGAGAGGGAGAAGGGAGGTGGGTGTGGTATAAAGAGCTACCCAAGGGGTCCTTCTAATATAACTATATCTCCACTATGCTGGTGGATACACAAACCTGTACATGATAAACTCCATAGTACACACGGATGAGAACCAGTGAAATGGGAAATCTGGTAGATTGCACCTATGTCAATATCCTAGTTGTGATATTATAATAAAGTTTTACAAGATATTGGGGGGAACGCAATAAAGGATACATGGAATCTCTGTACTACTTAAAACTGCATATGAATCTACAATTATCTCAAAATTGAAAATTTAATTAAGAAAGAACAGGAGCTTCGAAAGAGCTTGTCGAGATGAGGGAATTGCCCCCATCCACGTGATGAGAGCACGGTGTTCCCACGGGGGCACAATGAGAGAGGAGGCGGGAAAGCCAGTCTGGGAAGAGCCTTGTATACTGCTCTGAGGAACGATCTGGACTTGGCCCGACTGTAGGTAATAACGAGCTTTCGAGATTTTTTAACAGGGGAGTGGAGAAATCAGATTTGTATTCTAGAATGGTCCCTGTGGTTCTAGGGTGTAGAAGCACTGTGGAGAGTGACTTGGGTGCCTTGTGCTGAATTCGATTATTCCTGCCTTATCTTCAAGCAGCACAATCTAGTCCCTATTACAAAGTCCTCTGTGCTTTTGTAACTAAATGGTCAATTCCCTGATATCCGCCAGTGGGCCCAGAACATGTCTGACCAAATATCCGGCTTGCCACCCTGTGCTTCCTGGCAGTTGCTTCCTGTTGTCAGCCTGTGGGAGCCCTGGGGACACACCTTCATTTGAACAGCATCTCAAAATAGATGGGGAAGGGAAAACCAATGCAAACGTGTGACCAAACATACTGCAAAGAGGAGCTAGACATTATTTCCAATCTTTGTGCTTTTGCGCCCCACCATTGGATGGGAAAGCATTTTCCAATTGCATTTCTTTTCCTTGTGATGTATGCCTGTCCTGTTCTTCTGATCAGCTCCCGGGAACAGGGACAGACTCTGTTTTCTGTTCCTTGACCTCATTGCAAACCTCTGACTCCAGGAGTCATCATGCATTGTATTATTTAAACCAAACATGCCTTGAGCGTTTACTCTAAACCAGCGGTTCTCAACCTATGCGTCGCGACCCCTTTGGGGGTCGAATGACCTTTTCACAGGGGTCGCCTAAAACCATCGGAAAACACATATATAATTACATACTGTTTTTGTGATATCACTATGCTTTAATTATGTTCAATTTGTAACAATGAAAATACATCCTGCATATCAGATATTTACATTACGATTCATAACAGTAGCAAAATTACAGTTATGAAGTAGCAACGAAAATAATTTTATGGTTGGGGGTCACCACAACATGAGGAACTGTATGAAAGGGTCGCAGCATGAGGAAGGTTGAGAACCACTGCTCTAAACGCTCTTGCCACCCCCTTTTCTAGAGGAGGGAGCCAAGGCTTAGGGAGGTTGAGGACGTGAGGAGGTTCGCGGCCACAGGAGGCCAGGCTGCACCTGGGTTTAGGTTTCTAACACTCCTGTTGGGGAAACAGCAAACCCTGCTGTGCGGAATGGGAGGGGTGGGTGTGGAGCCCAACTTCCTCTCTCCCGGCCATTCTGTCCTCTCTGCCATAAAGTTCATAGTCCAGGAAATTCTCTGAAAATGACAAAGACTCTGAAACTTTTCCTGAAGATAAGAACTGTTGGGGGGGGAGGGGAGCTCCCTCACTATTTGCCACCCCTTCAGCTGATGCTCAGTAACTCTTTATATACATATTTCAGAGAGGAAGGGAGAGGTAGAGAGAAATATCAATGATGAGAGAGAATTATCGATTCGCTGCCTCCTGCATGCCCCTCACCGGGGATAGAGCCCACAACCTGGGTATGTGCCCTGACGGGGAATCGAACCGTGACCTCCTGGTTCATAGGTCGATGCTCAACCACTGAGCAACACTGGTCGGGCTTAGTAACTATTTGCTAGCAGCCAGGCTTTCCAGCTAACCTTCAAGTCAGGATAAATCCTCCTAAAGAGGCCTAGTGACATTCAGGCCCAGATCCTGGCCAATCCTCCAAGGGGGGCGCAGCCCTGCCACCTCACCCCTCCCTTCCTTTCTTTCTTCCGTCCAAGAGTTTTTGCAGCTCAACTGCCTCTCAGCCAAAGAGAAGCAACTGTTAATGTTAAGCAGTAGAGAGGTTTAGGTAGGCGCTTAAACAGAAATTGACTCCGGTCCAGGAAATAGTTAGTTATAAATGGGCACCTTGGCAAGGCAGGTGCTCCATCACCTGGTGAACCGCAGGTAATGCCAAACAGCATCTGTTTACATGTTAAGCAGTAAAGAGGTTTAGGTAGGCGCTTAAACAGAAATTGACTCTGGTCCAGGAAATAGTTATAAATGGGCACCTTGACAAGGCAGGTGCTCCATCTCCTGCTGGTGAACCGCAGGTAATGCCAAACAGCATCTGTTTATCAACTGTCATGGATTCAGGAAGCCAAACAGACCCACCTGCCCATCACCCGTCACCAGGGCATCTCCTCCAGGTGAGACCTTCCGAAATGACCACCCCGAGATGAAAATGCTCCTGGGAGGAAACTGAGGAGGCGCTTTTACTATTTGCTCAGGCTTCACGCCCTTTGTTGTTAGGAAATTCTTCCTGTAGCCAATTCCAGTCTCTGGAAACCTAAATACAGGCTGAACAATAGGGCTGTTTTTGTTGTTGTTCCCTATCTGCTCTTTAATATCTCCTTTTAAAATTAGAGGCCTCGCCCTAGCTGATTTGGCTCAGTGGATAGAGCGTCGGCCTGCAGACCGAAGGGGCTCAGGTTCGATTCTGATCAAGGGCACGTGCCTGGGTTGTGGGCTCGGTCCCCAGTAGGGGGCGTGCAGGAGGCAGCAGATCAATGATTCTCTCTCATCATTGATGTTTCTATCTCTCTCTCATTCTCCCTTTCTCTCTGAAATCATTAAATATGTATTTTTTTTAAATATAAGAGGTCTGCCCTGGCTGGTTTGGCTCAGTGGATAGAGCGTTGGCCTGAGGACTGGAGGGTCCCGGGTTCGATTCCGGTCAAGGGCACATGCCTGGGTTGCGGGCTCGATCCCCAGTGGGGGTCATGCGGGAGGCAGCTGATCGGTGGTTCTCTCTCATCATTGATGTTTCTTATCTCTCTCTCTCCCTCTCTTTTCCTCTCTGAAAGCAATAAAAAAAAAATGTTAAAAAACATAAGAGGTCTATCTGTAAAATGAACTTAATATCATCTACCTCCCATTAGGGTCATTGAGAGGATTAAATGAGACAATATGTGGAAGGGGCTCAGCACAGGGTGTGGCTGGGAGCAAGCGCTCAATAGTGGCCCTTGCTACGACTACAATGAACTCCCTGGCCTCAGTCCCTTCATGTTTAACTGGAGACAATAACGCCCCAGGAATCCTGTAAGGCCTGAAGCACATGCCATCTAGTTTCCCTTTCCCTCTCTCCTGCCCGTTTAAGATGCTCCACCTACTGCCTGTGCAACAGCTGACTCACCTGTCAAGGCCCAAAATGCTGCCTCTTCCCAGGAGCCTTCCCAGGTCCCCACCCAGAGCCCCTGACTGGTTCTGACTTGAATTCGGAGTCACTCAGTTCTGTTCTTTCTCCTGTCCATTCCACCCCATGAGCCGGAAGTCCAGGGGGCAGAGCCTCTTCCTATCAGCATCTCTCCAGTGTAAGAACTTAAGTAAATGCAATACTACTCCTCTCCCAGTTACCTAGAGATGAAGAGAGATGGTGGTTGAGGGCAATCCTTGTTACTGACCATTATCTTCATGGGCTTAGCCCTGGAGCCCTCAGCAGGAAGAGGGGAAACTTGACCTCAGCAGCCTGTGGCTCAGTGGGCAGCGCCCTGAGCCCTCTAGCGGACAGTCTGGGGTTCACAGAACACTACATTCCTTACTCCCTCCCAAGGCCTTTCCCAGGGCATAAGGGCCCTTTAGGACTGCCCACATCATATCAAAAATAGTAAGATGCATTCACATCCCACGGGAAATGAAATTATGCGTAAACTGTGTACAAGTGGAGTTGCAGTTGATTGACTGATGTTTTGTTTTATAGCCATTTATTTAGATATTTGTAAATTTCCATTTTACAATTTCCTATTTTCATTTTGAAGCTAGTAGTTTCAACCATACTTCCTATACCCTGAGCCGATGTCTAAGGGATGGGCTGGCAGTGCCTCTAGTAGGTTAGATTCCCAGGTCCTAGAGCCCATCTGGACCATGCCCTATATATATCTATTTCTACCTGCTTATCTATATCTCTATAAATTTATCTATATATCATATATATTATCTCTATCTATCTATTTATCTATCTATCTATCTATAGGGATGGCCGGCAGTGCCTCTAGTAGGTTAGAGTCCCAGGTCCTAGAGCCCATCTGGACCATGTCCTATCTATATCTATCTCTACCTGCTTATCTCTATCTCTATCAATTTATCTATATATTATCTCTATCTATCTATTTATCTATCTATCTATCTATCTATCTATCTATCTATCTAGCTGCCTAGGGGAGAAAAGCAACTGGGCAGAGGCTAGAGAAGAAGCGGGCGTGATGCGAGACTGCCCTCTAGAGGTTGCTCCAAGAAGGTGCAGGTGAGGAGCCCCCTCTTCTATCAGGCTGGGATCAACCCCACCACTCACTGACATTTACTGAGCGTCTGCTTATACCAGGCACCATGCCCATGCTCTGGGAACAAGGGGTAATAGAAAGAGAATAAAGCTCATTCCTGTCTCTGGGAAGTCACCATTTTGCCATGGCCACTGCAAACACAACCCATGCTCACAATGCCGTGCAATGACTATGGTAATAGATGTGTGTACTAAGTTCTATGGGAGCACAGCGGGAATGGGAATAAGTCTGGGACAGTAAGAGAAGGCATCCCAGGGGAAGTGATATTGAACTTGGGCCTTGAAGGATGAGTAAGAGTTTTCCAGGCAGCGCTGGAGAGGAAAGACATTCCAGGCACAGGGAACCGCATGAGCAAAGGCAATGCACTATACAAGTGCAGGCTTGTTGGGGGGTCTATGAGAGTTGTGGTGTCGCTGGAGCGTGCATGGTCTGGAACAGTTCAAGACCCACCTAGAGAGGCAGGTGGGGCCAGATGGAGAGGAAGCTAGCATTGGAAAAACAAGACGCTCTGGCCAGGCTCCGGCGCCAAACAAGAGGGGGGAACCTCCCTCCGTCCCCACTGCCGGGGCCAGGTTAAGATCTTGCATTGACCTCCTTACTTCTCCTCCCTCCCACCTCCTACTTGCCCTGCCCCATTGCTACCTAAGGATGCTTCTAAATCGTGAGTGAATCTGTTCTTACTTCCCCCTGCTTAAACCTCTCCGTCAACATGCACGAGACAAAAGTGAACTCCCCGCCTCACATACAAGGGGCTGAGTTTGGGGCTCTTTCAAGTAGCAAGGACCTGAGCCACGATGAAGTAACTGATATAATGGGGGGTTATTAAGAGGCCAACGGGGAAGGCCATGTAGTGGCGGGAAGGTGACTGGTCCGCCAGGCCACAGTGCCGCTGTGGGGAAGGCAGTCCTTGACTGGCAAGCAGGACACGTTCCTAGGAAAGTGCATGAGCGTGATATGTCTGAAGGCTGAAGAGCTGATGTCTGTGTTAAGGGAAATAAAGCTCTGGTCCGAGAGAGCAAACAAATATCTCAACATACCTACGTGTGGCTCAGAAGCAGAATAAAGCAGTGACTAAGAGTATTTGGTTCTAGGATCAGATGGCCCTGGCTCCATCACTTACTGCCTATGAGATTCTGGGCAACAGTAATGGACGGCTCTCCGCCCCAGGTTCCTTTCTAAAACAATGGCGTACAACCTATCTCAGACATAACTGTGCAGAGTAAACGCCTGACACATGCCATGTGTGTGGAACAGAGTGTCCACATAATAACCACTCAATAAATGTCCTTTATTATGATTCATGCAGACACGGGGACAGAGAGTTCTAATTACCCCCTGCAGTACCGGTACTACCCACTCTCCCGTTCTTCCTGTGAGTCATGGAAACCCCGCCCTTAAGCGTTAGTAGGATAAGTGGTAGTCCAGCCAGACACCAGATTTTACGACCCTCCTTGCAGCTCAGTGTGGCCACGTGATGACGTTCTGGCCAATGGGAGGTGAGCAAGAGTGAGGTGCGCAACTTCTGGATTGCATCTTTAGAAAAGAAAAAGTAGCTTGTTCTCTTCACAGCCCCCCTTCCTGCTGATTGAGAAGTGGTCTAGACACAGAGATGGAAGCCACACGTTGAGGATGGCAGAGTCACGCTAAAAGCCCTGGGCTGCTCACCTCCTACCGCTTCATGAGAAAGAAATGACCTTAATAGCAAAGTATTCAAAACAACTAAGCGAGGAAGTGAGGGAAGGAAGCCAACACAGGAAGTGTTAAGGAGCAGATGACTGCTGTAGGCAGCTGGGGTTCCATCCTGTAGAGAACCCGCCTCAGAGCTGCCCTAACCAGGAGTGAGAAAGCTGGGGTATTCACCCACCAAATCCTGCCCATCATCGGTTGAGGGCTATCCCCGGAGCTGTTAACTCCCAACATTGCCCCGTTCCTGGCCAAGCATGCTTCAGCAGCACAGTAGCCTCAGGTGGGAAGTTGCAGGTGCTTGACGTACAGACCACCTGTGAGTAAGGGAAGGTTTATAAGGGAACAGTGCATGGGGAAGGGATGAGGGAGGGGCACTGACGTTGTCTGCCACAGGACTAACAGGAACTGAGTCTCCTTTTCTTTAGGCAAGAGGTGAAGTTTCTCAAAAAGAGGCTGGGATGCACGGTACTGAGAGCCTCTAAGAGGGGGAAGTGGGGAGGGCTGAGGGGACAGACAAAGCTGGGTGAGAGGGAGAGTCCACATCAAACACCTCCTTTCTGAGGCCTAGGACGGGAATCCCCTCCCTTGTATGGCACAGTGGAACATGTAAAATAAAATTACTGTCCCTTTTTTCCACACGCTATAGCTCTTTTGAGCTCCTTCATTCATTGTTGCCTAGTGTGTGTTTTGTGAAGGGAAAACAGGCCCATCATTTCACCGGGGATTTCTGCTGAGACAGCCAGTTCACCCTCCGCCTAGATTTCCAGGGGGAGTAGCGGCTAGTCACCCCCCTCCTCCACTCCTCGTGTCAGCTCTGCCTGAAGACTCTCTCCTGTCATGGCCACCCAGCAAGTGCAGCAGTTTCGAGCATAATCCACACAACATCCAGAGAGAGAAAACTAATTATTTATCCCTGTTGTGTCTCTTTCTTGGAAACCCCCTGGCAGAATTCCCTTCATATATCATTCACCAAACTCGGGTTCTGTGTAGAGGGACCAACCATCTCAGTTGGCCTGGGACTCGGGGGTGTTCTGGGATGTGGGCCTTTAATGCCAAAACAAAGACACCCTCCAGAGCTCCCCATAGGCTCAGATTGAAGCTGATCTCCAAGTGAGACCGTATCTTGCTTCCCTTTTCCCTGCTTCCCCTCATTTCCTGAGGACAACCTGTCCATCCATCACTTGCACAAGCATCCCTGCCTCAGGCTGTGTTCTAGGGAACCCAGTGGAGGACACCTGACCACTAGTGAACCAGTCAGCGGCAAGGGAAACGAAATCACCGTGATTCATTCAGGTTCTGCCCCGGGGTTGGGCTGGAGTTCCCGTCTGCTCACACACATTACACTGTGGGGAAGGAACTCCGGGCTCAAAACAGGCGATGATTAAGAAGGAAGAAGAGGAAAACATGATTATTGGTAAGGCCATCGAATCCACAGAGCTGCTCTAGCAAGTAATGCTCTTGGGGGAGGAAAAAAAATCAGTAGGAAATTTTTAAAAAAAAAGAAGAAGAAGAAGAAGCAATCCTGTTAGATCTAGGTTACCCATTGTATAAGGCTCAACATTTGGGATTTTATGAAAGTTAAGCCACAGCTTAACATATTTAGTTAAAGAAAAACAAATGCTCTGTGACCCTTACTCTGTGCCAAGCAGTGTTCTACATACTTTATAAATATTAATTCGTTTAATCTGCTAAATAATCTTGTGTAAGGAAATGGAAACACAGAGAAGTTAATCAGCTGGTCCAAGATCACGTGGATAGTAAGGACGCTGCAGCCAGAGATCAGCTGTTGTCCATCAATGGCCCAGTTAACCAAAGATGGGCGACCTCACTGAGATTTTCACCGTCGGGATCAAGAATTAGCCTTGAACCCTGAAGAATCGGGCCTTCAGATTCTCTGATTCTCGATACCACCTCCACACCCAAGAATGACGTTTAGAGCAGTGATTAGTAAACTGAAAGGTCTTAGCTGTTGGAATGAGAATATTGATTCATCCATTCAACAGATACTGATTGAACTCCTTCTCTGGGCCAGATACTGTTCTACACACAGTGAAAAAAGTAGGCAAAGATCTCTGCACCCTGCCTTGAGGAGCTTAAATGTAGGAGGGAGAAGGAGGATAAATAGTAAACAAACAAATTTGCATTTATTTGTTTGTTATGGTCAAAATAGAAAAGTGGTTAGAAGATGCTAAGTACTGTGGAGGAAATCATAGAGCCCAGTAAGAAGTTTGGGGAGAGTAGGGAAGACTTGGTTGCAATCTTAAATAGGGAGGTCAGAGCGGACCTCATTGGAAAGGCAAGATTTGAGCAAATATATGAAAGAAACTAGGGAGTGGATTTAAAGGGGAAGAGCAAGAGTATGGAAAGGTGAGGAGAGAGTTGTAGGACAGGTCAGACGAGCAACCGGGGACCAAGGGGGGTGGAGTTTAAGGAACTTGGCTTTTCTCTGAGAGCAATGGGAAGCCATGGCAGAATTTTGAGCAGAGGAGTGATTTGGTGTGCTTATACAGCAACTCCTCACTTAACGTCCTGAACAGGTTTTGTGACTGAATGACATATAACCAAATCAGTTTTACTGTAGGCTAATTGATATAAGCAAGAGTTAAGTTCCTATGCAACTCATCTACATTATAAGGAAAGGACATTATTCGAGGACTTGCTGCATCTTGAAAGGATCTCTCTGGCTTCTGGGTAGATGAGATTAGATGGTAAGGAAACAAGTAAAAGCAAGGCAAGCAAGGGTTAGGTCTGCGCGGTAATCCAGCTGAGCAAATAAAGGGGGCTCGAGCTAGAGCTGTGGCACAGCAGGTGTGGAAAAGTGGTCAGACCCTAGACAGAATTTGAAGTCAGATCCAGAAGACTCGAGGTAGAGCTGTGGCACAGCAGGTGTGGAAAAGTTGTCAGATCCTAGACAGAATTTGAAGTCAGATCCAGAATGGTTGGGGGGGTGGGGGGGGGAGAAAGAGAGAGAGAGAGAGAGAGAGACCAAGACACAGGTCTCTCCAAATCTTCCATTGAGCGCCCTCTGTCGGACAAATGTAAAATTGCCTCCCATTTTAAAAACTTCCTGGTAGTGTGGAATGAAAAGGTTGCAGAATTAACCTTCCAAGGCAGATTAGAGGAGAAAGGCTCCCATCAGACCCCTCACTCCCATTAGTCACCATCCATACCCTGAGGTTAAGGTTCTTCGTTAGAAAGAAATTGGTATAGCCCCTAGTCCTGCCCAGCTCTGAGTCTGTACCAGGCCTGGAACATGATCGAACACAAGATTCCTAGTTTGGGCTCTTTAGCAGAGACCTCTCAAATGAAATGCTCGGGCTGCCCAGGTTTTATGGGAATTGTAGTACCAGACAAAAATATACAATGTTGGCAAACAGAGGCCTGGAACTTTCTTAATCCAATGCTGCAGGAAGACTCAGTCCCAAACCCTGCTAAAAAAAAGAATACCAGCAGTAATAGGAAGCAGATGGCTCAACCTACACAGCTCCCTATAGGAGGCCCTACCCATTGGTCTTCTTTGGAGCAGTCCTGAAGGATGCTGGTTGGACAAGGGAAGCCCTCCAAGCAGATAGATCATAAGGACCAAGGAAATCATCCCACCGCCCAGGAAGTGAGTTACGTAATATGCCTATGAGATCTGCTGATTCTAGTAGAGACTTGTCCAAGAGTGCTTAGAGTAGCTATTGTGATTGTCTTTTTTTTTCCTTTCCCACTATCGTATATGAGTACTGATTACTAGTGGGTACTGCTCATCAGAACTAAAACTGAGATTTTAATAAGAACTAAAACTGGGACTTTGTTATGGCCAGTAATATATAAGGAAATGTACCTTATCATTGAGCATGGATGTTTAGAAATATTTTGGGGTTGGAGAAACTCAAGAAAATTGAGTGAACATGCTTAATAAGTAAAACACTGGGAGATACAAAATTGATTTAAATATATAGTATATATTATACCATTTGACACTCTTTAAATCATAAGAGAGAGCGGGGGGCGGGGGGAATTGAGCTGGAACTTAGAAGAACTTTGTGCAAAGATAATGACTGAGATCCATAGACTAAATGTCTAAGTTACGGATGAAATGAAATCCAATGAACCTAGGTACTCAAAAAGGTCTTGGTGAACCAAGTGTCCGTGAATCTGTCCTGACCTTGCACCACATGAGACCTTGCTGAATGGAAGGAAGCTCCAAGTGAGCACGTGGTGGGGCAGATGGCAGTTATATCTATTGTTTGATCCATAAATGACAGGATGGTGTGGAGCCCCTCCAAGGTGAGACTGAGCTTGAACTAGAAGACTAGACACCTTTAGATTATAATCCTTGGGGAACAGCTGCCTCACGATGTGGCCCCTGGATACTAACTGAGCAGGGAGGATTTAACTTTGGGAAGATGAGTTATGGTTGTCCTTGAGGTGGTTGGGTCATGCTTGGTGGAGGTCATCTTAGGCCATGTTAGGAGAAAGGTATGTGTGTGTCTGTAAGTATCTATGTGCACACGTGTGTGATATACACATGTGCTGGACAAAGTGGCCTAGAATGTAGTGGAGATCTCTTGGGATATCTGCCTGGCTATGAGTCTTCATGTCCCCTTTTCTAGATACTGCCCCTCAATTCTTGGTATGGACTCCAACAGTCACATTTGAAAGGTTGTTTGGTTTTTGTTTTGCTAAATGCATGGTTGTTATTCTTTTTTTATTATATCTTTATTCATTTTAGAGAGGAAGAGCGAGGGAGAGAGAGATAGAAGCATCAATGATGAGAGAAAATCATTGATCGGCTGCCTCCTGCACACCCCCACACTGGGGACTGAGCCCGAAACCCAGGCATGTGCCCTGACCAGGAATCCAACCATGACCTCCTGGTTCATAGGTCAATGCTCAACCACTAAACACAGGCAGGTTTTAGTGTTTTGATTTCTTATCTAATTGTATCGTGAGAATGTGGTCTGTGAGATATTGATTCTTTGGTATTTATTGAATCTTGTGGCTTAGTAAGTGGTCAATTTTTTAAGTGTCCATCTGTGCTTGAAAAGTGTATCCACTCTAATTGCTGAGGGCAAAGTTCTATATAAGTTCAATAAATAAAGGTAGTTAATTGTGTTGGTCAAATCTTTTCTATCCTAGTTAAATATTGGTCTGTTAGATCTGTCAATTACCAACAGAGTTGTGTTAAATCTCCCACCATGAGGGTGAATTTCTGAATTTCTCCTTATAATTTTGTCAACTTTCACTTTATATGCATGTTATTAGATGCATACAGTTTAGAATTAGAGTCTCTTCGTGAATTGAACCCTTTGTTAATGTATATATGAGCCTCTTTTCTGTATAGTGTTTTTTGCTTTAAAGGATATTGTGCCTGATGTTAATATAGTTATAAGGCCCGTTACTCTGGCGTACTTAAGGGCATTGCTTCAGAAATCCTCCTTTTTTCCCCTCCTTTCTCATCAGTTTTTTTCCCATTTCTGTTGGTTTATTCCAGTCTGATAAAACCATGCTGCTATTTTTTTTATCATAAAGAAAAATTCACTTGACCCCACTTCCTCCTCCAGCTACAGCTTCATTTCTTTGTTCCCCTTTACAGCAAAATTCTTCAAAAGAATGATATTTTGTCCTCTCCTCTCATTCTCTTATTTTTCTCATTCTTAGTTTTTTATTCACTATTTTACATTATGACTTTAAATAACCTGTTTTATAGAAACAGACTCATAAATACAGAAGGTAGAGGGCTTGGGGGGCTGAGTGAAAAAGGTGAAGAGAATAAGCAAAACCAAAAAACTCATAAACATAGACAACAACAATATGGTGATTACCAGAGGGAAAGGCGGGTTGGAGCAGGTAGAAGCAGGGAAACGGGAGATAAATGGTGAAATGATGATAAAGGGGAACTTAGCCTTGGATGGTGAACACATAATGAAGATGTATTACAGAATCGTCTACTTGAAACATTTATAATTTTATTAACCAATGCCACCACAATAAATTCAATAAAAATTAAAAACAATAAATAAATAACCTGTTGTTATTTCAGAAGAAATACACAAGCATTGTAGAAAATTAAAAACTGTAGATAAGCAAAAATAATAACATAAAAACATCATATTCTTGCCATGTTGAGAGTTTCAGTGTTACTAACAGTACAATTATAGTAATAACTGGATCTTTTATATATGTGTGTATTTTTAATGTATGGTTTTTAAATATATTTTTATTGATTTCAGAGAGGAAGGGAGAAGGAGGGAAAGATAGAAACATCAATGATGAGAGAGAATCATTGATCGGCTGCCTTCATGACCTACACTGGGGATCGAGCCTGCAACTGGGCATGTGCCCTGATTGGCAATCAAACCGTGACCTCCTGGTTCATAGGTCCATGTTCAACCACTGAGCCACACCAGTCGGACAGAACCTGTTTCAATTTTGTTTGTCCATTTATGTTGTTCTTTAGAATCCACATACTGTATAAGTGAAATCATGTGGTATTTGTATTTCTCTGCCTAACATATTTCACTGAACATAATACCCTCCAGGTCCTTCCATGATGTCACAAATGGTAAAATTTTATCCTTTTTTATGGCCAGCTAATGTTCCATTGTATATATGTACCACAGCTTTTTTTATCCACTTGTCTATTTATGGGCACTTGAGTTAGTGGTACATACTAGTATGTACAATGGAACATTAGCTGGCCATAAATAACACTGCAATGAACATAGGGTGCATATATTCTTTCGAATTAGTGTTCTGAATTTCTTTGGATAAATCCTCAGAAGTGGAATCACTGGGTCATAAGGCAGGTCCATTTTTAATCTTTTGAGGAAACTCCATGCTGTTTTCCATAGTGGCTGCACCAATCTGCATTCCCACCAACAGTGCACTAGGGTCCCCTTTTCTCCACATCCCGGCCATTTTGTTATTTGTGAATTTATTAATGATAGCCATTCTGACAGGTGTAAGGTGATATCTCATTGTGGTTTTAATTTGCATTTCTCTGACAATTATTGACGTTGAGCATCGTTTCATGTGTCTGTTGGCCTTCTGTATGCCTCTTTTGGAGAAGTGTCTACTCATATCCTCTGTCTATTTTTTACTGTTGGATTGTTTGTATTTTTTTGGTGTTGAGTAGCATGAGTTCTTTACAAATTTTGTATATTAACTCCATATCAGATGTATCATTGGCAAATATATTTTCTCATTTAGTAGGTTGTCTCTTAGTTTTTTTGATGGTTTCCTTTGCTGTTCAAAAAGTTTTTAGTTTGATGTAACCCCATTTGTTTATTTTTTCTTTTGTTGGCATTTGAGAATTAAATTTTATAAGAGGTGAAAGCACTTAACATAATGCTTGCCATACGGTGAGGTCTCAATAAATGGTAGTTTGTAACACTGAAAATAAGAGAAATTTGGTAATCTAGTCAGAGGTACATATCCACTTATGCCTGGAAAAGCCGTGATAGGAATTCAAGTCTGTGGGACTTCAAAACTCCACACTGTTTCCATTCTATTATGCTGGCAGGTTATCTTGGGTCTCCTTAATCTTAAAATGTTTTTCTAAGAGTTCAGACTCTCCAGATTAGTATAATTTTTGATATTTTTCTATTATAGATTTAATGCATACTCATAAATAAAGCTTATTACACCTCCCAGAATTAACTATTAATATAGCCTTTTCTTCCAATCTTTTTTACATAGTTTTTCACAATGCTATACATACAGTTTTGCATTTTAAGACATCATGAAAATTTTCTCAATATAAAGTACTCTTCAGAAACATGATTTTAAATATCTGCTTATATCAAGTGAAAGATAGCATAATTTATTGAACCATTTACATGTTTCCAATTTCGATAAACTCTGCAGTGCACATCCTTTAAATAGAATTTTTGCACTTCTGATTATTTCTTCAGGATAAATTCCCAGAAGTTATATTCTTGTGTCAAAAAGGATAGTAAGAGTTTAATAAGGCTCTCAATTCCTCAAGAATTTCTGGATCAAGGAAAATGGACCATTCAAAGCCTTCCAATGAATGTTGCCAAACTGCTTTCAAGAAAGGTTTTCTATCTCATACTCACGGCAGCAGTATAGGAGATTGCCTGGCTCACATTAATAAAAGGAACTCTGCTCTTCTGATAATTGCGAAATGTTGCGTTTAAACTTCTATTTCTTTGATTAGTGAAGTTGAACGTTTTTCCTTCAATTTATAATTCCTTAGTGAATTGCTTATTCCTATCCTCTGCTTGTTTTTCTATCAGGGTACTGTTTATCCTTAGAATGTTTTTACAATACAAAATAATACTTTTTAGAAAAAACATCTTGTTGCTAGTGTTTGACTGCTGGACACCAGCAGAAACCCACCCGCGAACTTTCGAGGTCAGCGGGCAGCCTTTATTCCCCACGGCGGAAGCAAGGTTTCCACGAATCACCAACGCGGGACTTGCTGCAAAGGCGTTGGCTCCCCCAGCCCCGGAAAGAGCGTCTCGCGGGATCTCAGCTGTCCTTGGGCCTACGACCCGACTACAAATCCCAACATGCAGCGCGCCTCAAGGCCCGAGCGCTCGAATGAAGTCGCGGGTCCAAGGTCAGGTGTCTGTCTGCGTCAGGCGTCCGGTCATCTCTCTCACGCTTCTTACCGCCGCTTCCATCTTAGTCGCCATTTTGTGCGGGAGGTTATGGAACCTCTGAGTCCCGCCGACTCTATGGTCGAGCATTTCAGAGATCAACCAATCGGAAGCCAGATCTCTGGAGAAAACCCCGCCTTTGCCCGCAGGGAGGCGGGACATGCCACGAAGCTCCTGTGAAGAGAGAGGAAGGAGCCGCGGAAAACCAATAAGAAAAGAGGAATTGAGGACGTTATCCAATGGGGACGCGGGGGGATTGCGGCCAATGAGAGTGGGGGGACCCCGAGACACGTGGGTGGGGGAGCTGAGCTCTGAAACCTAGAGCTAAAGCTGGGAGGTGAGTCAGTCACCTTGAGCCGGGCGAGCGCCGTGGTCTGAGCAAGGGCAGCAGGGCTGTGGGAGTGCAGGTGACTTGGGGCCTGGAGCCAGCGATTGGCAGGGGTGTGGGCTGGGCTGTGCGGAGGGGCATTTGCCCCCAGGGCCGGGGGAGACGGTGGACATCTGTAGCCTTAATAATTCATGTCAATTACCAACGGTAACGAGCGATTAACTGCCCCGACTTAGGCGGGCGGAGCCGCGAGCTGTGTAAAATGAACCAGGAGGACCCTGCACGGCGCCTGCCCCGGGCCGGCCTCCAGTCTTCCCGGGAGACCGGCCTCTTTCGCAACATTTCCCTCCCGGGGCTCGGGCTTCCTTCCGCTCCTCCCGATCTGCATGACCTTCCTTTGCAGACCCGCCACGCGGAAAGCGGGGGACCCGGGAGCTCGCGCTGTCCCTCTGACCTCTAGTGCTGGGCACGGTGCTAGGAAGAGCGTGGTCCGGGGACGACGGGCGGGAGTGCAGGGGACGACCGAAGGTCGCCACTCTCCGGAAATAACCAGGCTGTGCATGGAATTTTCTGTTTTCCTCTGCAGACGGGAAAGATGCAGACCACCGGGGCACTGCTCATCCCTCCGGCTCTGGTAAGCTGCGGCTCCCGGGCGCTCTGTCGCGCCAGGTGTGGGAGCCATCGATGTGTAATGAATGGACTGAGATTGAGATGATGGTGGCTCTTTGGGGAGGCTGTGGGATGGGGTGCAGTTAACCCCTGTTTATGTGGATCTCTAAACCAAACCGTCTTGGCTTGGCAACGTGGTCAGAGAGGCTAGATCTGACCTTTACCCCCAGCCTGGCCCACGGATACAGCGATTCTCTACCCTGGCTGCTCATTAAAAATCAACCGGGAGCCTTAAAAAGTACTGATCCCCAGGCTGCACAGACTCTGGGAAGGAGGATGGAACCCATGCATCTGGTTTTTTTTACAACTCCCCAGGTGATTCCAATGTGCAGCCAAGTTTGAGAACCACTGCGCTAAAAAAAATATGTCAAGGAAACCAGGTTCTAAAGGGGTCTGCTTAGGTGGCTGTTTCAGGAGCCTCTGCAGGCTCACCGGTCCACTCCCTTCAGGGTATGTAACAGTGAGTGCCGTTCTAGCAAAATAAGATTTCCCCCTTCTGCTTCCTTTGCTGGTCTAGGTACAGACCCGTCCTGTACCGGGTTTGACACTAGCGTGGGGTTTTGTTCATTCTGAGATACCGATGAGGGCTGTGCCATGGAAGTGAACTTTGGTACCCAGTTTTAAATGGGACCGTTGCCACTGCTGACAACATCAGCGTCTCAGGATAGTTGTCTGGTGCAGGCCTCGTGGTAGAAACAGGAATACTCTATATGACCTTGAAATACACTGGACTTTTTCTGTTTCTAATATTTGTAGTCCTCCTTGATAGCAGCTCAGCCCTTGGGTTTGTGGGGGGTTTTCCTTGCCTGATTTGGGGGGGCATGTCTTTCTGATTTTACAGATCCGCTGCTGTACCAGGGGTCTAATCAGGCCTGTGTCTGCCTCCTTCCTGAGTAGGCCAGAGATCCCATCTGAACAGGTAAAGGAGTATGGGCCCTCTTATGAATTTCTCCAGACAAGTTAGTTGAGTTGCCTTTAGGCCAAAGTGGGAGGAGAGTTAGAGAATCTGAGGTGCTTTAAATAGTGCTAAGTACCCCCAAGGGGAGCATTGTAGGTGAGAAACTTGCAAAAGGGAGGCTTTCCTAACCCATGACATTCCCCTGGCCCTCTCTGAGAACGGCCCTAAGAGTAATTCCCAGCATGCTCTGCAGTCTGAGCATTTTGTACTTGCCAGGCAGTTTGCCAGCAGTTTCAGAGCTCAGGTGGGTGGGGTGAAGGGGGTGGAGTCAGCCACCTGTCCTTGTGCCTCACTATCTCCTTTATCGCCTCTCTCTCTCTCTCTCTCTCTCTTTCTCTTTCTCGGTCCTTCTAGCCTTCCTACAGCAGCTCCCCACTCCAGGTGGCCAGACGGGAGTTCCAAACCAGTGTTGTCTCCCGGGACATTGACACAGCGGCCAAGTTTATTGGTGCTGGGGCTGCCACAGTGGGTGTGGCTGGTTCAGGGGCCGGAATTGGAACAGTGTTTGGCAGTTTGATCATTGGCTATGCCAGGTGAGTTTGGAGGTGGTCTACACTATCCCTCATCGTAAATTCCACCCTGTTTGGGGGAAGCCTCGGCAAGAGGAGATCCCTGTAGCTCCTGGTCTATTCTGCGCACCTCCTGTTTTCTCCAGGAGGAGAGGAGAAACCGCCCTGAACTCTCTGAATCAGGATTTAAACATGCTTCCACCCTGGCTCCCTTAAACTTACCATGGCAGTGCTCTGCTTATCGGGCCAAATCCCGAGGATATATGCAGGCGAGGCCCTCTCCCAGTGTCAGCAATCCCTGTTCACCTAACCTCCCTGAGTCCTCCACCACCACCCATGCCCTCACCCCTTCCTTTCCATCGGTCTTTGTCCCTGGCAGGAACCCGTCTCTCAAGCAGCAGCTCTTCTCCTATGCCATTCTGGGCTTTGCCCTGTCTGAGGCCATGGGGCTCTTCTGTTTGATGGTCGCCTTCCTCATCCTCTTCGCCATGTGAGGCTCCGTGGGGTCACCTACCCATCCCTGCTGCTTCGATTCCAGGCCCGGTGCTGGAATGTGCCCATTAAACACCAGATTTCTCTAAACCCATATGCCTGTGCCTCTGTCCTTTGCCCTTGGGGAGGGTCTTGGTGGAAAGGTGGGACAAGGGAAGTGGGATTGGATCAGCAGTTGGTGATTAGGAACTCCTCAGGGCTGAGAAATATCATTGCCATTGACTGTAAGACAGCAGAGGTTCTCATTGTCTCCCAGGGAGAGCATGAGCTTGTCTAAGCAATAATTGGTGCTTTTTCCCTTCAAATTTAGTATAATAATATGTAACATTTTTTTAAATATATTTTATTGATTTTTTACAGAGAGAAAGGGAGAGGGATAGAGAGTTAGAAACATCGATGGGAGAGAAACATCGATCAGCTGCCTCCTGCACACCTCCTACTGGGGATGTGCCTGCAAACAAGGTACATGCCCTTGACCGGAATTGAACCTGGGACCTTTCAGTCCGCAGGCCGACGCTCTATCCACTGAGCCAAACTGGTTAGGGCAATATGTAACTTTTTTTTTTTTTAATATGTAACATTTTTGAGGGGTTCATTTGCACCAAGCTCTGTCCCGAGTGTTTTATGTTTTTATCTCAACAACCCTATGAATGATAAGTACAGTGATTAGTTTTACAAATGGGGGAACTGAGGCTTAGGGAAGCAAAATAACTTGTCTACCATCACAGAGCTGGTAAGTGGCAGAATTAGGGATTCCCCCTCAGGCCAGCCTAAACCTTCAACTATGCTGTCCCATCTATTTTACTCTTGGCCACACCATTGAGGGAAACTTAGTCCCGAAGAAGTTAAAGATGGAGGTAGGCCTCCACCCACCTACATTCAGCCCCACTTGTAAATGTCATTATCAGTTCGCTTTTTGAGTGCCTAGGTGTCCTTGAATAGAGCAGATGAGGCACACAGTCTCTGTTCTTGGAGAATGTACAATCTTAGCTTTGCTAGGGATAAACGGTGTTTTGGGGGGAGGGGGGGAGGAGCAAACTAACAAATTGCTTGAGAGCTTCTCGAAGCACCTTCTCGAAGTCTGTGCTCAGCAGGCTCTCCATTGGCCAAAGTGGGACTGATAATCTAGATAAGAGAAAGCTAAGCTGATAGACTCACACCTACTGCTTCTCTAAGCTCTAGCAGGAGCAAACCAGGGCAGCATGAACACAGGTGCTGGTAGACATGGTTATCTCAAATTGGGTGGTTTCAAAAGGAGTCATAACTTATAAGTGGGACCCATTTTGTGAAAACCTTATACCTCACCTATTGCAAAATATCTGTGAAATAGTGAAACCAAGAATATTCCCAATTAGTGTTAACCCCAAACATGTGAATCAATAAAATTGATTCATAATTTATATGCAATTTGAAGACAGTCATGCGAGTACTTAGGTGGTAAGCATCCTCCTAGGAGTCTTGGGGAAGGCAAAGAAATCTAAGGTCCTTGCTCTGAAGGAATATGGGTATCAGCAGAGTGGATATAATAGTGAAAATGCTGTGCGTTATGGAATATGTGGGTACAGAAGCTACGTGCTGTAGAAGAGGAAAAGCGGAGAGCAGTGATAGTTGCGATACTATCAGCTGACATTTGAGCACTTGTATGTTGGCTCATTGCTAAGCACTTTCCATGAATAACTTCCAGCTTCCCTCTGAAGTCATTTTATAGGTAAGGAAAAAGGGAGGCCCAGAAAGCTGAGGCCCAGAGCAGTTGGTAAAGCCGGGATTCAAACTCCAGGACCTGTGTTCTTACCACTGCTGACTCCTCTAAGGTTTGTACAAGTTTAGTGACATGCTCAAGATCATACAGCAGACCAAGGATTCTAATCCAAGTCCATCGAACATTCATTCAACAATCATGATCTTAAGCACAAGACTTCTCAGCTTGGCCCATTTGGGGCCAGATAATTCATTGCTGTGGGGTTGTCCTGTGCATTGTATGACTGCTAGCAGCATCCTCGGCCTCTTATCCACTGGATGACAGTAACAACCTCCTCTTCCCCGGTTGTGACAACCAATCACCAAATAGATCATTGACAAATCACTTCCAGTTGGGAACTACTGGTCTACCATAATCTGCCTGTCCTCAGCCTCTTCACCTTAAGTAACTCGAGGTTCACAGGAAGCCAGCGAGAGAACCAAAACAGAGCCCAGGAATCCCAGGGCCGAAGAGGAGGAATGGGACTGAGGTTAAACTGGCCAAGGTATCACCAAGGGAGCCGTGGATTAACTGTTAATACTGTTACGCAAACAGGATACAGTAACCCTTTGGGATGTCAGGCTGGCATCCTTGCCAGGTCACTACCCTCTGGTTGTAATCAAGGAGCAGCCCCCAGGGAGGTGGTTGCCTTTTTCTTCCTGCGAAGCTCCAGGAAACATTTTTACCAGGAGGGTAGTAATTTCCCTCCTCATGGGCTCCAAACAGTCTTGGAATTGCATAGAAATCCAAGTCAGCAAGATTGGAAATGTGGTTAGTAGCCCATGGAGCCCTACAGGGTCGGGGGAGAATGCTCCCCCTCAACCAGGCTAGTCAGTCAGTTCCCACTGAGGTTTTTATCTAGGGTCTGTGGTCTGTGGGTGGAATCATTTTGCTCAGTGGGAATTATTTGTGAGGGGATATGGATGTGCGTTATTCTTGGAAGAGAGTCCATTGTTTTCACTATATTCTCAGGGGTAATGACCAAAAAACAGTCATCTCTACATTAGGAGTTCGGCATGCTAGCAAAGAGTATGGACTTCGAAGTCAAAGGAGTGCGCCAATCCCAGCCCTGCCACTTCCTAACTGGGAAGTTAATTAACTTCCTTGAGCCTTGATTTCCTCATCTGTAAAATGGGAAGGAGAACAATTCATGGCGGTTGTGACAACCAAATGAGATAATACAGGTAAATATATGCAAATGATGCATGTAATATATATGTGTACAGTATTAATGAGATATATATCAAGATGTACTGAGATATGTAATGTGATAATATCTAGATATTATTACAATTTTAAATATAGCTATTACTCCTTATAGTCAGAAGTCTCCAAACACCCAGTCCAAGTTCTAATTTTTCCTTTTAGTACAGAATTTATGACCTGGATGGGAATTCTTCATCTTTCCCTGGCATTGAGCCCAGGACAAAAGGCTGGGCCCTGGAGGGGAAGGACTTCTCCAGAGAGCAGTGGGAGACAGAATTTTGGGGAAGAGGAGAAGGATCTTAACAATGTATCTTTTTAGAGAGGGTTGAGACACGGCAGTGACCTGGACTCTAGGACACTGGCTGGCCTCTATCCTTGGGGAAGGACACTTGCCAAGTTGCCATGAGCAAGGCACTACCAACTTTGTTGCATAAAAAGCTCAATACAGCCCTAGCCGGTTTGGCTCAGTGGATAGAGCGTTGCCTGCGGACCAAAGGGTCCCACGATCGATTCTGGTCAAGGGCATGTACCTCTGTTGCAGGCTCCTCCCCAGTCCAGGCGCTGGTCGGAGCTCGTGAGGAGGCAACCAATCAGACATATATGATTAACTTTAATAGGAGCTCTAAGAAGACCATACCAATTTTTATTTCCAGTCATTTCAAAGCCTTGCAGTCCACTTAACATTTGACTTATCCCTCAAAATCCAGATTGAAATTGAACATAGCATAGGATCCAGGGCAGCCTTTCAAAATTAACATCCTGTTTAAAAATGGGCCAAATTTGACCCTAGCTGGTTTGGCTCAGTGGATAGAGCATCAGCCTGAGGACCAAAGGGTCCTGGGTTAAATTCTGGTCAGGGGCATGTATCTTGGTTGCAGGCTCCTCCCCTGTCCGGGCCCTGGTCAGGGCTCATGCAGCAGGCAACCAACCAATGTGTGTATCTCACGTTGATGTTTCTCTGTCTTTCCCTCTCTCTTCCATTCTCCCTAAAAATCAATGGGAAAATATCTTTGGGTGAGGATTAACAAAATAATTCAATAAAATAAAATAAATAAAAAGTTCAATGCAGAGCAGTCTACTCCTGGGGAGGGAAGCAAGAGGCTTGGATCCAAGTTACTGTAGGAAGACCACTGGGTTGTGTCATGCATCCCCAGAGGGCATGAGAGAGGCTCCAGAAGGCATACTCTTGCCCTCTGGCCAACCTGCCAGTGAAAAGCAGTCAGGTGCTGCCTTGAAAAAAATCAGTGAGCACTGGATAAAATAACCAATGCCAATTTAAAAAATTCTTTGAGCCTCTCCCTGGTCCTTCCTCTTCCCCAGCTTAGAGGCCTCCTGGAGTTCCCTTTAAGCAGCTGCCATCTTCTGCGGCCCTTAAGGCCTTGGTTTGCAGATTCTTTGTGCCAAGCTCAGGTCAGCCCTTTGGAAAGAAAATAGGCATATCTGAGCAGGAAGAGGTGAAAACCTAAAGATCCATGGCCAGGGGAAGGGGAACTAACTACCATGTCCTCACTTCCCATCTGTTCACCATTTCTGCAGTCCTCACTGAATGCCCGGTCCTAGCGATACAAGGTCGGTGCTCCATGCATTGTGCCCTAAAGGACATCATTTGCAGTAGCTAGACAGATGAGTAACCAAACCACTAAAATAAAAAGTAGTATGTGCCATAGAATTACTCCAGAGGATGGGGTAATTAAAAATGACTAATAATAATATGCCTGGAGGTGTTAGGCTTGGCCAAGAAAGTAATATTCCAGCCAGCTTTGAAGGTGAGTACTGTAAAAGTAATGAGAGTTCATTATTGAACATTTACTCTGGCCAGGTATTGTACACATTCATTATCACATTATTACTTTTTTATAGCTACTATTATTTTCCCAATATTACTGTTGAGGAAAAGAGGCTCGACAAGTTTAATAACTACAATTCCCCCTGGTAAAGGGAAAGGCTATTCCAGGGAGAGAACATAGGAGCAAAGGGGGAAAGAAGGCACATGGGCAAGAGAGGTGCCAGTTATCTGGACAGGGCTTGCCACTTGACAAAAATATTTTCACTTCCCATCTGTTCACCATTTCTGCAGTCCTCACTGAATGCCCGGTCCTAGCGATACAAGGTCGGTGCTCCATGCATTGTGCCCTAAAGGACATCATTTGCAGGGGCTAGACAGATGAGCAACCAGACCACTAAAATAAAAAGTAGTATGTGCCATAAAAAAGGTATGAATTACTCCAGAGGATGGGGTAATTAAAAATGACTAATAATAATATGCCTGGAGGTGTTAGGCTTGGCCAAGAAAGTAATATTCCAGCCAGCTTTGAAGGTGAGTACTGTAAAAGTAATGAGAGTTCATTATTGAACATTTACTCTGGCCAGGTATTGTACACATTCATTATCACATTATTACTTTTTTATAGCTACTATTATTTTCCCAATATTACTGTTGAGGAAAAGAGGCTCGACAAGTTTAATAACTACAATTCCCCCTGGTAAAGGGAAAGGCTATTCCAGGGAGAGAACATAGGAGCAAAGGGGGAAAGAAGGCACATGGGCAAGAGAGGTGCCAGTTATCTGGACAGGGCTTGCCACTTGACAAAAATATTTCTGGAAATGTCACAGTTAATCCTCAAACCCTGAGAGGCAGGAAATATCACCATTCTGTGGACGCAGAAATTGGCTCAAATTGGATATTTGCCAAATGGTACAAATCAAAAGCTTGAACCTTCCTTCCAGATCTAAGGTAAGTGTTCTCTGTCCGTTGCCTCATCGCTAACGGACCTTGTGCTTAAAAACAATGGTCCAGCAGTAAGGAGGGGACAAACGGAGGAATCCTCTCACCTAGGAGTCCATAGCTGGGCCTCTGCAGTGCGTAGCCATGGAGGAGTTTATGGAGTAGTGTTTTTCATTGTGTGAGGTTACCCCAGTGAATGACTTTTGGACCATCTTACTAATCAATACCCAAGCAAAATTCAGAAATCCATTAAAAATAAATAAAATACAGAGTTTGAATAGTCAATAGATGCACAGTGTAACATTTAAAAGGTATAAAGGGATAGATGGGTATCTCCATTCCTTTGGCACACCTTGTCAGCAACAAAATTATCCAGAGGCAACCACGGTCGCGTTTCTTGTGTACTCTTTCCAAGATATTCTAGCACCTTTATTATAGAATGGTAAAACGCTATGTCAACGAACCATGAAATTTGTATAAAATATTGTATTGATTCATTTTGCTTCATGTTAAGTACCTAAGCTGTGCCAGGTCCTTTGCTGGATTCACAAATACATGGTCTGGAGCCCCAAGAGTGTGGTGTGTGTATGTGTGTGTGTGTGCGTGTTGGGGGATAGGGAGTTGGGAGCAACAGTTACCAAAGGACAATTGGTATAAGGTAAAATGCAGTAAATAAGATGCAGGCAGAGTTCATAGCTGTGACAGTATGACATAGTGGTTAGAACTTTTCCTCTGGAGTCGGGCAGATTTGGCGCCCAGCCCTAATTCTGCAGCTTGCTCTCAGTGTGACCCCTGTAAGTGACTGAACCTTTGTAAGCCTGTTTTTCCATCTGTCAAAACAGACTAATAATAGTACTTACTTCATAGGATCTTTCAAAGGAATAAGACAAAGTATACAAGGAGCTTGGCACATATTAAGTCTCAATAACTATCAGCTAAAAAAAACCCCACAAATTTTCAGCTATCAATAACTGTTGGTCATTTTCATTCAAGATCACAGTTCCTTACTGGAAATCACAAAGCTGTAAAAACTGGGCTTTTTTTTTTTTTTGTAATTTTTACCTATTGATTTGAGAGAGAGAGAATCATCAATTTGTTGTTCCATTTATGTATTCATTCACTGGTTGATTCTTCTTTAAAAATATTTTTATTGATTTTTTTTTAGGGCGGGAGAGGGAGAGAGAGAAACACCGATAGGCTGCCTCATGCACGCTGCCTTCAGGGGATGGAGCCCGCAACCCAGGCATGTGCCCTAACCAGGAATTAAACCAGCAACCAACTGAGCCACACCAGCTAGGGCCATTCGTTGATTCTTGTATGTGCCCTTATCAGGGATTGAACCCGAAACCTTGGCACATCCAAATGACATTCTAGCCAGCTGAGCTACCCAGCAAGGACCAAAATTGCATTTTTAAAAAGAACAAATTTGGCCCTAGCCGTTTTGGCTCGGTGGATAGAGTGTTGGCCTGCGGACTAAATGATCCCATGTTCAGTCCAGTCAAGGGCACGAGCCTGGGTTGTGGTCTCCATCCCCAGTAGGGGGCGTGCAGGAGGCAGCTGATCGATGTTTCTCTCTCATTGATGTTTCTAGCTCTCTGTCTCTCTCCCTTCCTCTCTGTAAAAAATCAATAAAATATATTTTAAAAAATAAATAAATAAAAATAAAAAGAACAAATTTGGCCCTAGCCGTTTTGGCTCGGTGGATAGAGTGTTGGCCTGCGGACTAAATGATCCCATGTTCAGTCCAGTCAAGGGCACGAGCCTGGGTTGTGGTCTCCATCCCCAGTAGGGGGCGTGCAGGAGGCAGCTGAGGATCAATGATTCTCATCATTGATGTTTCTATCTCCCTCTCCCTTCCTCTCTGAAATATATTTAAAAAATAAAAATAAAAATTTGGAGGCTAAATATAATCCAAAGTGAGGCTATTCCGTGGTCTTAATTAAGTATGAATATGCATGAGAGCACCCAAATTAGTATGATTATTCATACTTTACAGTAGAAGTATCAATGTTTGGTAACTGGTACTGCCCAGGCCCTGCTGCTAAGTATTACTCTAAATTCCGAAACACAGCTGGCCCCACGGCTTTGGGGATAAGATTATGAGCTTGTATTCTTGCTAGGGAGAAAAGGGAAAGCTTTTTTTAGAAAGCTGTTTTTCTTAGTGCATAGTATTATTTTTCACCTTACATATCTCAGGAAAGTCCTGAGGAATCCTTCCAGGGTTTAAACTCACTGCCCCCTTGCTTGATTCCTGTATATTCAAGGGTTTGTGTGAAGAAAACACAGCGAGCTTGGAGTCAGGAGGCCTGCATTTCCCCTTCACCAAGCTTCTCTAGGTCTGTTTCACGATCCCTATGGCAACGCCTAGCAACAGTGCCTGGCATTTAATAGTCTCTTCATAAGCATATGTTGAATAAACACTAAAACGAGATCGTTTTTTACTCGCAGGTTCTGATTTCTTCCTTCCTCTTGGTCCGGTTGCAGGCAGGGGCAATGGCAGCAGCGAGGGTGCAGAGAGGAGGGATAAGTCACAGAGCCTCTCGGACAGCAAGGGACCTAAGCGAGTTGCCCAATCTATTCAGCGTCCCCCTGCAGGCGGCTGCACCCCCGATCCTACCCCACGGACCCGTCTGAGGGTCGCTCTCCTTAAGAGGGCTATGGCCCTCCCTTCCTCCCCTTCCAACATTTGAGAGGAGTGTTAGCATTGGGCTGTCAGCTGCACCCGGGCGCCCGGGGACACGCCTCGGAACCTCGTCGCTCACGGCCACACAGCCAAGAAGCCA
>NW_005360086.1:292487-314832 GCF_000412655.1 Myotis brandtii
TCCTTGGAGCTCCCCCCTCGGGGTCCCTCGGTCGGCTCTTCCCGAGCCCCGTTTGTAACACACACACACACACACACACATACACATCGCTTGCTTTCTTGGCCTCAGACCCGAGACCAGCCTTTGTTTTTATTCCCTGTTTCCTCAAACCCCCTCCCTAGCGTCCCTTCCCAAGGCTAGATCGCTTCCCGCACATGCCCACAGTCTTCCCTGGACCCCTCCACTCTCACACCTGTTCCAGGAACTCGGGCTTCCTCCCCCCATCTCACTCTGGCATGTAATATCCCGGTCAAGATATTTCTTCCCTGTAGTATTTTTTCCTATGGGTTATCTATGGATGATGATTATGGATTTCCTATGGATTATGGTTTACTTTTCTGAAGTAGACGTACCCAATTCAAATATAGGAACAAGGTCCCACTCCCCTTCTGTGCTTGCTTCTTGGGTGACTGATCTTGATCATATCATTTAGTTGGTAATATTTTGCAAACATGCTTAGCATAGTTCCTATTGCATAGGAGAAGGGCACTGCTTTTCAGCTGCTGTTAATCCTGAACCTTGGTTGCTGATGACCAGACTCTCTCTCCCCATGCTCCCCTTACAGTCCATCGAGGTGTTCTCATCCCCCGCTTTCCAAGTCCCTTCACATGTATCTCTACCTACCTTTCAAGATTTTAGTGGAAATTAAAGAGTACATTGTGTATAATAAAGTACCTGGCACAGTGTGCGACACAGGGCACAGTTTTCCAATCCTGACATACCTTGAATTCTGCCAATACTTATTTTTCTCTGCTCTACTTGCACTTTTTTATGTCCCTGTGTCCCCTGGTAAGTCCCTAGCCCTTCTCCACCTAGAATGTTCCCCATGAGACCCTTGCTTGCAACTGATGCATTCTAGTTTGTGAGATAGGGCCTAGAAATCCTCTCCATTCTATAGTAGTCACTGCTTGTCATCTTCCAGATGTGAGATTCTCAGCAATTTCGGAGGGTCCCCTCCCCAGCCTGAAGCGATTTCAGCCCCATTAGTCTCCTGGGCAAGATCATTGCTCCCTGCTAGTTCACTTGCCAACAAAGGTCCACAATGGCTTATGGAATTCATTTTTTAGTGGGGTTGATGGTGCCTTCCCAGTTAACTGAAAAAAGTTTTCATTTAGGATTCTGCTGTAGTACCTGAGAATCTCGGGGGTGGGAGTGAATGAACTGCCATGTGGGAGGAAGTGAGAGTAAATGGGATGTGGCTTTTCCAGGGTGACATCTGATGCCATGGGGATCTCTGATTTTTTTCCCCCCTCTCCTTATCCTTCCCCTGAGGAAACAATGCCCCTTTGATAATAATTTGCTCTCTGTCTGCCTGACAAGTACTCAGCTGAGATTTCTCAGCCAACAAGACAGTGCAAACATTTGTGGTACCAAGCACCACTTTCTCGAACCCTGGCCTCATTGAGGTGATAACAACTGTCCTGTTCAAGGGATTCCCCTTTTTTCTCCTCTCCCTCACTCCCTCCCCTGCCTCCTCTTGGTGTTATACAGGGATATCATGTCCATTTATAAGGAGCCTCCTCCGGGAATGTTCGTTGTACCTGACACTGTTGACATGACTAAGGTATGTAACTTGCTGGGAGTCGGGATATATTGGGAAATTGGGCCCATAAAGTTGGAAGAGTCTAAGAGGTTATCCAGCTCACATCTCTGATTGCATACAGAAGGAATCAAGCCCCCAAGAGAGTAAATGGCTTGCCCAAGATTACACAGTGAGGTGGAACAAAGCCTGGAACAGGTATCTTATTAGGGTGCCAATAGGTCCTGCTTGGCTTGGAAAATCCCAGTTTACACCTATTGTTCCAGCTTAGCTATTAATAGGGCACTCTTTCATTCTCAGAAGTGCTTCAGTTTGGACAATAAATTATGTGGTCACCCTACCATTGTACTACCCAACTCTTCTCCCATCCCACCACTCGTGACCTTTAAGTGTGCTGCTATAAATCAGGTGCAGAGAGGGTTGGGGATAGGGCAAGCTCAAGTGAACAGTGTTTGTAGTTAAAAGGCATTGTTTAGGCAACTATCCCTACTGGTTGCTTTTGAGTATCCCTTCCACCCAAATACCTTTCTTCTCTTGTCCTTCACACACAAAACAGAGAAAGCTTAGTATGTAATGTCAAATTTCTCTGGCATAGATACACAGGCTTCTCTGTCATCAAGTGTTCTACCCTCAGAAGTGAATTTGCACTTAAGCTGATGTTGGGAAGAAATCAGATTTCCTAAATCTTGTGTTTAATGAAAACTCATAGTTTCAAATTTCTTAACAGTAGATTCAGATTTTGTATTGTTGGTATCTGTTATGAATAGGTTTCTCTTTCAATCAAAAATTTTTTTGTGGTTAAAAATGTTTTTCCTGGGACATCTTGTCCTCGGTCAAGTATCAGTATTAACATGCTAGTCCCTCGATTCCCAGAATCGGTGCCATGTTGATGCCAGTTGAGCTTGCTATTCCAGTGACTGAGGCTGAAAGAAAACCTAGGGTGCCGCCAGAGCAAGGCAGGGGCTACACACTGAAGCGCTGGATTGTAGGTCCTTCTTGCTGTTCGAATTCTGAGTAGACTTACATGCCTAGGAACCTTGTAGAAGAAGAAATATAACTGAGTTCAGATGAGGGAAATCTTGTTCAATAATCATGGCTGGAGGAAGAGAATTTAGTGTTCTGTTTTAAGTGCTACTGCATTTTTTCTTTTTTAATTTTTAAGAAAATTAACCTACAGTGCTGGGGAAAGTTTTAGGATGGTCTAATGGCTCTGAGTAGACCATGAAGTTTTCCCGATTTTTCTTAGTACCTTTGACACAGCTGGATGCTCCCTGAGACACATCCTCTGCAGTAGGTTTGGTCCTCTGTAGAGGAAGTAGACACCCTGGGCCTCCATCACAACCCTCAGCTCTGTACTGTCACTGGCACCGGTGCTGTGGCTTCCAATCCCTTTCCTCTTTTCCATTCATCTTACTTCCCCTTTGTGCCACATAAATGGAGGGTGGAGTTGCATCATACGCATGTTAAACTTGGACAAACCCACACATACGTATTCAGGAAAAAATACATATTTCTTAAAATTAAACAGGTTAGGATAATACTTTACAGATGCATATTATATTTTGCACATTGGTGTTCTATCCATTTGCTATACATAACACTGGTCAGAGAAGTTCGAGCAAAAAAATAGGCTTTAAGTGAGGATGATTTTGACAAGATTGACTTTTCACCTTAGGCTCTACCTTTAGAATGTAACCCCTGAGTAAGATGCCACTCCACTGGGCCAAACATGTTTATTAATATGAGTGAGTACAGGCTGTTCATTCTGCATGGAGAGGATATGGACTGTGGATACCAGAGGAAGGTCCTGCTTCCAGCACGGGTAGCAAGTGGAAGCCAGGAGGGGTTGGGACGGGACATCACCTCACAATTTTGAGATGGGGTTTTATTTTGCAGATTCATGCATTGATCACAGGCCCATTTGACACTCCTTATGAAGGGGGTTTCTTCCTGTTCGTGTTTCGGTGTCCGCCCGACTATCCCATCCACCCTCCTCGGGTCAAACTGATGACAACGGGCAATAACACAGTGAGGTTTAACCCCAACTTCTACCGCAATGGGAAAGTCTGCTTGAGTATTCTAGGGTAAGAGGAGACTTCTAAGTGGCCAAGTTGGTTGTTAGCAAATAATTACTCTAGGCCAGCCTTTATCAACCGGAGTTTCTCATCTGAACTACAGAACACAGAAAATAATTGGAGTGACTATTTCCTCGATTCTCCCCAGGATGGTCCATAACTAGTATCGTTCCAGATGCAAAAGAGAGAAGTTGATTCATTACCTACAGTGGATGCCTTAGTGAAGTGGTTCTCCCTGAGCAGCACCAGCATCTGGGAACTTGTAGCCTTACAGATTCTGGGCTCCCCCCCGCCCCCCCAGACTTACTATATCAGAAACTCTAGGACTGGGGCCCAACAGTCTGTGTCTTGTAAGTCCTCCAGGTGATTCTGGTGCACACTCCTGTTTGAGAACCACTCCCATAGGGCATCAGGGCTTAATTCTCTCCCAAACAGGTTGAGAAAGGCTGCAGATCTGTGCCATTCAAAACTGTGGGTGTCTTATTTCTGAGTCTCTCATTGAGTGGCTTTGGAGGCGGTGATGATGGTGGTGATAATTATGATATTTTAACAACTGAGTGAAAAATGCCTGAGGTTGGAAATCACATCACATACAAAACACAGAAGTTTTAAGTACATTTCATTTCTGGGTGCAACTGAGATTTTGCTTCATGTAGTTCTCATCCATTCCTTTTAATTGCGTTAAGGGGTTGAAAATTCAGAATGGAAATATCTTCTAGTATATTCTGAATTTGGTCCTTTTAGTGTGGTCTGAATTTCCCTGGGGCAGAGAGCAAGTGCAGGTTGCAGTTGAGAAAGTTACCCGTGCTGGTGATACTGTTTTCTTTCTTCCTGTCCAATAATTTCCAGGGTTGTGTGTGGACAAGGTAGCTGACACAAACTGGAGACATGATATATATATATTTTTTAATCTCTCAGACCTAGGGGTATATTCTATAATTGTGACAGTAAGGAAGTCCTGTAAAGGAGGTTGTCCTTAAAGAAAGTCCTTCATCTCACTAGGGTATATAATTGTCTGCAGGTAGGATAGTGGTCTGTGTAACTCACAGTGGTAAAGAAATTTAGTTATTGCTTCTGTATGAAGTTTGTTCATGAAAGTGTTTTGTATTAAATTCTCCTTCATTAGGCCAATATAAAACTATTTTGAGCAAACACTGGCTCACAGTAGAAATAGGGGAAGCAAGATGGTGGTGGGTAAAAGTGGCAGAAGTATGTTGGGTGGAAAAGAAGAAGCTACCCTGAAATTGAATATTTGCCACAAAGAATTGAAGTAGAAATTTCCCGTGAGTTCTTGGGTGATTATATTCACTTTTATTAGCATCATTTCTTTCCTCCCTACCTAGAAAAAAATGCTGGGCTGACTTACTGACAAAGGAAATTTAATGAAAGTACCATGTTGACTTGAATCCCTGAATATGTGACACCTTAGCACAAAGTTTACAGTTTTGGGGGGAGCAAAGCTGAGAAGAACAGATTGAGAGGTACTGAAGAGCAAACTCTGATGTAGTTACTGTTTCACATCGCTTACTTGGGCTTTCCTCAAGTCCAGTGGGGAAAGAGAATTGACCGGCTAACTTGAAGAAGCAGTTGTGGCTCAGGTGCCCTCTCATCAGTTACTAAAAATAAGTATTTTTAATGTCCAGCCCACTCTCTTCCTCTGAATATTTGGTCAGATTTATGAAAGAGAGGAGTGGTTTTTCTCCTATTCAAGTTGTTTTTCATATATTTTCAGACCCTCCACAATCTAGAAGTGCCCCCCTTATTCTATCTTCATGTCCTTTGGCAGAGTTCTGTAATCCTCCAAGAATTTGACACTCCTTGGGGGCTTGATAGAGAACTGGATCCCTGATCATCAATCCCACCATGTGGCCTCTAACCAGATGGCTTTGTCCCCTCTGTCCCTCTGTGCTCAACTTCTCTCTCCTGACTCCATCACACCCATAAGTAAATAAGTAAGCTCTTTGAGATCCACAGAAGTTAACATTTTGACTCCCTTTGGAGCTTTTTCTCACCTTATTTCTTTTATTCTGATTAACAGAACCTTCCCTAGCTACTGTCTCCTAACCCAAAGAAAATCCCTTCACAGTTATCTTGCTTGCTTTACCCTCTTTTCTTTTGTCCCACTTGATAAGAGGATTAGGCAGATGACTGATTTCTTGTGAATGAGGGTGAGACAGAGGTTGGGAAATCCCAGAGTATTAATAGTGAAAGAGAAAGGTTTTGCTGCTAGGCCCCAGGGTACTTGTGTACTGGTCTTTCCCCCTCTCTCTGTGCCTCATCCCTCTTCCATTCCCTCTGATGTATTTTGCAGTACATGGACTGGCCCTGCCTGGAGCCCAGCCCAGAGCATCTCTTCTGTGCTTATCTCCATCCAATCCCTGATGACTGAGAACCCCTATCACAATGAGCCTGGCTTTGAGCAGGTAAGGCCAGGTGGGTCCAGCTCTGGGGTGTGGAATGTTGGGTTTTAAGAGATCTGAGAGGTCTATTTAAGGGTTTTGGGATTGTTGTTTTTAACCTGGCTTAGCCTATGTATTAAACTTGTCACTTTAGAAGGAAAAAAAAGCTGGAATGCGTGCTCCTCATTAGTGAATTTTTTCCCTTGTAAGTTACAATAACACTCAAGTTATTTCCATTTGACTTGGATTAGTCCACCATGTGGAGGTCAGTGGAATCATTTGGAAATTAATTCTGAGCCTGCTTTGGGGGCTGTGTTATCCAGTGTGTTCTTCTGCATGCCTCCATTCTCCAGTGTCCCCTTGAGGTGTTCTCTAATGACTGCTGCCAAGCCAGACATTCTTTGGGAGTTATGAAATGAGAGTTGACCCTTGAACAATCCACAGTTGAAAATTCATGTACAGCCCTACCTGGTTTGGCTCAGTGGATAGCATGTCGGCCTGCAGACTGAAGGGTCCTGGGTTCGGTTCTGGTCAAGGGTTATGGGAGCGTGCAGGAGGCAGCCGATTAATGATATTCTCTCATCATTGATGTTTCTATCTCTCCCTCTCCCTTCCTCTCTGAAATCAATAAAAATATTTAAAAAAAAAGGAAGAAAATTCGCATATAACTTTGACTATGATGGGCCCTTTGCATCCATCTATTCAACCAACTGGATTGAAAACGGTATTTTTGATTCGTGGTTGGGGATGTGAAGATACTGTTTTTGATCAGCTGTTGGTTGAATACACGGATGTGAAACCTGCAGATGAGGAGGACTAACTATATTTACTGGGGAAAATTCACATATAATCAGTACTGGTAGAACCGTACAGATGTGTAAAGGAGTTGACCAGGAAGCACCCTGATATCTTACAGGCTTTCTAGACTGAGACTCCTAACGTCATTTATGCATAATTGGTTCTTTCTCACCAATCCTTCCCTAAGAGGCCTTTCATTTCAGGCTTTGGGAAATTTGATGGATCTGGTTTGGTGCTTATAAATCAAATGACTCGTAACAGAGGATGGGTATTAGTATGCATTGGGAGGAGGTAAACAGTCTCAAAAAGGAAGGCCTAGTTGCTCTTTAATGGGTTTGCCATACAGTGAAAAGATATTCCCTTGTTCAATTGCTTGGGTCACATGCTCCATACTAATTCTGAAGTCTTCCCATTGGCTTTATTCTGTGTACTTGGATTCTATGGTGTCTGTCACGTTATAGGAGAGACATCCAGGAGACAGCAAAAATTATAATGAGTGTATTCGGCATGAGACCATCAGAGTGGCGGTCTGTGACATGATGGAAGGAAAGTGTCCCTGCCCTGAACCCTTACGGTATGTATCTCGAGATCCCACTTGGAACTTGTATTCCTTTTGGAGATCTAGCTGGTTCATACCTTTGAGAACTTTTGAGGCAAAATCCAGTGTTGGGCACCAGAGGGAGACAGAGAAGAAGCAAGTGGTTTAAAAACATGTGGTTCATGAGGGTTCCCCAAGAGGAAGTTTAGAGAGAGAGATTGTCTGTTCTTGGAGACTATCAGGCCTGATAGGAAAGATATAGTCCATATCCTCAGGGAGCCCCCAGTTTCGAGAATCTGGACATAGTAAAGACATAACTGTTCTACAGCCAAATGAGGTGTAGAGCACTTCATAATAAACGTATTTCTTAATGTCCAACTTTATTTCTAAGTGTTAAAACAAGAAGAATAACGTCAAGAGTAATGAAACAAACTTCCTTGGAGAATGTTAAGTAAGGATTGGAATTAAGGATGGCCTATGGAAAACAAATGAGATTGAGCAAGACATGAGTTGAAGTTGGGATTCCAATGATTGGTATTAACAGTTACTCATTTTATAATCCTTAAGATTTAGAGAAATCAACCATGGGCTTAGGAACTCTAGCTGTTTAATTTGGCCTTAAGCTTCGATAATGAAGGGGTGACCCCTTGCCCCCTTGTTCCTAACTTAAGTTTCTCTGCTTGTTTTCCAGAGGAGTGATGGAGAAGTCCTTCCTGGAGTATTACGACTTCTATGAGGTGGCCTGCAAAGATCGCCTGCACCTTCAAGGCCAGACTATGCAGGTAATGCAGCCCCTGCTGTTGACTCCAGAGGCCTTCCAGCAGACTATGTAAAATCCCCCCTCTAGAGTGACATCCACACCTGTCATAGAACTCAGAGCCAAAAGGAACCTAGTTTAGTTGAGTAGCTGAGGCTCAGAGAGGAGCCTGACTTGCCTAAAGCCATATGGAGTTGGTTCTAAGCTCCTGGCATAAACTAGGTACTCATGAGCAGAACTGAATCATTCTACCTAGAACTCTTCTTCTTGGTCAGTAGTCTTTTCAAATCAAGAACATTCAGCTCTCTCAGAGGGGTGCTAAGAGAAAGAAGACTTAGAGAAGCATCCTATATAATAAAGTGGTAGTATGCAAATTAACCCTCACACCCTCACAAGATGGCTGCCTACAACCAGGCCGGCACAGGGGGTTAGTGAGGGACAACCAAACGGCTGAACAAGCAGGCTGCATGGGGCGACCAGGCCAGCAAGGGGGCAGTAAGAGGTGACCAGGCCAGTTGGGGGGGGTGCAGTTGGGGACGATCAGGCAGGCAGGGAGGGGGCCAGTGGGGGCAACCTGGCCAGCAGCAGGGGGCAATGAGGGGCGATCAGACCAGGAAGTGGGGGCAGTAGGGGCGACCAGTGAGGCAGGCAGGTGAACTACTAGGAACCAGCGGTCCAGGATTGTGAGAGGGATATCCAACTGCCATGGATTGGGCCTAAACCGGCAGTTGGACATCCCCTAAGGGGTCCCAGATTGGAGAGGGTGCAGGCTGGGCTGAGGGGATACCCCCCCCCCCCCCCCGCCCCCGGTGCATGAATTTCATGCATTGAGCCTCTAGTTGTGTATATAGTGTTATATGTTGAGATTCCTATTACAAGATGGTAACCAATTATTCATTCTGTGCATATACTGGGGAAATGTGCTTCAGCTTCCAATAAGTATAGAACTTGTCCTAGCTGGTTTGGCTCAGTGGATAGAGCATCGCCTGCGGACTGAAGGGTCCTAGGTTTGATTCTGGTCAAGGGCACATGCTTGGGTTTCAGGCTTGACCCCTAGTAGGGGGTGTGCAGGAGGCAGCCGATTAATGATTCTTTCTCATCGTTGATGTTTCTCTCTCCCTGCCTTTCTAAAATCAATAAAAATACATATTTTTAAAAAAGAGTACAGAACTTAAGGCTTCTTTAAAGAAGAGATTCTTAGTCTGGCCGGTGTGGCTCATGGTTGAGGGTCAACCTATGAACCAGGAGATTACAGTTCGATCCTGGTCAGGGCACATGCCCTAGTTGCAGGTTCTATCCCAATGTGGGCTATGCAGGAGGCAGTCGATCAATGATTCTCATCATCGTTGATGTTTCTATCTCGCTCTTCCTCTCCCTTACTCTCTGAAATCAATAATAATTTTAAAAAAGAAAGAAAGAAAAAGAGGTTCTTATGAAATGAAATTGCAAATAGGCTTTAAAATAAACAGCCTGGTTGGTAGAGTGTGAGAACCCTTAGTCTTGAAGGACTAGTTCTTGAGTCTTTTGGATCACTTACTGGTGAGGTTACTTAGAAATATGGCGAGTTGGGTAAATGACTAAGACCTCTTAAGGTTCTCTCCAGCTCTTCTTGGGTTCTTCTCCTCCCCCACTCCCTCCCACTTCCCACCCAGCACCACCAGCAGAAGTAAATGTCTTGTTCCCTCAGGTGCTGCTTAGAAATGTTAGTTTCCCTATCCTCCCTTCAAGGACTTAACACCCACCTGACACATTTAAACTCAAAGGGTAAGGCCAGCTCAAGAGTATATCAAACCCTGATTCCTGGTCAGAGCACATGCCCAGGTTTCCAGGTTGATCCCCAATAGGGGGCGTGCAGGAGGCAGCCGATCAATGTTTCTTTCTCATTGATGTTTTTTCTCTCTCTCTCTCCCTCTCCCTTCCTGTCTCTCTAAAATCAATAAAAAAAAATATTTATTTTAAAAAGTATATTGAAGATGGTGGATGCTGTGGTTTGTTCCCCATCAGGAATTCTCATTGCTGGTACCCAGCAGCATTTCCAATATTCAGTCTATTAAGGAAAAATAACTCATGATGAGGGAAGGAAAGGGAGCGCAACATCTGGGGAGGACAGTGGGTAGAAATGGAGCCAATGACGAAAAAGGGAAGATTTGGCCTCGCTGGCGTGGCTTAGTGGATAGAGCGTTAGCCTGGGGACTGAAGGGTTCCGGGTTCCATTCCAGTCAAGGGCACATGCCCGGGTTGCGGGCTTGATCCCCCAGTAGGGGACATGTAGGAGGCAGCAGATCAATGATTCTCTCTCATCATTGATGTTTCCATCTCTCCCTCTCTCTTCCCCTCTGAAATCAATAAAAATATATTTTTTTAAAAAAGAAGAAGGTTTGGAAAATTGATAGCTCCAGAGTAAGTGTGGATTTCAGCCTTTGGGGGGAATGTAACCCTCATAAGTGTAAAATGTGCACTGTGGTCACAGTGACTGTGATTTGCGTCACCTTGTCCCTAATCATGAGGGTAATATGTGGGCAGAATAAGTGTGGAAGGAGTTTATGTGGGTGAAGCAGACAGATTGTGAGAAGTAAAAATCATATGCCTTTTTGTGACCACCAAGGAAAGTAGTCTCCATTTATTTGAGCCTTGGCCTCACTACTTGGCTGCCATTTCCTTATGTAGCATTTTTAATTCTTTGTTTTGTTTTGTTTGTTTATTTGTTTTGTTTTAATTCCTTTTTTTAAAATATATTTTTATTGATTTCAGAGAGGAAGGGAGAGGGAGAGAGAGAGATAGAAACATCCATGATGAGAGAGAATCATGGATCAGCTGCCTCCTGCACGCCCCCTACTGGGGATCGAGCCCACAACCCAGGCATATGCCCTTGACTGGAATCGAACCTGGGATCCGTCAGTCCACAGGTCAACACTCTATCCACTGAGCCAAACCGGCCAGGGCTTAATTCCTTTTTTTATATCCTTCATCCCAACTGTATTTATTTTTGGACTTTAAGGACAGTTAAGCCCTTTCTGTGTAATGTTTGGAGATCTTTGATCTAGAATGACAAGGACTAGGATCAAGGCTAGTTGGCCCTGGCATGATGCCCAGAAACCTGCACAGGAATATGGTGATTGGTCCCTGGGAAAGAGTACAGGTGCTTATTTAGAAGTCAGAACTAAGTTCTAGACCTCTCTGTGACCTTAGAAAACAAATTACCCTTTTTGAGTACAGTAAGTCCTCACTTAATGTTGTTAAGTTCTTGGAGCGGCAGCAAAACAACATATAACAAAACCAAGTTTACCATAATTGATATAAAGAAGAATTGAGTTCCTAGACATCAGTGTTGAACCAGAGTGATTCGAGGACCTATTCTATAGGCAATGAAGGATAATTTCCCCCTTGTATTTATGTTGCCTTTAGTGTCCCCCTCTGTATATTGGCTTGTTTCTGAGGAATGCAAACACACTTGAATGTTGGCCAAAGCCAGACCTGTCTAGGGCAGTATATGTGCCATAATATTCCTGAACAAAGATTATGTTGTCTGCTGTTCAGAACTGTCTGTGCTGTGCCCTCCTCTCTTCCTGTGATTCAGAAGTTGAGCATGCGTTTCACATGGGCCCAAAGCTGCTCTCGCTAGGGTGAGCCACCCAGACTTGCATCTTCCATCCCCCTTGTCTCCTTTCCCCTACAGGACCCTTTTGGAGAGAAGCGGGGCCACTTTGACTACCAGTCCCTCTTGATGCGCCTGGGACTGATTCGTCAGAAAGTGCTGGAGAGGCTCCATAATGAGAACGCCGAAATGGACTCTGACAGCAGCTCGTCTGGGACAGAGACAGACCTGCATGGGAGCTTGAGGGTTTAGATCCTGCTCCCTTCTCCCTTCCCCCCACTTGAGAGTCCCAGCAAGTTCCTTCCCCCACCCCAGGGATGGAGAGGCACTGTGTATCTCCCTCCAGCGTGACGTCATCCTGCAAGATGGCAAGAACCAAGCAAACTTGGATCTCCCAGGGTGTGGGAGTGGGGAGGCTGTTCCTGATCTGACTTCCCTGGCTCTCGAGCATCTGGGGCTGTGTTCATCCCGTATCAGGGGCCAAGGGACCTATGCAGGAGCACCTAGGGCGAGGGCCTCTGGCAAAAACGAAACAACCGACACACCTCTCCAAAGGGCCAGCTCCTTAGGGATAGTTGGGAGACAGAAATTGCAATTCCAAGAGGGAGTGTGCCCAAATGATTTATGGGGAATCTGGAAGGGAGCTTGGGGTGGGGGGCTGTCTGTGACACTTAAGCCGTCTGGGTGGTTGGTTGTCTGTCTGTCTTCAGTCTTGAAGCAGGGCTTCCCAATGCCCTTTTTCTCCTTGCCTCTTTTCCCCCATTATTTCCCATGGGCCAGCATAATTTTGTTTTTCCTAATTTATAGTCACTGTTCTAGACAGACCAAAGAGAAGGAACAGTGGTGGAATCTAGGCTGCTGATCAGTGAGTTTTACTTAGCACCTGAGCACCTTTCTCTCCTCCCATCCCCTCACCCATTTCTAGATTTAAGACAGAAGGTAAATGTGATGGGACTGAACCAAAGTCTTGGTAAAGCCTGCACAGGTACCATAGGAAGCTGAAAGTACTATTTATTCCCAAAATCATTGATTTGAAAAGTTCCCACTTCAGGCAGCTGCTGGATGTATGATAGAGCCACTATATAGAATAGTCTCTTACAGATTTTCATCAATACTAGTCACAATGAGGGTGTTTCTCCTGGGTGGGGTGAGGGGGGAGGCTGATGCTAATCCTGTTGTATTTTGTTTGGCTGTCCTTGTGTGCTCCCCCCATCCCCAGTCTATAGTCCCCCTTCCTCACATTAAGGCCCAGGGACTAGTGGGGAGCAAGGGTAGCCAATGGCAGAGGAGATTGGGGGTGGAACTCTGGAGACTCCTACCCTTCTCTCCCTGTCCCTCCCTCCCAGCTGCTGTTTGTCACTGGCTCTGATGGGTGTTTGCCTGGCTGTGTTGCTTATCTGTATTTAGCTGCAGTGATCCTTTAGCTGGTTGGCTCAGAAAAATGTGCTTTAGGTGCCCTGATACTGGGCATCGAGGGAGTCCGTATTTCCCATTTTGGAGGGGTTGTCCCCGTGCTTTCCAGATTCTTATTGTTACAGCTCCCAGTGGGTTATTGGTGACCCGCCTGACACAGGGCCCCAATCAGTATCCAGCCACATGTAAGAGAGAGGGTAACTTGTATTTGCTCTTCCAGCTGCTATGGAGGCCTCTGCCTTGTGAATCATGGGACTTCCCTGGGGGAGTTTGGAAGGGGGTTGGGCACAAAGGAGAATGTCCTACTTGAGGGGGGCAGGAAGCAAAGAAACTGGACAGGAAGTGGGTGGGAAGGGGGTTGGGCACAAAGGAGAATGTCCTTGTGGGGGGCAGGAAGCAAAGAAACTGGACAGGAAGTGGGTCTGGAGAGCAGAAGTTTATCTTGGATATCTAAAGGGTGGTCTTTCCACAAGGAGACTCAAAAAGGCACCCTGCTTCCAATTTCCCTCTCCCATTCCCAGAGCTAGTACAGGGCTTAGATTGCCCTTGGTCTGTCGGTCCAGTGTTGTCTGTCATCCATTTAAGTGTTCCCACTTCAAGTGACAATCTTCTCCTTGGCCCTGCCATGGGCAGAGCATGTCTGGCATACTGGCCTGACTTTTACTCCCTAATCTTGAGGAAATATATGCACAGGAGTCAAAGAGATGTCTTTATATCTGACTGTACATAAATGAAGTTTTTTTTTTCTTTTTGGTGCAATAAAGTTTGTTTGGCAGAAGGAGGAAGCGCCTATGGGTGTGGGAGGGCGTGTGTAAAGGAAGAATGGGATATTAACAACTAACATCTCACCTAGGTCAGAAAGTAAGTGCTCAGTGAATTGTCTGGAAGCTAAAAACGAGTTGCATGATGTGGATGGGAGCAGGACTACTGGTAAAGCTTCCACCAACCGGAAATAGGGTCTTTTTTCGAGGCTGTAGCTCTCCAATGAAGGAGAGCAATGCCATTGGAGTCTGAGTTGCTTCCAAAGATACCTATTCAGAAACTGGAAAGTGAGTGTGTCCTACAGGCACAGAGAGAGGTAAAGATGGACAAGCTATATCCCCTACTAAGGGAAGGGTGTCTTAGTATGGATAATCCATTGGGTTTTGTTTTCTGTACTAAGTCAGCCCCTAGGAGTTTAGCATTCAGACTGAAAACAGAACTGAACTAGCCTTCCTGCTCATTGCCACCCCTGCTTTTCTGGTGCAGAGGCTTTTCCTGTTCACTGACCATTCATGGAGGAAGGATGTCCTGCCAGCCTGTGTCCTGCGGGTGGGCTCAGGTTAGTGGGCCTGGGCTCTAGTTTTGGCTTTGCTTCTTAAGCTGGTGGTCCCTGGCAAATTAGATTTCTTACCTGCAAAGTTAAGGATACCTATTTCTTTTGTAAGGTGGTAGTGAGGATTAAGAGGTGTATATAGAAATGGTCACAGGGTAGGGATTCAGTAAATTACTTCCTTTCCCACAACTAAGGCTACAAGGACCTAGTGATCACTCCAGGAGGAAAAGCTAGTAGGGAATTTGAGAAACAATATTACATTCACTATTAGTCAGTTCCCCTTAAATCCCATTGTTTTCTTCCCTATAACCACCATTTAACATTAACCTCTATTTCCTTCACACTCCTAGCCGAGTCTCATAACCTGGAACCTCTACAAGAGGATGCTGGAAGAGTGAATATAATTTACTAGTCGGTTAGGATCTTATTTGAGATAAAAGAAAAAAAAAAAGACATTTTATAAGGAGTAAGTTTGAATTAACAGAGGCTGTAATTTATGTCTCAGGGCTACAAAGAGACTAGACTGTCTAGCCGGGAGACAGATGGCCTTCATTCTAGGCCCAGCTCTACCATGGACTTGTCAGTGACCTGTGCAAGTCATTTTACGTGCTCGTTGTTCTGTTACTCAGGTTATCCTTACTGGATAAATGAGGTTTTCTCCAATAAAGATGCAATGTGAAGGCACTTTAAAAAATAAAATAAAACAATGAGTGAAGAATATTGGGGGAAGAAAAAAACTTGGAACATTTTTTTCTGTGTGTGCTTTTTTTTCTTTTCTTTTTTTTTTTTAAACAAAGTTGTCCAGGTTTTGTTCACCCACAGGTCCTCCCTCTTCTCCCTGCCTGCTGCTGAGCGCCCCCTTCCACATTCCCAGAGTCAGGGGAGGGCTTCTTTGGCCTCCTCAGCTGTAATCTCCTGGGAGTAGAGGTCAGTGAAGAGAGCAGGCAGCCAGTAGTGGGCCTCGCCTGGGGCCTGCAGGTCCAGCCAGGCCAGCCCTTCCTTCAGCAGGTGTTCCTGGAGGGAAAAGGAAGAATCATTTGAGAAAGGGGAGTTCCCACAAACAAAAGTAGAGAATCCCCAATCTTATTCTGGCTTCAATGGGGTTTTCAGATTAAGTCTACACAGTGCCTTCACACATTTACACAACTAAACTGTAATGATCTGTTTGGCTCAACCTTTGAGGTGTGAAAAATGCCACCAAGTCACTTAACCTGTGGGTACAACCACAGAAGTACTTGCATATGGCCTTGAACTAATCACAGACTCCATTCCCTGAAGCAAAATGGAGATCACTATCTTTCAGTTACTTTACTGGGTAACGTGGGTAAACCTTTTTGGAGAAGTTAATCCAAGTTCATTATTAGTATTTATAATGGACTCAATTCCTACAGCTGGAAATAGGCTCAAGATGAGTTTGTTCTGCCCAATATTAAACAGATGTGTATGTTTATCTTTACAGATGTCTATGTTAACATTACAGGTGAAGTTGTGTCTACAGGTTAATTGTCTGGATAAGAAAGAAGGTATTAAAAGCCTACATTTCCATGCTTACTCCCTCTTCACAACATCAATCTTTCATTAGTACCATGAAATTTGTATATATAAAACTATAACTATATGCAACAGTATATAATTATAGATATATATGCAACAGTATATAATTTAGGTATGTAATTATCATAAGTGTTAATAATTTCTTTCACTCTGAACTGTTACTTCCAGTATAAACTATATTAACCATCTGGCCACGTTCTACTGGTCAGGAGAGAGCAGGTGTTGGTGGTCCTCTAGTAGTGGTGGCAGCCCGGTTTTACATGTGTCAAGGTTAGAAGTCTGCCTTTATGCATTCTACCTCTCAGTGCCATCTTCAGTGAAATGTCGGGGTTACTTTCAGTGTGGCAGCAGTAGCCTTCAAGGCAAGAGGCCAGCAGATCAGGGCTGAAACTCCTATCTGTGTGGTTCCTGACCACCCACTTCCTCCCATTTGGGGCCCATCTTTTCTGGGTCATTCCAAAAGTCACATACCAGCACATGCCGAGCTCGCTCTGTCTCCCATTTAAGACTGGCTTTGATATCACTGACAGTCACGTAGCCATTTTTCTGAAAAGAGGAGGAATGGGAATTTTTAGAACCCAGCCTTTGCCCAGGGACAACTGACTTATCCAGACAAGAAGAGGAACTGTCTGTGGGCACAGAAAGCCTAAGAGCATAGAAAAAGAATGTTTAGAGGTCCCAGCAGAGAGAGGAGGAGAAGGGAGGGGTGACTCAGGTAACGGGTAGGTTGAGTGATTCAGTCTTAAAAAGTAGAGTCCCTGGCACTAAAATATTAATTTTTACTTTCTCAGAGAACTCTAGTGTGACAAGGGAAGATTCAGAATGACTAAGTGATAGGAAAAAGTGGTGATAACCTAAAATATTTAAATATTCAGCCCCTGCCTGTCTCACCCTACCTGTTCTCCAATCAAGAAAAGCCCCTCCCTTATTAGTTTTGTTCTACATTACGGAATTAAGAAGACTGAACATGTCTTCCTTAAATACATGATAAGGACTTGGGGGAGGATGGCCTATGCTTAAGGCATGATGAGGAACAGGGGATGGCAAACAAGATTTAAAAATTTGTTTTAAAGACTCCATAATGTAGTTTTAAGAAGACATCCAAGACTCTGTCTACCCAAGGAAATATGGTTAGTTGTCTGCATGTCTGTCTACTCCACTAGACTGTAAGCTCCTTGAGAGCAGGAACCATGTGGTACCATTTTTATATGGCCCACAGCCTAGCCCAGTGCTTTGCACTGTCACTGCTCAATAAATGTCTGCTAAATAAGCACAGGTCTGAGTAGTACATCCATTAGACAGTTTCAGCAAAAAGACTTGAGTGATTGAGATCAAAGGTGCTCCAGATCCCCTCCCTCCCATGCAACACACACACACAGGGCACAGCAGTACCTCTGCCAGCTGCAGCACCACAGTGTGATCCATATTGAGCTCAGCTGGAACAGATTGAATGAGGTAAGTGCCGCTGACAGGGATGATGCCGAAGCCAGTGCCAAGGGCCTTCAGTTTCTTGATGGCCCTGATCAGGTCATCTCTAAGGTGAGGAAGAGCTGCTGAAAGACCGTTGGCAAAGCAAACCTAGCAACAATGCAATTTCAGCTCTGCCCTGGGCAGAATACCTTGACAGAAGACTCCAAAGGCTGTACAACATTTAACTACTTCAGTAAAGAGGGCTAAAGGGCACCAAACTGCTTGAACATTCAGGGAAGATGGTCAGGCTCTCCACTCAACAAACTAACTCAAATTAGAGGAAAAGAAAACCTGCAAAACAATGTGTAGACCACGTATTCAGCCCACACACGAACAACCTTTTTACCTTTTCTCAAATTGGAGTCACACACGGGGGGCTGGGTGAACCAGAACAATTGATACCACATCATCTAACCCGTGGTCGGCAAACTGCGGCTCTCGAGGCACATGCGGCTCTTTGGCCCCTTGAGGGTGGCTCTTCCTAAGCCTTAGGAGTACCCTAATTAAATTAATAACTATGTATCTACCTATATAGTTTAAGTTTAAAAAATTTGGCTCTTAAAAGAAATTTCAATCGTTGTACTGTTGATACTTGGCTCTGTTGACTAAGGAGTTTGCCGACCACTGGTCTAACCCAATCCCCTTCCCAAGCCTCTCTGGGCCCCTGCCACTCTACCTGATCTCAATCTCAAGAGTATACAAAGACCCAAGAATGTTTAAAAATATACATATGTATGCATGGGGGAAAAACTTAGAAGAAAACATATCCAAATGTTTAACAGTTCTCTCTCTCAGTTGAGAAATAATGAGTGGTTTTTGTGTTTTTTATATCTCTCTGTATTTTGAGTTTCCTGATCATAATGAGAAATAAAATGATTCCTAAACTATCCTAGACATAGAACAGTAAGGAGAAAAGATATCCATCTGCTTTTTAAAGACCTTTCTATACTCCAAGAGGTTGGAAGTTAAGACCTACTGGCTGACATCCTGAGCGAATTTGCCCCTTCCTTTTAACACCTGTTGATGTAGTTCCTCCAGAGTTATTAGACCTATTGGAGAGGGGAGACAGAAAGCAGAGGAAGGGTTACCTTTATGGCTAATAAAACAAAGGCAGCAGCATCTTTGACTATAAATGCATCTTCACATCAATACTGTCTACTTATAACCAATGATTTATAACCGGTTTTTTAGGTTTTCTCTTTAACTTCAACACAGACCATTTAATGTGCTTATTAAGATGACACTACTGGATGACCATATTTAAGGTCACATTTTTTCTTTTTAAACATGTTTTTATTGACTTTTTTTTTTTTTTTTTAGGAAGGGAGAGGGAGAAAGAGAAATATCAATCAGCTGCCTCCTGAACACCCCCTACTGGAGATAGAGCCTGCAACCAGGGCATGTGCCCTGACCGGGAATCGAACCAGTAACCTCTTGGTGCATGGAATGATGCTCAGCCAACTGAGCCACGCAGGCCAGGGCTAAGGTCACATTTTAGAGAACACAGACACTTAGTTGGCATTTTCATACCCTATTTCCTACCTCCTTACTATTTTCTGCGATGAATAGGGGCTAGACCTTCCTAGCCAAAGATTTTTGAAGAATAGAGACAATCATCCAGGTAATTCCATTTACCCTGGCCATAGAGACCTACCAAGGATTCAAGGGCATGAAGCAGCTAAGATGCTTCTCAAGACCTTATGGCCTGCAGATGGCAGGGTGGGAAAGGTTATTTTTCAAGGTTTATTCTCAGAGAAATCCAAAGCCCAGTCCACAGAACCTAACCACCCTCACCTCCATTCCGGTGCTTCAGGGCCAGGCACACTTCAATAATCTGGACGCCCAGTTCATAATAGAAGTCTCCCACACCTAGCATCTCAGACCAAAATCCTTTTCCAGCTGAAAGAAAAACAAAAGCCAGGTATTCATTAGTTATATCTTTTCTTTTAAAGCTACCCTATGGGAGTCTTCCCTGCCTAGCACTAAGTCCTTCTGCTCCAATATTACTTAGGATCTTCAACACAATCTAACTCTTGAAACAGGCTCAGACAGTTGTAAAGGGTAGGCAATCTAAAAGGCATTTCTATTTGGCTGCTGATTCTGGCTCAGGATACTATAAAAATGAGTTTTCCTTTCCCAAAGTATACAGTGAAACATAATGGGACATGTGGTCTAGACAAGGCTAAGAGCAATACACAGACCTAGCATTCAAAAATCTATTGAAGGCAGTATTTTGAGTGAAAAATGCAGGTTACAGCATTGTACTTATAGCATTAATCCCATATATGTGAAAGAAATTTATAATATGAAGGTGTCTCGAAAGATATACCTTAACAGTACTTCATCTCTGAAATTATAGGACTGAGACTTCTACTTTCTCCTTTTCTTTTTTCTCCTTTGCTGATGGCATGATCACACATTATTTTCATTAAAACTAAATATTTTTTAATAAAGGGAAAAAATGGCCATAAAAAATCCCACTGTAAGTCATTCAAGAGAAGAACACTGGCTCCTCAACCTGCATTCCAGCCTCTCCATCTTCCCCATCGAACTGGGCACTCAATGTCCTGCTGGGCACTCTGTAAAGACAACACTTTATCTCCCTGCAGTCCCTTCTAGAAGATGCCCCTGTACCAGCCGTGATAACAACTAGGTAGCTTCTGACCCTTGGGAATCCTAGGAGAACACAGACTCCTACAGACCACTCCTTACAGGCCAGAGGATCCACCCCAATGGTGGCACACATATCCTGGAACTGAACCCGAAACTCAGGATTCTTCCGGATTTCTTGCTTGTGTTTGCTGGCAAATTCCTCCAGGTTGGTCTTGAACATGTCCAATTGCTTCGACATCTGTAAGATGGACAAGGGGGAGGGTGGGATTAGCCCCCCTAGGTGAGAATCAGATGTCAAACATAGGTCCTGGCCCAGTGGCAGTGCAAAGGCTGAAGGAAGGTATGTCCTCAGACCTGCCATTACGCTGTTTTCTGTTCCCTTTCTTTTGATCCCTGCCTCTCCTTCACAGGTCTGTTGGCAGCAGAAATGAGATGCGGTCATGTTTCCTTATTTCGAAAATACACTTTTTTCCCCCTGTTCTAAAGTCAAGATGCATTTAACAATGTGCACATCTAATGTGGTACTTCTTTTCCCCAGGAAAACTGTTATTAAGTTGAAGATGAATCTAGTGAGTCATTTTGTCTTCAAAATGAGGGACTGCAGCATGCATGCACTGGGAAGGCTTCAGCCACTGAAAGAAAGGCTGGATAGGAGAACAAGGAAACCTGGCATGAATTAGGTGTTGCAGTGGTTGTCTACTCTGAGTCATGGACCTCCGTGGGGATCAATTCCAGATCAAGAATCCCTGACTGAGGGCTGTGGGTCTTCCAGATTACATTCCAAAGTTAAATACAAATATTTTGGGGATTTTCTGACGTCCTGTTTGTATTAACTCCTTCTCACAAAGCCTGTCTTCTACCCCACCAAGAGTAATGCCTGGCCCAATCTCTCTTCACTTGCTACACATGAGAAACTTACATACTGTTGAGTCATCATTTCCAGTTGTTTCCTGCATGCCACCTCCCCATGAGTGAGAGCGTTTAAAAAGCACAACCTGTGTCTACTCTCTTTCCTCAGTTCAAGGGCCGATTTCCCTGCTTAACTGCTTTCTCTTCTTCACTAGTTACAATAACCGAGTAAACGCAGGGCAAGCACAGAAAAGGGAAATGGTTAGAAAAGGAAACTGTGCACCCGTCACTCATACGCACTTCTGGCGTATGACGTGATGCTCGTGGTGATGGGTGCCATAGGGCAGGCAATATTTTCATGTTATTCTTAGGAATTTATTTAAACTTGTTAATATATCTTTATTGATTTCAGAGAGGAAGGGAGAGGAAAAGAGAAACAGAAACGCCAATGATGAGAGAGAATCATTGGTTGGCTGCCTCCTGAACGCCTGGGGATGGAGCCCAAAACCTGGGCATATGCCTGGACGGGGAATCAAACTGTGATATCCTGGTTCATACGTTGAAGCTCAACCCCGATCCACTGCAGCTGGTCTTATTCTTAGGAATCTAAAATAAAAACTCCAAAAAGACCTAAGTCAAACAGCACTACTACTTGCTACCCATGTAACCTTAGACAAATTACTTAATGCCACAGGGTCCTCAATTTTAAACTAAAAAGAACAGTGTTCCTTCCTGGCAGGCTTTTCAGGAGGAATGAACAAGACAGTCTATGTAAAGAAAATGGACACATGCCTGGCAGGCTGGGAGCATGTAATCACTCAAAGATGTTAACTATCACGATCATCAGCAAGCCACCGAAAAGATCTGGGGAGCTCAGAAATCAGGATTTGCCAAATATCCTCTTTTTAACTCAACCCAAACAATCCAGTTTATACCAAACGTGTCCTGCCCAACCTTGTGGGGTCTCCCTTCCTGCCTGGAGCCTTCCAGCCGACTCACCTGGGCCAGCTGGTCCTCAGCCAGGACAGTCCCTCGCTCCTTGTACTTGGCCTGTCAGACAAAGAGACCAGCATGAGTCGAGCGAGTGGGCGCGGGGGGCACCCGCTCGTACTGCCTCCGAGGAAAAGACGGTCTCTTCACTGGCTTTGCTTAGGGAGAGGGATGAGGAAGTAGAATGGACGGACGCCTGCAGGAACATTCGGGGAGGTGGGGGAAAGGGCTGGTGGATTTGGGGGTGCTGACATTCCAATCCACCGGAAGCCGGAGACACTCCGCGCCAGATGGCAGGGAGGCCGTTTGGGGACACAGAGCTCCGCGCCCCAGAGACGCCGGCTCCCCGCGGACCGGACATGGCTGCGGGCCCGCCTTCCCCCGCTCACCTCGGCGAGCT
>NW_005360086.1:315129-323562 GCF_000412655.1 Myotis brandtii
TGCTCCTCACCCACGGGGACGTCTCGGACTCTCGTCTTCCCGTGACCGCCCCTCCGCCCCCACCCCAGGCACCATGTCCCTGGCCGCCTCCTTGGTTCTTGGGCAACGCGGGTTCCAGACGGAGCACAAAGCGGAGTCCATTCTAGGCGAGCGGGCCTTGCCCGTGGGAGTCACACGCTTTCTGGCCGGCGGAGGCCTGGCGGTTAGGACGTTGGACTCTGGAATCGGATTGCTGGCTCCGTAGCTAACTTCCATTGTATGTGGTCCAGTAACTCCAAGCAAATTCTCTCTCTGGTGTTGCAGTTTCCACAGTTGTGATAAATGACACCTCGTGAAGTTGTTGTGAAGATTAATTCAGAAAGTATGTTAGCAAAGCATTTAGTGCAATGCCCGGCGCATCAGTTAAGTATCAGCTGTGATGGTTAGTCAGCAAAGTTAGTAAAGAGGGGCGTTAGCCACCTGTGTGTTTAGGGAACTCCGTACGTGATTCCCCCCCCCCCCCCATAGTGATTATTGAGTCTAACAAAGGAGTTAATATGGAGGATTCTTAAGTCAGTGAGTTAAGAAGAACAAATTTTGGTCTTAGGAAAAGTAGTGGCGACCTAGACTTAAGTCTGTTTCTGCCAAATAAACGAGAAATGATGGGGCCCAGAACTAAGATGGTGGCAATAAAGGTAGAGAGAATGGGACAAATTCAGGAGATGGGAAGAAGGTGAAATGATAAGACTGACAAGATGGGGCCAGAGTAGGTGGGGGAAGTCAGCAGGATGCTCAGTTTTCTGGCTTGAGCACCGAGGGTGGTGCCACAGGGGGAGAGGGGGGACCCCAGCATGAAGTTGGGGCAATAAGTACTAGTAAGAGTAGTTTTGAACATGTAGAAATTGAGGTCTTCGGGCTATCACAGGAGAGGTGGCCAATTGTTATTTCTGTATGAAGCTCTACAGAAAAAGTTGGGCTGGGAATCAGATCCAGGTGAAACCAAAGTGAATGATGTTAGTAGAGGGGTTTCTAGTAAAAGGATAAGAGGATGGCGCAGAGATGGGTAGCAAGATGTTTAGTTGCCGTTTGCAGCCTTAAGAGATGATGGAGCTGTGGATCCTATGATCCTGGGTCCCTGAGGGTTTCGTGGAGCAGAGTTGTTACACCAGCCCCGGACTGCCTGCCTTGGGCTGTTCACAAGAAAGAGATAATTTTCTATCTTACTAAAGCCACTGTTATTTTGTTTTTTTCTGTTATTTGAAACAGGATACAGTCTTAACGGATGCACGGACCAAGGCTAAAACAATCATCAGCCTTTCATAATTATCTTTCAGATTCATTCTCATACACATCCTCAGACACTAAGCTCAGATAGCATAAGCCCCTTTATTTTTTTATTTTTTTTAATATATTTTATTGATTTTTTACAGAGAGGAAGGGAGAGGAATAGAGAGTTAGAAACATCGATGGGAGAGAAACATCGATCAGCTGCCTCCTGCATACCTCCTACTAGGGATGTGCCGGCAACCAAGGTACATGCCCTTGACCAGAATCGAACCCGGGACCCCTCAGTCCACAGGCCAACGCTCTATCCACCAAGCCAAACCGATTAGGGCGCATAAGCCCCTTTAGACACAACCTTTCTCAGGCACATATTGGTCCCCTTCAACAGATACTAGCTTTTTCAGACCCTACTCCCCACACACACTGACCTCCAATATACCTACCCAACCCTTTCTGTGAAAAACACTAGTCCCATACTGATACACTGACCTCATATCCTCATTTTCCTACTCATTTCCCTAACACAAAAACTTGGTCTTTAGGTACCCATTGACACCATCTAAACACACCTGCTTCATTTATCACTTTTTTTTTTAATCCTCACCCAAGGGTATTTTTTCCGTTGATTTTTTTTTTTTAAAGAGAGTGGAGGGGAGGAAGGAGAGAGAGAGAGAGAGAGAGAAAACAAGGATGTGGGAGAAAACCATCAATGGGTTGCCTCCCACATGTGCCAGGGATGGAGCCTGCAACCAGGACCCTAACCATTGAGAAAAATCAGCCAGACTCCTTTATCACTTTTTGACTCACTGTATGACCCCTGAAGGTGCACACACTGACCCCTCACTCACACCCTTGACCTTAGATTTAACTATTCATATCCTCAAATGCATATATTTATATTCACTCCTTTAGATACGCACATGGACCCTTGACAAACCTCATTGCCATCCTCAAGCAGATATGCTTATTCCCTTATTCGTACACATGTGTTCTCCTTTATACTTTTTTAAAAAATATATTTTATTGATTTTTTACAGACAGGAAGGGAGAGGGATAGAGAGTTAGAAACATCGATGAGAGAAAAACATCGATCAGCTGCCTCCTGCACACCCCCCACTGGAGATATGCCCGTAACCAAGGTACATGCCCTTGACCAGAATCGAACCCGGGACCCTTCAGTCCGCAGGCCGACACTCTATCCACTGAGCCAAACCGGTCAGGGCCTCCTTTATATTTTTAGAGAAGGGATGCTGACCAGTAATATGCTAGTGTTTAACAGCCTCTCCAGGTGGGAAGGGAGGCTCTGATGTATATAGCATTTGCCGATTGCCATGGTACAAATCCTCTAACCAGGGCCAATTTCAAGCTACCAGTGGTTTTACAGCCTGCTCTCAGAATTCCTGACAATTTAACAGTGGCTCTCAGAAGCACTTGGCTACAGTACACCGTGAATACTGATTGTGACAGACGCCCTCACCTGCTTTAAGTGACTCACTGGCCTTGTGGCAGGGTGGCTAGTAGCGTAGGCTTTTAATTCCCGGCCTCATGGAGGCAGTGTAGTGCATGGTTAGCAGCTATTATGGTATTCAAGGGTTGTGATGAGGCTTTAAATGAGATCATCATGACTTTTTAAAATGATGTTTATAAATTTGAACAACAACAAAATAATAAAAAAAACTACAGCCCTGACCGAGTAGCTCAGTTGGTTAGAGTGTCAGCCTAGGTTGTGAGTTCGATCCCCGGTCAGGGTATTTACAAGAATCAACCAATGAATGCATAAATACGCAGAGCAACAAAATGATTTTTCTCTCTCTCCCTCCCTCTTTTTCTCTCTCTCTAAAATAGGTAAATAAATAATTTTTTAAAAAGAATAAAAAATCTTAAAAAGTTGAAAAAATGTTTATAGGAGACTGCGCACAATGCCTGCCCCATAGCAAGAACATTGCATAAAATATTTTAAAATAACCCTTTCTGATGGACTGATTCCAAGAGACACCCAAGAATTCAGAAATATAGATCCAAACGTCTCCCCAAGACAATCAATACTATCATGGAGAATCAATAAAATACATCCTCTGAACAAAGGCATGCTCTAAATTGGGTGGTACACATTCTTGGGACCTCAGGAGTTTATAGAGGAGCGGAAACCAAATATGGGTGAGATAGCAAACTAAACTAGCAGTGCTCAGGCAAATTCAGCTCTCAAAAGAGTTTTGTTTGGCACCAGAAAGATTTTAGGCGAACATGTCTCTTGCATTTTCACAGTCCTCATCCTTGCTGTTGTCTTGCGCCCTCCTCACTTTGCTCATTTATGTTACTGGCCCAGACCTTTAGCCATCCAGCTTGCCACTCCCTGACTTAAACTAATACCTTTTAAACTAAGGCTTAGGTGTGTGAGTAACAATAACAAAAGTTAACTTTTATGGACCACTTAACTTTGTGCCAGCCATGATCTTAACACTTACTTTAACCCTATTTGGGTGGATACCTTTTCATCTTTTTTACAGACAGGAAACTGAGTTTAAGAGCGAGAAACTAACTTGCTAACTCACAGAGCTAGTAAGTGCTTTGAATCTCGGTGTGTTTGACTCTGGTCTACTGAACTATGACGAGATCAAGGAGGACATTCCAGGAAAAGATGACCCAAGCGAGGGAGAGAAGGTATATCATATCTGTGGATGCAGGGCATTGGAGACGGCAGCAGGCTGAGGTGGGGAAGACTCTAAACACGGGAGATAAAGGTATTGACTTTTGGGTAAATTGAGTTTGTCCACTTTGCTACCCTCACTCACCACCACCACCACCTGGTATAAACCTGGAATCCTGCAAGAGCCTCTTTACTGGCCTCCCTCCCCACCACCACCACCACCACCACCACCCTGGTATAAGCCTGGAATCCTGCAAGAGCCTCTTTACTGGCCTCCCTCTTCCCCTTTCATTCCTGTTCATCTCAATATAACTCTTACTTTCATCCGTGTGATCGTTTTGGGGATGCAAATAGACCCTCTGTGACCTGAGCCTGTTTAAAATCCTCCTCGGACCTATCCTTGCACTGAGGATAAAACCCAAAAGCTTTCACGTGGTCTTTCAGGCCCTGCCTCCGCCCACCTGCCGAGACCTGCTGTCCTCTTCTTCCCATTGCCCATGTTGCTGTACTAATAACTCTGGCTGATATGAAGGCTCCACCCATCCTTGGTCTTATTCAGCTTAAATGTCGTTTTCTCCAAGAGGCCCTCCTGACCCCACCTAGATAAGGTTTCTCTGTCCTCTCTCATAGCAACCTCACCCTCACAGAACTTAGCATGTTACGTGATTGTTGTGTTTGTGTGTTTAAAGATTAAGGTCTGTCTTCCTCAGTAGACTGTAAACCCCTCACAGGGACAAGGACTGTATCTGTTTCCCTCATTGCTGCAGACCCTTGTTGAGCACAACCCTGCTCATGTTAAGTTTCCCATAAGTGTTTGTAGAATAAATAGATGAATTAGCAGGTGGGTCAGAGCCATATCTTCTTTTTCTTGGGGGGTACACGGCACACGGACAAGCATACACTGTCAGTGCTCAGCAGACATTTGAATGTATTTTGACAATGGGCACAAAGATTTATTTCAGCTTAAACTTTATTGGTTTGTCTTGTCGAGGGTACCCAGGAGCTGAGTCAGTGAAGGGCAGAGTCCAGTCCTGAGCCGGGTTTAGTCAGAGTCACTGAAACCTGTGGAGAGTAGAGAGGGTGGGGAGGAGGGTGGTTATCAGCTTGGAGTCAGCAAAGTAAATTTATCCTGGCACCCAGCCATAGTTCAACCGCTCCTCCCTCCCAAGTACCTTTTTGATTATAAATAATCAAAACGATTCAAAAAGCACGGAGCCTGTTACCCACCGCCCTACGGAGATGTTCTCACCCCCTCTTCTCTATCGTTGCGGTCACATTCCTCTCACCCTTCTTATCCTCCTACAGGGAGTCCTCCCACATCTGTCCCCTCAGTCCTTCCCTCGCTCCCCAGCATGGAAGTCTAAACCAGCGGTCACCAGCCGGTGGACAGTGGTCCATGAGGTCCGAAAGATTGGCGATTGCTGGTCTAAATGTCTTTTGGTTTCTGTGCCTGGGTGTCTGCACTTGGAATGAGTGTCCTGTCTCACCCTTTAGGTGGCTGGGTCTCTCCATGGTGTTCAGCTGTCCCTTTCTTCTAGGACATAATAGGTTGAGGGACTTCCTATTAGTGATATGGATGCAAGGACCACTGAGACCAGCAGCAGCTACGGAGAAGGGCACCATGCCTCCCACTATAGGGGCTCCGTCACTGGGAAGGTGCCACAGCACAAGGGTACAGAGGGAGAGCGGAGAGTAGGATGGGCAGGTCAGCTGGGGTGGGCAGGGGGTGGGGGAGCAGCATCTTACTTGGAGGAGGTTGAGAAAGGAGGGCAAGCAGTAATAATAGCTGCCACCATCACTGAACTCTTACTATGTACAGAGGTTGCTCTCAACTTTTCCCTTACGTTCTCTTATTTAAAACCCACAGCAGCCCCATGAAGTGGTTTAAATAGTCCCGATTTTCATGAAAACAACGAAGTTCAGAGAGTCTGAGAATTGGCCAGCATATGTTGGGATGGAGATTTGAACCTGTGCGGGACCCCAATACTCAAGCTTACAACCGGTACGCAAGCCTCCCAAAGCCTCCCATCTCTGCCACCTGAGCCTGCAGAGCTCCGTGTGATCCACCATCCAGGCCAGCAGCTCTTGAATCAGTAAGTCCTTTAGCAGATCTTCATCACTGGGCTTCAGGGGTAGGGAGCTGCACAGAAGACAGCCTCAGGCAGGCTGCCTTAGCCTGGCCCCACCCAGAGAGAGTAAACACAGGACGGGGGACTCCGAGGGAGGGGGGTGGGGGAGGGAGTCAACACAGCTGCCTCTGGGTTACCTCAGCTTTTAAAACTCCAACCCAGTCTGCCAGCCAATCTTCAATACAGGCAAAGCCCAACAGAATTCTGGTGGGAGCCATCCCACCCTTCACTTCTACAGGTATCCCAGAATGCAGTCCGAACCCCCAAGAGATTATTTGGGGGACCTTGGCTCTTCATGACGATCTGTGCCACAGATTCCTCAGCTTCCTCAGCGGGGGGTAACTGACTTTAGGGGACTGGCCGTGGGACAGGATGGTCCCAGTTCTACAAATGTCCTTCCTGGTGTGTGGCAGGGAGAAGTGGGGAAGCCGGTCCCTGAGGTCTCTTTCGCTGCCCCTCTCCTGCACACTAAGTCATCAATCTTAGAAACCCCGGCCCCCACACCCCTCCAAGGCACCCCACCCCCATTCCACCCAGGCTTCTCCCTTAAGCTCAGGCTGACCTCCAAGAGTTCAGCGAAGACCCCTCTTTGAACTCGGAGTGGAAGGGGCTGCTTATCTGGGGCCTGGCCCTGCTCTGGAGTCTGGGAGCGGGAACAATGAGGTGGGGGTGGGTCAGGAGGCCCCACACCCTCCTTCCCCTGTGGGCTGACTCACCCCTGCTGCTCCCTGGCCTCCTTCTTCCTGTTAGATTGATGGGCCAGCTCTAGGGCCTGGGCCTCCCTCTGAGTGATGTTGTGTTTCCAGCTGGTGAGATAAGGATTAGGGAGTGGGTGGCAGAACAGAAGGTACCTCTTTCTTCCCTCAACCTCCTGACCGCTTGTCTTCAGCTGCTGGTGAACAGCTTTCCAGAATCTACCAGGCTGACCAAACAGCAAGGGCAGGGAGAGATTTGGCAAAGAGAAGGAAGTAGGACGAGGACAGTTGATTCTATTTCCAAAGTCTGAAGAGGCCACCACCAAAAAGTCATTGGCAGCGGCTCAGCTTCCCCTGCCTGCATCCCGGGCCTCCTGGGAATCCTCGGTGAGCCCCACACATCTTCACCGACCCTTCCCCTCAGGAGAAAAGGATTGCGAAGTTGCCCTGGTCCTGCCCCCACACTGGACCGCTGCCCAAAGCAGGGCCGCCACGTGGTCCAGCTCCCTATCGTCGCCTCAGTGAGAGGCGCCACCTGGAGTTGTGCATCGCAGGGCCACGTGGGGCCACGATGGCGCCTGGTCTGAATGCAGGAAGGGAGCCGGAGGCTGGGGACAGGAGGGGCTTGCGCGATGACTCACTCATTCTTCTTCCCCTTCTGTGCCAGCAGCCAGTCCACAAAGTCTTGTTGGCGGATCTTGTCCATGGCGATACTGTAGTCACTGATGAAAGTCCCCTCGGCATACCTGCGGCCTCGAGGTGTAGAGCCTCTGACCTTCGCGTGGACTCTGAGGGGCAGGGAGGGGAGGGGGAGAGAAACCAGGGTGCCATGAAGGGGCAGGGTTGAGGGGGCTCACCATCCGGCATACATGACTGTCGCTGACAGGAGGCCAACATGTAAAAATGAACCAGCCCATTTCCGGGGAGTCCATTTCTGTGGAGACACCCTTTTGGCTCTGCCTTGAGCCCCTTGGACTTTATTTCCAGCTGAAAGGCCCGCTTCCTGCATCGTTAGTGTGTGTGGCTCTGGCTTCTGGGCGAAGAGGGCTCAGAGGGCCCCCGATCCCCAAGGACTGGCTCCCAGTGCCTTCCTTGACTCCTCTCGCCCTGGCCACACCTGGTTTAGGTCTTTGGTTCCCAGTCACTACTGATAGTAGTGAGCTCTTATGCATGAGGCAGGGCCTTGAATAGCCCTTTAATACATACACTCATTCAGTCCTCACAACACCCCTAGCAGGCAGATGCTAGCCATACCCCCTTTTTGTGCATGAGGAAACCAGGGAGCAGAGAGATTAATTTAGCACACAGCATAGGCGGCAGATCCAGGGTCCACCCCAGGCGGTCTGGGCCCAGGTCTGCGTTCTTAGCTTCTGCGTGATGTCTCTCCTTGTACATGTCCCTGACAGCCGTGCCTCAGATTTATATCACTGGATTTACGTGAGCATGGAGCTGTCCTTGCACCCAAGAACGCCCAACTCTTTCCTCGGATAGGCCTCTCTTGGTCCCCAAAACACAGAGCCCCCTCCCCCCCCCTGCTGTGCTCATTCCTCGTACTCTCTGCTTTTCCTCACAGAACTCATGACAGTTTGCAGCTCGCCTCGGTGGTTCTTTGTCTGTTTTCCCTTTGGCCCTGTGCGCGCCATGAGGGCAGGAGGGCTTTGTGGACCACTCTGCACATATATCTCCTGCACCTGTACCG
>NW_005360086.1:323821-327815 GCF_000412655.1 Myotis brandtii
CCTCCATCTGTGCAGGGGGGGGGGGGGGTTGGTCCTTTATCAAGTTAGATGAGCCAAGGCTCGCCTGAATGAATGGTTAAGGGAGATGTTGTCATCTGCTTCAGAAGCTTAGCCACTGAGAAGGCCTTCCAGAGGCCTAACCAGTAGCTCCTGAGAAATACTCTCTGCGTCTGCCCTCGCTCTGCACTCAGACGGCTGGTGGCAGGTTTTCCCCTGGAGCTTCTTTCCTCTTGGCCCAGGATTCCGTCCTTTCTCACGCCGCCAAGACCAGAGCCGTGTCCTCCCCCAGCCCCCTCCGCAGCAGCGGGCCCCTCCCTCCTCTCCCCACCTGGAAGGACTCTCTTCCTTGTCTCCTCGCACCACTGCCAGGAGCAGGGACACCAGCAGCAGAGAGATCTTCATGGCCACCATCTTCCAAGGGTTATTCCTGAGCTAAGAGAGAGCAGGAGCAGGATGAGGGGGTGGCACGGTGTGAGGGAGCCGTCAGCATGCCTCAGAGCCGTGGGGGTGCTGAAAGCTGGGGGGCACTGAGTCCTGTGGTTTGGAGTTTTGCTAAGAGGCCGGAGCAGGGTCTTAGGGAGGGTGGGGAGGGCATGGGCAATACAGCTAGCAACTAGAAGGAACAAGGAGTCTGGCCGAGAGGTGAGCCTTCTTTTTGTTTTGTGTTTAAGTGGAGAGTGAGGGGCGGGGGGTGGGGGGTGCTCCAGGCAGGAGAAAGCAGCGGGACCTGTGTGCCTGGACAGCCCCCCTTCCCGGCTCAGTGGCTAGACATCATAGGCATGTGGTTTGGCAGGATTCTCCCCGCAGAGCCCTCCAGAGTTCATACCAGCCAGCCTCCCAGCTCTCAAACTGGCTTGTCACCTAAATCATCACAGCTCTCTCGCCCGAAGTGAAAACCACACGAGGAACCATCCCCTTCTGCCTTCTCCGACTTCACTCTCTCCTCCCAGGGAAGTTCTTTCTGAGGTCTGACCACTCTACTTAGGCCTGGCCCCCGGCTTCGTCCGGGGCGGGGGGGGGGGGGTGGGGGTCATCAGTACAGGAAGAACAGTAAGTCACCTTCCTCCCAGGCCCTAAAAACCAAAGCTAGGCTAGACATGTGCGGCTGCAAGACCTCGCCTCCCTGCCTTCGTCACCTGGGGCTTAAAGCGCCATCCGCACCCCCGTCTTATTTCCTATGGAGAGGAAAAGCAACGGGGTGCCAGGGTGCTGAGCCCCTCGGGGTCCCCGGTCCACCTCCCTCCAGCGCCCCTGTCCCAGCTGCTCTCTTACCAGTTGTCCTTTCCAGGGCTCCCAGAAGGGCAGCGGGTCTCTTCCTCTTGCTTCTGGCCCGGCGGAGCCTGCCTCAGTGACTTCTGCCCGCTGCCTTTATATCCAGGCCCCGCAGACCCTCTGATTAGCCTAAAAGCATCTTATCTCAAGAAATTAAGCCCACAGCTCCTGCCACATTAAGTCCATTTTACACGCAATAAAGTTTCCCTTTCCACCTGAACTATGCTAATTGGTGATTAACATTTGGGTATATCCAGCGCTGTCTGGAGCCTGCCCACGGGTAGGGTGCCTTAAGTGCCCCCTTTGTACTTCCCCCTCCCCCCTTTTGGGCCCAGGGCCCAGTATTCTTCTACCCCCCTACCCCCCCATTTCTTTTGCTGGTGTCCTCAGTTAGAAAGGGTGCCCTCAGGGAGGGCAGACTTGGGGAGGGTGGCACTAGCTGGGGAAGGAAGACACTCTCAAAGGCAATAGGCTACTTCTGGTGGGAGAGGGTGGGGTGCAGCCATTTGAACCCCAGCTCTGGCTAGTGGCCTACAGCGTTGGCCATGTGGCAGTGTCCCCGTTGCGATACATAGGAGGGTGTCCCAGCTGGCTGGGGGAGACTGGGACATCAGGGCGGTGGACGGAGGGAATGGGAAGGATGGAGGTTCCCTGGTGGAGCTGGGGGAGCTGAGCACTTACACTCAAGCTGACTTTCTTCTTGGGGGCAGGGGAGAGCAGCGAAGGAGGCCCACTTACCCCGTGGGAACTTAGAGGGAGATGGAGCAGCTACAACTCTATTATCTATAAAGGTTTTTAAGATCTAATCCTGTCTCTTCAAATGCCCTATCTCCTATCCAAGAGAAGTCTGTGGTCCTGTCTCTGCCGTCAGACTGGGGACCCTGAGGCCATGCTGAGCCATCCTTCAGACGGGAGGGCTCTCCAGGCCTGGGGCTGGTCTCCCTGGGGGACAGGGGGCTCTCTGAGCGCAGGGGTGTGAACCAGGTGTGTGCGCAGGGGCTGCACCTTCTCCGTCCTCCAGAGGCATCCTGAGGCTGAGGCTGGGTCTGCCCCTCAGACTGAAGACTCACGGGGGTGCTCCCTCTGCCTCTCTCCAAGTCCTTGGCGCCTGGCTCTGTCCACAGGGGCTCAGCCTAGCAAGCCCAGAACTCAGACTGCATTTTGGGTAGGTCCCCAAAGCCTTCTTTCCTGGCTCTCCCTTCTCCACTTGCCCTGGGTACTAGGAGCCTCACCACTGAGCCCCTGCTCTGCCTGCTGGCTCCAGGGCCTCATAAAGGCCACTTTCTTTCCAGGTGAACGCCCCTGCCTGGGGCAGCTTCAGCGTGAGGTTAAGTGCTTGTGTGGGATGAGAGGTAACTGGGCCAGGAGGGCCACTCACCTCTGCTTCCCAGAAACCTTGCCGCCCACCACCCATCTCCCACCACCGAGAGGAACTGCGCTCTGGGCAAGCTCTCCAAACCCCATCTCCCAGCGACCCACGGGCAGAGACGAGACATCCATTCAGACTCGGCCTCCAGAGGTTATGTGGGGGCTGCTAGTGATCCTGCTTCCTGTTGAACACACACTGAAGGGGTTTGTGTCAAGACCCCAGAGGCAGAGGATATCCAAGAAGGGTGGGCATCGCTTCGTAGTTTGATGCCAAACCAGAGTCAGGAAGGTTCCGTGATGGGTCCTGGCAGCCGCGAGCCCCGCCTCGTTTGCTGTGGATTAGTTTTTGGGGGGTGGGCTGCTCAGGCCAGTTGTGCTTTTTTTTTTTTTTAATCCTCACCCAAGGATATGTTTTTTATTGATTTTAGAGAGAGGAAAGGAGAAGGGAGAGAGAGAGAGAAACATCAGTGTGAGAGAGAAGCATTGATTGGTTTGCCTCCCATATGGGTCCCAACTGGGGGATCGAACCCCCAACCCATCGGATCAGGGAATGATGCTCCAACTGACAGAGCCACACTGACCAGGGCCCAGTTGTGCTTTAAGTCCCCACCTACCCCCTCTTGGAGGAGACCTTTCTGCAGTCCCCCTCCCTGTCTCCTTTGATCTCTGGCTCTCATGCCATGCAGTGCGGTGGACAGACTAGGGAGAATGTGGCCTGGGCCCTTGCGGGGAGAGGGATGTGGGGAGGACCTGGGGAGGAGATCAGAGAAAATGCCAAACTCCCAGGGGAGCTCCCCCCCACCCCCAGGGCATCTTGGGAGGCCAGGGAATGGCAAATGCGGCCTTGACAAGTTTCTGGGGATGAAAAGGGCCTTCTGGACTTGATCAAATTCGTTCAATAAACCCCACTGGCAACTTGGCCAGTCCATTCATGCCACAGTGAGAGACGCGCCCTGGGGCCCCGGTGTGCAGAATTCAGTGCTGTGTGGGCGGGGTGGGGAGGGGAAGCTCAGGAGGTGGCAGAGCCCCAGTCTATTTCCAGGATGTGAGGGGTCAGAGAGGACCCCCTCCAACCAGCCCAAAGCCCAGATACAAAGGCTGATGGCCCAGGCAGTTAGAGTGAGTTGGGGGGTGGGGTGGGGCTGCCCAAGGAGTTCCCGGAGTCAGGAATGTGTGCAGGAAGGGGTGGGGGTGATGGCAGGACTGTTGCAAGAGAACCCAGGGTCCTGCTTCTCATACCCTCTGGCTTCTTAGTTGAAGCCCCAGGAATGAGAACTGGAACAGCAGGAGAGCCTTGGGGTTTACCGACTCTTCCAGCTCCAGGTGGTGAGTCACTGCCCCCACCCCCACCCTG
>NW_005360086.1:327886-345686 GCF_000412655.1 Myotis brandtii
CCCACCCCCTGCAGCCGGGCCGGGCTGACTCACACACTGGCCACAGCCTCCTGCGTGGACTCTGCTTTTGAAGTCCAGTTGGTCTTCAGGCTCCCTGACTGACTCAGAAGGCAGCCATCCTCCTCTGATCTCTCTTAAAACAGGTGGCAGAGTTGTTCTCCTTCAGAGGAGACAAGAGGTGACAGGAACCCCCGCAAACTTTGTCACGTCATCTGGTCTCTCCTGATTCTTAGAGGGACGACCGGTAGCTTTCCGCCCCAGTCGCATCACAAACAGTCATGGTCCCAAACATTTTTGCCAGCCCCAGCCCCAGTGCTACTCAGGTGAAGATACTTCCCAGCAGGATCTTCAAGAAAGAGTATACCCGCTACAGCTTCTCTTGACCATCTGCTACACGGGATCCGTTTGGAAGTCCCCTCTCAGCTCTAACTCCAACCCCTCTTGCTGTTTTCAAAGGCGATTTTGTTTGCTTTTGTCAAGAAAAGAGCTCAGCTGTTAGTAGTTGCAGCCTAATCCCTGGGAGGAGAGCCCCAGTGAAGAGTTAGAACTGGGAGGGGTGGCCCAAAGGTTCTTACTTGACTTGCTGGGAGGGAAAGAACTGGTGATGCATTTAGGATAAAAGACCAAAGGGCTGGGACTCCCAGAGCGGGCAGCATTCCTGAGCCCTCTCTGTCCTGGGGGGAGGCGGGGAGGAGGGAGGGGGAGGGGAGCGCATCTCACAGAAAGGGAGAGGGTGGTGAGAGGGAGGGCTTTCCCTGCCTTTTCCTTGCATGGAAGGGATGGAGCAGTTTCCAGGGTCCCCAGTGAATACCCCCCTTCTGGCCGAACACACACACACACACTCCTGGAATGGGTGTGGGGAGGTCCTTCTGCAGCTTCAGAAAACATACCTCCCCCCCACCCCCATTAATTAGGTTCGGGAGTAGCCTGATTGGTTGGAAAGAGATGAGTAGGAAGATTCAAGCCTAAACGCCACCCTCCCCCCACTCCTGAGTTAGTTCAACTTTGGTCAAAGCCCTTGCTCCCTCTGAGCCTTAGTTTGCCTAACTCGAATTTAGGCATAAGAAAACGAACTCTTCCCTGCCTACCTCACAGGTAAGTGTGACGTTCGTGTCTTGTTAACTTGTAGGCATCCTGCACGTGTTGGCTGTTGGTTTTCTCTGGAATGATCTCCTCCGCCTCACTCTCAGGGGAGGATTAAATAAGACGGAATAATAAAGCCAGGCTGGCTCGGCCCAGCACCTGCCATAGTAGGAGCAAGGGCTTGGGATTCAGAACCACCTATGCTTGCTAATAGGGTGATTAGAGCAACTACTCTTTCTGGGCTTCAGTTTGCCTTTCTGTAAAATGGGTTCCCGCCTCAAATCACTGACCTGGGGAACTTGCATTGTATTACATTAGATCTTGATACATTAGTTACCTTTTGCTGCGTAACAAATGACTCCAAATGTTACTAGTTAAAAACAAGGAACGTTTATTATCTCAGTTTCTGAGGCTCAGGAATCTGGGAGTGGCTTAGCTGGGCGGTTCTGGCTCAGGGTCTCTCAGGAAGTTGCAGTCCGCTGTCAGCTGAGCTGCAATCTCAGAAGGCTTGTCCCGGGCTGTAGATCTTCGGAGCTCACTCCCGTGACTGCTCACCAGGGGGTTTCTCACAGCAAGGGCAGGCACCTAAGACGAAAGCCTCCATGCCTTTTAAAACCTAAACCCAGAAGTGACATATGTGCTGTTACTTCAGCTCTATGTCATTGGTCACGACTACACAGAAGGCGGAGGTCCCTGGGAGCCACCTTAGAAGTTGGCTCCCGCATATGCAGCAGTGGGCAAAAGGAGGTGTACGTGAAACCTGGAGTTAACAAAGCTGTTGTGATTACCATAACCTGCATGTCTCTTCCCATACGAACAACTGTAAACCTACTTTGCCCACCCCTGTGCCATCTGCCCTAAAAAGTGTTGACCATCATTGTCATTATTATAGAAGATGCTAGATTCATTACACATTTCTTCTCATTGTCATAACCTCGGCCACTTAAAATCTATTTATCTTGGTGTCTTTCTCTCTGCAAGAGTGGGAACGGAGATGATTTTAGATACTGAAGACAGATAACGCCAGAAATGTCTCTGTTTTCCACAAATACCAGCGGAGTACAAATGTCAGTGTGTCGCATTCCGAGAGACTAACTGATGGTGAGGCAGCAAATATTGTATGGGATATAATATACTAAAAAAAGTTTTAAAATTGTTTATCCAGTGAGGGTGGGGGGGTGAGAATGACACAGGAGAAAAAAAAGAAAAGAAAAACAAAATGGTTGTTATCTGAAATTAAAACATCACGTACTCTTATTTGCCAAATCTGGCAACCCTACACGGAAAATGTTTTATTTGTTTATTTTGAACATTTATATATTTTTATTTGGAAATGTTTATATCAGTACAGTGAAAATAAAATTTAAAGGACACTGGATGCCATTGGTTTGGATAGAATTAGTTTATTATAAAAGAGACATGGATACTTTCAACAATAAAGATTTATTTAAAAAATAAATTTTAAAAAAAGAGTCATGGAAATTATTTACATGATGAAAAATTTCAGAACTTCAGTGGGATGGGCAGCTTCCTGCGATGCCATTTCAATAGTGATTTATTTCAGTCTGCATACTTTCCAAGAATGTTGGCATCTCTAAATAAGAAATAATCCTTGTCATCTAGAACTACTTTGGTGTCTCCATATTCTGGAAGAACTTTATCTCCAACTTTCACGCTAACTGGTTGAATCTCTCCACCCTTTCCTTTGAAGCTGGACCCAACAGCTACCACTGTTGCTTGCAATACATTTCCTTGAGATTTTTCTGGAAGCGCAATGCCTCTTCGGTTAGTTTCCGCAGCACTCCTTTAACTATTATTCAGTCAAATAGGGGAAGAAACTTTCTAAACATGTGACTTTGGCTGCCACAGTTCGTACTCTTCATGGAAAGCTTTTTATTTTTTAAAATTTTGTTTATTGATTGATTGATTTTAGAAAGAGAGGGGAAGAGAGAAAGAGAGAGAAACATCGATTTGTTGTTCGTTCCACTCATGCATTCATTCACCGATTCTTATATGTTCCCTGATGGCGGATCAAACCCAAAACCTTGCTCCAACCAACTGCGCCACACTGGTCAGGGTTAAAATCCCAATGCCTCACTGCCATTCCCAGAGTCATTAGCCTGGAGATTTTTAAAACTTTTCCTTTTGAAATAATTTAGCCCCACCCGGGAAAGCTGGGTAGAGCCTTGTCCTGGTATGCTAAAATTGTGGGTCCCATCCCTGGTCAAAGCACATACAAGAATCAACCAATGAATGCATAAATAAATGGAACAACAAATTGATCTCTTTCTCTCTAAAAATCAATTTTAAAAAATTTAAAACTTACAGGAAAGTTGCAAAAATAATACAGAGAACTCCAATATACCCACAGATTCAACAACTTTTCACATTTTGCCACTATGTTGTATCATTCTATTTTCTATCTTCTCAACATTTGAGAGTAGATTGCATACATCGTGTTTTGTTTTATTTTTTAAATATCTTTATTGATTTCAGAGAGGAAGGGAGAGGGAACGAGAGATAGAAACATTAATGATGAGAGAGAATCATTGATTGGCTGCCTCCTGCACATCCTCCACTGGGGATAAAGCCCGCAACCCAGGCATGTGCCCTTGGCTGGAATCGAACCTGGGATCCTTCAGTCCACAGGCTGACGCTCTATCCACTGAGCCAAACCAGCCAGGGCTGTTTCTTCTTTTTTTAAAAAGAACTTAGCGAAATGCATGGTTTAACTTCCTCATCAAAACCTTCCTTCTATTCTTTTGTGCTTTTGATCGACTAATACGAATTTCTAAAAATTAACATTTGAACTTAGCTGTGATTCTAAACTGACCTTTCCCCCCGTAATAACATTTGAGTTCCCCGTGTGCCGTGTTTTCTGAACGCTCCTACTTTTAAGCACGGAACATGCAGGTGATGTGGAAAGTGTAGGCAGATCTGAGAGAATGAGCTTGTTTCAGAGGAACATCGTCACAGTGAACTCTTCTGGAAGCTTAACAAAACTAACCCAGCTGTCGGGGGTGTTTTTTAATTAATAACATTTTGTTTAATTAATAGCAACATAGATTAAGGGTTTGGAGACTTGCATGGAAACATTTTAGCCCCCTCGAACGTTCCTGCAATTTGAAATCTTCCTATAGAAGTAACCATAAATCTCTAGAGGGGTAGCTGAGCAGGCATCGGGACTGTCATTGACATGGATGTGACATTTCCAAACAGTGGCAAGTTGAATCCCTTGTGCCATAGTAGCTGTTGCTCTTTTGTTGATTGTTAAAGAGGCTCACCAATGTCTCTTGTGATTCTTAGGACTGTGGAGAGGTCACTGTCCTCACAGGCAGATTTCCATGTAGTGCTCACCTGAGATGCCAGATCACCTACTTACTGTATTCTGTCTAATTGTTATATCACATAATAGAATGAGATGATATCAAAGTGAACGTGTAATGACAATACATATTAATATTCTTGTAGCTATGGTTAGAGAAGCCGATGCCTCATTTCCACATTTTGTCATTAGCTAATATCATCCAACGTTTCAGTGTATCCTTACAGAAATAAAAGTAGCATATAAATAAAAAATATATATATATTTTTATTGATTTCAGAGAGGAAGGGTGAAGGAGAGAGAGAAAGAAACATCAATGATGAAAGAGAACCATTGACTGGCGGCCTCCTGCATGCCCCCTACTGGGGATCGAACACGCAATCCGGGCATGTGCCCTTGACCAGAATCGAACCTGGGACCCTTCAGTCTTCAGGCACATGCTCTATCCATTGAGCCAAACCAGCTAGGGCATGCTTTTTTTTAAAAAAAAAATACATTTTTGAAATTGATTTTAGAGAGGAAGGGAGAGGGAGAGTGAGAGATAGAAACTTAAATGATGAGAGAGAATCATTAATCGGCTGCCTCCTGCACACCCTACCTTGGGGATCTAGCCCACAACCCAGGCATGTGCCCTGGCTGGGAATCGAACTGTGATCTCTTGGTTCATAGTTCAATGCTCAACCACTAAGCCATGCCAGCTGGGCAGGCACGTTTCTTTTTTAAATGTTTTATTTATTGGCTTGAGAGAGAGAGGAAAAGAGAGAGAGAGAGAAAGAGAGAGAGAGAAACATCGATTTGTCTTTCCACTTACTTATGCATTCATTGGTTGATCCCTGTATGTGCCCTGACTGGGATCGACCCTGAAACCTTGGCATATCGGGACTATGCTCTAACCAACCCAGCTACCAGGCCAAGGGTCTATATCATTTAATATTTTCATGTATATTTCCTCAGAACAAAGATGTTCATTTATATAACCACAATAAGTACAATTATAAAAATCAAGAAATGTAACATTGAGTCCTGACTGAATAACTCGGTTGGTTAGAGCATTGTCCTGATATGCCAAGGTTGTGGGTTCCATACCGGGTCAGGGCACATACAAGGGTCAACCAATGAATGCAATGAATGCATAAATAAGTAGAACCACAAATCTAAGTTTCTCTCTTCTCTGGCTCTCAAATCAATCAATAAAATATTAAAAATGAAACATTGATATAAAACCTATAGTACACATTACAGTTATTTTTCAATTGTCCTAATAATGTCCTTTTGGGTATTTCCCCTCCATTATTAGATACAGTCCAGGATTGTGTACTGCATTTAATTGTCATGTCTCTTTATTTTCCTTCCTCAGTTTCTCAGCCTTTCTTTGTCTTTCATGATACTGACTTTTTAAAAAATATATACTTTTATTGATTTCAGAGAGGAAGGGAGAGGGAGAGAGAGATGGAAACATCAATGATAAGAGAGAATCATTGATTGGCTGCCTCCTACACACCCCCTAATGGGGATCGAGCCCACAACCTGGGCATGTGCCCCTGACCAGAATTGAACCCGGGACTCTTTGGTCCCCAGGCTGACATTCTATCCCACTGAGCCAACCAGCTAGAGCAATACTGACATTTTTAAGAGTACAGACCAGTTATGTTATAGAATGTTTGGGTTTGTCTGATGTTTCTTCCCAGTTAGATTCAGGGTATGCATCCTGGCCGAAATACTAGAAAAAATGAAGGTGTGTCCTTTACAAGGCATCCCACCTGGAGGAGCAAGATGTCTACCTGCCCATGATTGATGATAATTTTGATCCCCCAGTCAAAGTTTTGTTGAACTTTCCCACTGTATAGTTACTATTTTTCTTCCTATAACTAAAAGGTCATATGCAGGGAGACACTTTTAGACAATGCAAATACATTCTTCCTCCTCAGACTCCCCCCACTCTCAGATTTATTGAGCAACCATTTATGATTCTTGCTTGAACCCATCTTTACTATGATGATGGAAAATGATCATTTTCCAGTTCACCATTCCCTCCACAGCATTGGGATTTTTTTTTTTTGAAACAGCATTTTTGAGATATAACCGACAAGTAATTAACAGCACACATTTAACTTAAAGTGTACAATTTTGATGTTTTGACCTACGCTCTCCCATGAAACCATCACTACAACTAAGGTATGAACATAGCTACCGTCCTCAAAAGTTTCCTAGCGCTCCTATCTCCTACCTCTTACTCCCCTTCCAACCACTGATCTGTTCTGCTTTCTGTCGCTGTAGATTACTTTGCATTTTTTAGAATTTCATATAAATGAAATCATACAGTATGTACTCTTTTTTGGGGGGAAGGGGTGTCTGGCTTTTTTCATTCAGTATACTTATTTTGATATCCAATTTTATTTGTAGCGTGATCAACAGTGCGTTCACTTTTATTGCAGAGTAGTAGTCTTCCATCATCTGGATACATTACAGTTTGTTTATCCATTCACCTGTTGATGGATTTAGATAGTTTCCAGTTTGGGGGCATTACAAATTAAGCTGCAATGAACATTTGTGGAGACATCTTTATATACGGACATACGCTTTTCTTTTTCTTGGGTAAATACTTAGGATTGGAGTATGTTTAACTTTTTAAGAACCTGCCGAACTGTTTTTCCAAAGTGGTGGTAATTTTTTACATCCCCACCAGCTGTATAAAAGTCCCAGTTCCTCCACAGTCTTGCCCAAACTGGGTATGGTGAGTCTTTTTCAGTTTTAACCATTCTAATAGGTACGCAGTGGTATCTCATTGTGGTTTTCATTTGCATTTATCTGATAACTAATGATATCAAATACTGTTTCATGGGCTTCTTTGCCATCCGTATATCCTCTTTATTGAAATATCTGTTTAAATGTTTTGCCCTTTGTGGGGGGGAGGTGTGGTATTTGCTTTCTTGTTATTGAGTTTTGAGATTTTGGATACAAGTCCTTCATCAGATACCTGATTTACAAATATTTTCTCCCAGGCTGTGACGTGTTGTTTTATTCCCTAACAGTATCTTTGGAGGAAAACAAGTTTTTAGAATTTTGATGACGTTTTCCCTGACTGGTGTGGCTCAGTTGGTTGGAGCGTCATCCTCTACACCAGCGGTTCTCAACCTGTGGGTCGCGACCCCTTTGGGGGTCGAACGACCCTTTCACAGGGGTCGCCTAAGATCATCGGAAAACACATATATAATTACATATTGTTTTTGTGATTAATCACTATGCTTTAATTATGTTCAATTTGTAACAATGAAAATACATCCTGCATATCAGATATTTACAGTACGATTCATAACAGTAGCAAAATTACAGTTATGAAGTAGCAATGAAAATAATTTTATGGTTGGGGGTCACCACAACATGAGGAACTGTATTAAAGGGTCGCGTCATTAGGAAGGGTGAAACCCACAGCTCTACACAAAAAGGTCTTGGGTTGGATTCCCGGTCAGGGCACATACCCAGGTTTCAGGTTCGGATTTGAGTTCGATCCCTAGTTGGCAACAGATGGATATTTCTCTCTCACATCGATGTTTCTCTGTCTCTCTCTCTATATATAAAAATGTAATAAAAACTTACCCTTGGGTGAGGACGAAACATTTTTTTATGAAGTTCAATGTATGAATTCAGTTTTTTATGAAAAAAATTTTGGGGGGTCATATCTAAGATATCTTTGCCTAATCCGAGGTCACAAATGTTTTATCCTAGAAGTCTTATAGGCTTTGGTTTTATAGTTAGTTATATGACCTAAATGGTTACATTTAGACATATGATTGAGTTAATTTTTGTAGATAGAATGGAGTATGGAAGGAAAATTATTTTTGCATATGAATATCTAATTGTTTTAGTACCATTTGTTAAAAAAGATTATCCTTTTTCCATCGAGTTGTCTTTACACCTTTGTATAAATTATGATACATATGTGTGGGTTGGATTCAGATTTTTAAATGCTCCATTGGTATAAAGGCAAGAGCATGGGTTTGGGGTCTAGGCACGTTTGGGTTGGAATCCTAGTCTTGTCACTATCTAGGCATAGTTAACCTATAAAGTAGAAACAATGATACTACCCACCTCAGGGTGTTTCCTACAATTTACAATGTTTTCTCTCTGTATCTTCTGCTCTTCTTCTACGCAGCAGCAAAGCGCTAGAACTGGAAAAGCTGGTCTTGAGTAATGTTTTTATTTCTTTTTAGATTAAAAAAATTTTTTTTCACCCTGGCTGGGTAGCTCAGTTGTTAGAGTGTTGTTTGGATAAGCCAAGGTTGTGGGTTCAACCCCCTGTCAGGGCACATACAAGAATCGATCAATGAATGCATAAATAACTGGAACAACAAATCGATGTTTCTCGCGCTCTCTCCCTTCCTTTCTCTTAAATCAATAAAAGTATTTTTTTCAATTACAGTTTATAGTAAATATTATGTTTTATTAGTTTTAGGTGTACAGCATACTGGTTAGACAATTATATACTTTGTTTGCCCTGATATTTCCAGTACCCAACTGTCACCATACATAGTTATTACAATATTATTTTTAAAAAATGTAATTTATTGATTTTAGAGCAGTGGTTCTCAACCTTCTGGCCCTTTAAATACAGTTCCTCATGTTGTGACCCAACCATAAAATTATTTTTGTTGCTACTTCATAACTGTAATGTTGCTACTGTTATGAATCGTAATGTAAATATCTGATATGCAGGATGGTCTTAGGTGACCCCTGTGAAAGGGTCATTCGACCGCCAAAGGGGTTGAGAACCACTGTTTTAGAGGGAGAGAGGAAGGGAGAATGAGAGAAAGAAACATTGATTTGTTGTTCCACTTTTTTATGCATTCATTGCTTGATTCTTGTATGTGCTCCTGACCAGCGATGGAACCCACAACGTTGGTGTATCCCGGATGATGCTCTAACCAACTGGGCTACCTGACCAGGGCACAATATTATTGTCTATATTTCCTATGTTGTACATTACATCCCTGTAAATAGGGAACGCTTCTCGAAATAGTATGTCATCCTTGTGCAGAGGTCCTGCTAATCTTCTCTGTATCATTCCAATTTTAGTATATGTGCTGCCAAAAAGAGCACTTGAGTAATGTTTTTCAAACTCTTAGAATACCAGGGCTCTAAGAGGGAAGGCAGGAAGGCTAATGGGTGCCATGGTATTCATGAGCTATTTTCAACCGGTTTGAACATCTAACACAAATCAGACCTTTTGCTCCAGGCAAGGCTGCTTGGGCAAATTCCAATCCCTTTGCTTTTGGTGGGTGGGACCAGTATAACTTCTTGCCACTGGTTCAGAGCAGGAGCTCTGCTTAGCTACCCAATACAAGAACAATTTGTTATTACTTGACAACGGAATTTTTTGATAGACAACATTTTTCAAAACATTGGCCTCATGGAGAAATAATAAAGGAAATCTTCGGTGATAAAAAAAAATCATGGAAACCACTCACAGGGCAGGATCCAGAAAGCAACATGGATCTTGCCCTGTGTTTTCCAATGTGTTGGAAGACGATTCCACAGCTAGCTAGAGACTCCCAGACGGATGAAGAGGAAATGGGCTTCACTCTTAGAGGGTACCCGAGAATGCAAAAGAAAACGAAAATGACTCAAACATGGGAGTTCAAAGGAGGAATGTGTCTGCAAGATCCAAGACAACCTGGGAAGGTGTGAATCTAAGCACTCGCTTCCTACTGTTTACTATGCTGGTCCCAAGTTTCAGCACATCCCACCCCATCCCAGTGTGTTAGGAACACATGTATAATTGATCAGTCCTTTAGCTAAAGTCAAGCCACATCCGTGATTGATCAGGGTGCGTTGCAGTTAACCCTCAACCCTGGTTGCTAATGGAAGAATTTCTGGCTGCATCAAGTCTTGGGACAGCGGATGATCCAGAGCTATTCCCCATTAGCTTGTGAAGGTATCCTGCGATGATTCATTTGTTATAAAAATATAATAGACAGTCTAGAAATCTTGGCAAATAGAGCAGAGTCAAGAGAGAGGGGAATAGATAAGGAGAGGGGAAAATAGAGAGGAAGGGGAGAGAAACAGAAATGTACCTATATTCTCAAAACTGTTACTGTTAACAGTTTTCCCAGACTTTTAATTCAGTTAATTTTATTATAAAATATTCATACTTATCAAAGGTAATTAAGTTGTACATGTAAAGTTTCAAGAATAATACAACAACCTAGCCAGTTTGGCGCAGTGGATAGAGGTCGGCCTGCGGACTGAAAGGTCCTGGGTTCGATTCCGGCCAAGGGCACATGCCCGGGCTGCGGGCTTGGTCCCCAGTGGGTGGTGTGCAGGAGGCAGCTGATCCATGATTCTCCATCATCATTGATGTTTCTATCTCTCTCTCCCTCTCCCTTCCTTTCTGAAATCAATTTATATATGTGGCCCATGGACATAATACAACAAATACTTGTGTATCTACCACTCAGATTCAGAACTAGAACATCCATCCCCAATACCTTTGAAGTGCCCTGTGCTACTTTACAGAATTAACCACATTCTGAAATTTTATTTATCATTTTCTTTCTTTTTTAAAGATTAAAAAGCCCTGGCCGGTGTGGCTTGGTTAGTTGGAGTGTTGTCCCATACACCAGAAGGTGGCTGATTCCATTCCCAGTCAACGCACATAGCCAGGTTGCAGGTTCAATTGGGGCGTGTGAGGGAGGCAGCTGATCAATGTTTTTCACATTGATGTTTCTCTCTCTCCCTTCCTCTCTCTTTCTAAAACTCAATAAAAACATAATATTGGGTGAGGATTGAAAATTAAAAAAAAAAAATTATTGACTTTAGAGAAACATCAATGTGTTGTTCCACTTACTTATGCATTCGTTGGTTGATTCTTGTATGTGCCCTGACTGGAGATCGAACCCTCCAGCTTGGTATTTGGGACAATGCTCTAACCAACTGAGCTACCTGGCCAGGGCTATAGGTTTTGTATTATAAACAGTGCCGCTTTGAATATGCTTGGACACCTTTCTGGGTATTCATGTAAGGTCATTTCTAGTCTTTTATGCACATATAGTTCTTTTTAAAAGATAGTTCCAATCATATGAACTATATGTGCACAAACACTCAATTTTGTGATGTGTCCTTTTTGTAAATTTCCTCCAAGTTTTTTTGTCTTTTTTTTTAAACTCCAAGTTTTTCTAAACCCTTTTGAATACAATTTTCATGGCTACGTCATATTTTACCAAGCGCCTATGTTAAAAGTTACTGGGTGAGTCCCCTGTTTTTAAGCATTTATATGGTTGTGTGTTCTTTCTTGACAGTGATAATTAACATGTGTTTATTACTTTTGAGATATTGAAAGGTTTTTGTTTTTTTTACTTTTTGAAATCATGGTAAAATAGGCATAACACCATTTACAATGTTAACAATTTTTAAGTGTAAAATTTAGCAACAGTAAGTATATTTACACTGTTGTGACACTATCCATCTGAAGAACTTTCTTATCCCGTCAAGCTGAAACCCTAACACTAACTCCCCACCCCATCTCCTCCTGCCAACCCCTGGTAACCTCTGTTCTACTCTCTGTCCTTATGAATTTGACTATTCTAGTATCTCATATAAGTGGAATTATATGTCTGTCCTTTTGTGCCTGGCTTATTTCACTTGCATAATGTTTTCAAAATTCATCTATGTCATAGCAAGTATCAGAATTTCATTCCTTTTTAAGGCTGAATAAAATGTCTTACAGCCCTGGCCGGGTAGCTCACTTGGCTGAAGCGTCGTAAATGACAAAATTTCATTCTTTATTGCTGGTAATATTCCATTGTATACGTACCACATTTTCCTTATGCATTCATCCGTTGGTGGACACCTAGATTGCTTTAATATCTTGGCTGTTGGAAAGCATGCTGCCGTTAACGTGGGGCTGCATATATCTTTTCAAATTAGTGTTTTTGTTTTCTTTAGATGGATACCCACAAGTGAAGTTGCTGGGTCACATGGTAGCTCTATTCATAACTTTTTGAGGAACCTCTGTACTGTTTTCCATAGTGGCAGCACCAATCAGCAATCCCACAATCAATGCACAAGGGTCCCCTCTTCTCCACATCCTCACCAGCACTTGTTTGTTGGTTGCTGTTCTTGATGTAGACAAGTCAGCCTTTTGAATGACCGAATTTACCTGTATTCTATCTGATGGTTGTGGAGTATTATATTTATAAAAGTGTATATATAAAGAAAGAAAAAGAAAAAAGGAAGCAAGGAAAGAAAAAGCACTCAATAGGCTAAACACATCATTTTATCTGATCACAATGGCCATGTCTTCTCAGATAGTACCACGGCACTTATTTAATATATATTTTTGGAGAGGTGTCAGCATTGTGTTGGACTCCCCAAGTTGATTTGACCTTGAGGATTTGATACATAAAATGCTGATAACAAAATTAGTTATAAGCAACATATGATACAGAAAAATAATACACAGAAGTAAAATTGTCTAGTGAATATTCAGCCAATAAACACGGAGTGAGGGGACAGGGTGGAGGAGCTCTGGGGTCTGAATCAACCTGGGGCTCTCAAAAAATGCAAAATGAGAACATTTTGGTGAATAAAATAATTCAAGCATCTCTGAATCTTTCCACTTTGCCACAGATAAGTTTGATTGATAACAAGTTGTGATAGTGGGAGAGGCAGAAGGAAAAGGAAAGGAGTGAAGAAAAAGCAAGTTTGATAGGTATATTGATTAAAAAAAGGGAAGAAATGGGTTGAGGGGCAGAGGAGCCCAAGAATAATAAAAGGGGGAACAGAAGTGACAAAGAAAAAAGAAAAATTGAAAAAAGCGTAAAGGTAAAGGGGGGGAGGAGAGGAATTGACAGTGTCGGGAGTAGGAAGAAAAATGGAGGAACAAAAGGAGAGGGGAGGGAGAGAAAGGGGAGGGGCGGGAGGAGGGGCAGGGAGGAAGAGGAAGATAGGGAGCTCATGAACCTCCTTTCAATGCAATTTAGAAATAACTCTAATATTTGTTTCCTACACAGTTTATAAACACATTTTAAAAATGAAAACTATAAAAACGTGTTCACTAATTTATCATATGACTGCTGACCAAATACTTTCAGGTTGTAGCATGAAAGTTGTGCTAATAATTCTTAAAAATGTAAGGGTCTTTATGGGAGAGGTGGGTGGACCAAAACTCTTTCTTAATTATCAACCCATGAAAATTAGAAATCACTTTTAGAACTGTATCTTAGTTTAGTCAAACAACCATTTTTTTTTTTTTTTAAATAGCATACTATTAGGCTGGGTCCCTTTTCTTTATAAAAGTGGTTTATTTTACAAAGAGATTAAACTGTTTCTAATGAATAGTTTAGTGATGAAATCTTAGTAAAATATTATATGTATTAATTTTTTAAACTTAAAAAACCATAGCAGCATCTCCTTTTAGGCACTTTGAAATATTTGAGACAGCTCCTGAAAAAAAAAAAAAAATCCTAACTAGAAACAGGAGTAAAACCAATTAAACTTATAGTCAGGAGTAAAACTTTAAATATGCAAACAAAAATAATTTGCTTTCCAGCTAGAAAAATTATTTGTCTTAAAAAGCATAGATATTATGTAGTAAAAATCAAGATACCTCCACGAAGTTTATAATTACCTCTATGTTGTAATTGATTCATTTTGAATTAAATTCATTTAAATACTTTGAAGATATGTAGATTTCAAGAACAATATTATATTATTTTCACTGAAACACTATTTAGGTATGGATTCTCTTTTGTTGCTTTTTGCAATTTGTTTTATTTTGAAAAATAACATTTATTTCCTTCTCTTTTCTTGAATTGTACAATTCCTCCCTCAAATGAACCAGTGATCTATTTTGCATTTTGTGCAAAATTGGGATTAAGCAAAATTGTTCATTATCTTTTTATTGTATTTTTATGAATCTATTTGAGCCAAACTGAGGTTATGTGCTGGGAACAAGATCTCAAATGTTCCCAGTTGTTCATTATCTTTTAAGCAAATAATTTTGGAGTGAAAAAAAATGCAAAAGGCAATAAAAGAGTAATGTGAGGAATGTTATTGACCATTTATTTTACATGTGTCAATAGGGGCTAGTGGGATGCAGTTTAATTTACTAACAAAATGAATTTGAAAATATCCATTTTTTCTAAGTTAATAAACTACTTCCTTCCTTACTTAAAAGTTCCTAAATTGCAAATCTAAGCCAAAACAAAAAAACTTGAGTTTTGTCACCTACTCTGTGTGACCCATAGAAAAACAAATGATTGTTTTTAAAATTCTTTTTTCTCTTTGAGTCTTTTTTTTTTTTTTTTCTGGAATAAACTCATTTCTTTGTAAGATTTTAAACACTGAACACTTGAATGATACTTTGCAGGAGGAAATTTTCCTTTTCTGCTTACAATTTTCTTACATTTTATGAGTTATCTTAAGCACATAATTATCCTTATTTATTTGACAGGAGAAAATGCTGCATGTACTTTTAACTGGGACTATTTTACAGTTTTTCAAAGTTTATAGTCATTTACAAGAACCACACTAAAACTTCAAGTTGCAGGAAGAAACAAAATAACCCAAGGCAGTAACAATGAAAAAAAAAACACAAGCAAACAACAACAAAATAAATGAAAACCAAGCACACAAAAACCAAATTCCTCCAGAAACTTTGAAGTCAGAGCAACCATGTCAGGAAATGTGATTTTTTTCTTTTTTTATACTTTATAGAAACCATAATTTCATTTCAAAATCAATTGATTCATTAGAAAATAAAGAAATAGAAAAAAATTCTCCTTTAAGGTCTTCCCCTTCTAACAGCTTTCCACTTTTTTGTCCTTTCTTTTGTAAAACAGGCTAAACTTTAAAAACAGAAAGTCATTGATAAATGTTAGATTTGAAATGCAATATATATCCTTTGGGATTTATCCAAAGGAGCTAACATAAGAGGAAAAAGTTATACGCTCCTCAAAATCTATTCAGCACTAGTTACAAAAGTAAAAATTTTTGATGTAACTTTATATATCTAAAAATAACAATTAATGATTAAGTTCCATCTACTGTGCTAAATGCTACATGGTCACTGGAAATGATAATTATGAAAATTTTGAGGCAGCATGAGAAAAATGCTTATGGTACAATAGCAAGTGAAAAATTAAAATATAAAAATAGATGACAAAATACAAAATTAGTACAAATGAACAAATTTTAGATACATTTTAGAAACAAAATTAATTTTGTATGACAATGGTGTAATTGTTCTTTTTTTCCACTTTATATTTCCAATGTTTAAAGAGTTGTTTAATTCTCTTAATTTTTTTCCTCGCTGCATGAATATTTATGTTCACACTGTAGGAAAATGGATCAGAATCCCATCTTTAAAATGGAGTCAAGTTTCAGTGTTTCTGAATTCAGAGGAAAATTGAATTCTGGTAAGTGTTCCAAACATTTCTCCAGGAAAAATGAAAGAGAACAAATATAATAATGATTTAAAAATTGATAAGAATGCTCTTAAATTGTATAAATTATTATTAAATAATTTATCCTGCAGCTAACTCTCACAAACTAAATTTAACTCTGAACTGCATATTAATCTTGTCCAAAGAAGCTGTGTAGAAAAAAAAAATAAACACAATGTTTATTAGTTGTCTTTAATATTAAAGTCAAGCCAAAGAAAGGGAGGATGATAAATTATGGAGTCCTAAGTCTGCCCATTTTTATCCCTAACCTAGGAATGTGAGTTTGACAAGAAATAACCCTTCTCTCAGGTTAATTTTAGTGCTGGGCTCACTCAGAGGGGAGAGATGAAGCACCAATCAACATCACTCAATATCCCCAACCCCAGCCTAAAATAGCCAGGTCACTGAGGCAAAACTGATTTGGGGGGCTAAGGAGGGTCTGCCTCTAACCCCAGCTGTCTCCTCTCTGTTCCTGCAGCCTCTGACTATACACAGAAGATCTTGGTGAAGGGGGTGGGGTGGGAGGATTAGAATTCAGTGAAACAGCTGATTAAAAAAAAAAAAAAAGAATCAGTTTCAATTTAGCAATGCTTGGTGAAATTTTAAGAACTCGTATTTTCTCCTCTACTGTCATTTTAAAAACTAATTTCAGTTAACATTGAGACATGTAATATATTTTTTCAAATGGAAAAAAAAAAACCCACCACCTAAAAGTGAACGGAATTATCACTTTAAAAATTTTTGTTTTCCTTTTAAGCTAGGATGGGAAAGGGTGGACTGCATTTTACAGGCGTTTTGAGGTCTGGAGGGAGATTTTTGTGGGGTGGAACTTGCTTTGGTTTTAGAAATAAAGAAGTTGAGTAGTGGCTATGTCCCCCCAGGGAGAAAACCTGAGAGGTGCGTCTATTAATGCCTTAAGATTTAAATTAAATGAAGGAAAATAGCACTTTCTGGGAGTGGAATGCCCTGCCCAGTACCCTCTTTCTTGTTCCCCAATATACCAGGAGCCCCCTTGGAAGGGGCTCCTATTGGGGGAAAGGCCTCTCGGAGACTATGTTAGCCCTTTCAGAAGCACACACACAACACACCAGGCACAGTCCCCAGGCAGCAGACCCACAAATTCTGGCCAAGATGATTTTTTTTTCTTCTCCTGGATTCTTTATCCTTTGGATTCTCTTTGCTCTGCAGTTTGTATTAGTTCGTTTTTCATTAAAATGTTTATTGAATACCTACTATGTGGCAGGCACCGATTCCAGCTCGTTGTTTTTAAAATGACGTTTATGGTCAAGAGTTAAATAGTCAGAAACAGGGGGGAGGGTGGGAGGAGGGATACACATGTCGCCCAACTCCTTGGACAGAAGTCTTTTTCCCACTCAGCGACTAATAGCTGGTAGTATTTTAATTTGTTGCCCCATGGAAAGAAAAAAAAAAACCGCAAAGACAAATACGCGACAAACACGTGGCTAGCTAGAACAAAACGCGAATTTGGACGGTGGGTTTTGAAGGTGGTGGAGACAGAGAAACCGAGTCGGAACCCTCCCCGCCCCCACGCCGAGCCCCATTTATTTCCAGCGCAAAACCCGGAGGGGGGACCGAGGTGCGCGTGTCTGTAAGTCCCGACTTTTGAAAGGTATAAAGTCGTCTGGCAGAAGAGCGGTGCGCACAAGTCGGAGTCAGCTCACTGGCTCTGCAAACAAAAAATAATCAGAAAAAACCCCAAGGCATTCATCTCGGTGCAGCCAACACGTGTTGCGGAGTCGGCCTGGGCCGCGGGCGACTGAGACAATGGGGTCGGGGACCGGGAAAGGGAGACTGACCCCCTTCCTCACCTGCCCGCACCGCACGCGTGCCCCCGACAGAACCATCTGTCCCTCCCGCAAAACCCGAGCTTCCGCTCCGCTCCAGGGGCGGCTGGCGCCGCTGGGGGTTCACTCCCTGCTTTCCCGGTCAG
>NW_005360086.1:347075-347720 GCF_000412655.1 Myotis brandtii
ACCTGGTCACTCCCTCCCCGAGACCTCCCCCTGCGGTGCGCCCGGGTCGGCTCCGGCTCCCGCTCCCCGTCCTCTTCACCCCTCCCTCTTCCGTGGGGTCATCTTGGGCCGGAGCCGCGCGTTCTCCCAGGACCCCAAGACCTTCTCGTTCAACAGCCGAACCCCGGGAGTGAGCCACCCCTTCTCCCGTGGGAATCCTGAGACCTGATTTCCTAAGGATCCCCCGTTCCCAACCGCGACCCCCCGTTCCCAGCCGGCTGGTCCCGCGCTCGCAGGCCCCTCGGTCCTGGGTCCCCGGAGGCGAGGGCGTCTCCTAGAACTGGGGCCGGGAAGGCCGAGGACCCCCCTCCCACCTAAAACCCCGGGAAAGGCGCCTTTCTTTTCTAAACCACCAGCTCGCGCGACCCCCTCCTGAAGACCCCAGAGTCCTCGGCTTCCCTTTGTCTCCGCCGTCCCCCGCCTGTCAGTCGGTAGCAGCCACCCTAGGTAGGGTGGGCAGCCTACCCCCACCCCCCACCCCGAATAAAAAATAAACGTACATTTTACATATAAAGAGGTGGGAACTGCTGGGCCGACCACCCTCCCCCAGCCGGGGCCCGGGGAGGGGGAGGGTGGGGGCGGGGCGCCTCCCTGGGGGCCAGTTTC
>NW_005360086.1:348257-348493 GCF_000412655.1 Myotis brandtii
AGCTGGCCACCATGAACAAGCTCTACATCGGCAACCTCAACGAGAGCGTGACCCCCGCCGACTTGGAGAAAGTGTTCGCGGAGCACAAGATCTCCTACAGCGGCCAGTTCTTGGTCAAGTCCGGCTACGCCTTCGTGGACTGCCCCGACGAGCACTGGGCGATGAAGGCCATCGAAACTTTCTCGGGTAAGAGCGCGCCCACCTCCCCGGGAAACCACGGCAGGACCCCCGGACAA
>NW_005360086.1:349169-349523 GCF_000412655.1 Myotis brandtii
GGTGACCGTTCCGCCGCCTGAAGCCCTCCTCCTGGATTCGACGGGAAAATAAAGTTTCATTCTGCACCCCCCCTCCCCAGAACACACTTTGGGAGAAACGGGCTCCTTGCTCTGCCCCTTCTTCCCACGTCTGGAAGCCTTGTGGGCAGCCCGCCCGCACAGGCGCCCTCGCTCTCCCCAACCGGGCTCCCAGAGCGCCCCACGACTCCGCTAGCCTCGGGGAGATAACAGAACAAAACAAAAATTAAGAAAGCAGTCGTGAAATTTACAGACGCCACCCTTCTCTGGGCGACCGTTCGCGCCCGGCTCGGAACCCACTGCCTGGATTCCCAGGAAGGTCTCAGCTCCCAGGAA
>NW_005360086.1:350213-355184 GCF_000412655.1 Myotis brandtii
CCCCTCCCTCTGTTCAAGCTCTCATATATATTTTTTATTTTTTTAATCTTTAGGGAAAGTAGAACTGCAAGGAAAACGCCTAGAGATTGAACACTCGGTCCCCAAAAAACAAAGGTAGGAAAGCGCTCTTCTCTGGGGAGGCGGGCGGCCCAAGGGCTCTGAGAAGCTGTGTCCAGGGGGGTCCATGGTGTCTCCAGTGGAAGAAACCCATTACTGGCCTTTCCACCCCCAACTCCGGATGTTGGGGGCAGGGAGGGAAGATTGACGAAGATCTTGTAATGGGTGGTTTACAGCTTGTAAAAAAAAACGCTGGGGCTAGGGTGGGCCAGGAGATGTTTCTTGGAGAAGTAAAAGGGGGAAAAATCGATCGGGGAGAAACCTTGAGTTTGTTCAAGGTGTGTGAGGCCATTTTTTGTGGGGAAGCTAAAAACCTTGAAGAGTTTTGACTCATGGGCATTTCTGCAGCTTCCTAGCAGGCCTCAACCGCCCCCCCCCCTTCCCTCACCTTAATTCTTAAATTCTTAAGCGGCGGGGGGGGGGGGGGCACACGTCCCCTTCATTTCCCTAGGGGGAGGAGTGGAAGGAGTTCCGCGCCCCCCCCCCAAATAATTTTCTTTAGGCTGTGCTATATTTATATTTCTGCAACAGGCAAAGACATTAGATTTTTTCACAGACCTCCTCTCCTAGTCCCTCACCTCACACGTCCTCCCATCTCCAGTGGATTTTGCAAAGAATATACTTTTGGCTGAACAATCCTTTCCAAGCGCGGACCCCCCCCCCAACCCCCCCTTCAGCCCATTGTTACAAGGGGACCATCTGGGATGAGAGCTTTGTGTTCAGGCTGTGAGCTGGGGCTCTTTGGAGGGTCTAGAACTCCCTGGATGAATGGATTTTGTGTGTGTGTGTGTGTGTGTGTGTGTGTGTGTGTGTGTCCCCGTCCCAATACCGTTCTGTCCTCACTTGAGCAAAGTGGGTTAGTTCTGTGTGTCACTCCCAAATCTAATTCATGGTGGATTTCAAATTTTTCATTGAACTCTGGCTGGGAGGTATAAGGGCAGAGGCTCTCTGCTTTCTGAAATCTGACTTGAAACATGTTGACAGTGCACTTCTGTCACGGTGGAGCCCCCGGTAAACCTCTGATTCTTTCACTGCTCCTCTCCCCTCATTGCAGCTGGAAATGGCTGCATTTCAGAGTCGTCCCTGGCCTTTCCTGGGTGGGAAGGTAGAGGTGGGTGGCTATGCTCTTTTGGAGGAAGTTAGGCTCTAGAAAGTGTTAACACCAGGAACAGTCTGTTCAGTGATTTAGCTTGAGATTTTTAAATAACTTGGCACCATTGTATCTGTAGAGGATCAATATGACTTGTAACTATGTTTACAGAGTTTGTGATTTAACCTCCAGGGCTGGAAATACTCTGTTGTTGGAAAGGCAGTGAGAGTTAGGATAAAGAGGTCATCAAATGGGGAGGACAGAAAGAAAAGCCTGATCATTTTTGAAACATTTCTGGGGGATGGGGATACACTGACACCAGGTAGATTTAGTGAGAAGATTGTGGACATTTGAACGGAAAGCTGAATGTTTGAAACACGTTGATGAAAAATCTCCAGAATAACTGGAATGCCAAAATATGTGGGAATTTTTTCTTCTCCTCTTCAGCATGGCTTAAGTTTTAAAGGGAATGCATTGAAAAGCAAGAGAAATAGCAAAATGTGATGAAACGGAACCCAAAACATTTATATTTGAATTTTCATGGTGCTCTGTACTTATGGATCTTTTTTCCTAAGCCATCTGCTTGCTTTCAAGCCATTTTTAGGCTCCTGGTTCCCTCCAAAATGCATTACTGGGGGCTCTTTTGAGTTGGGAAGGGGTGGGGTGTGTGAGAAGAGTGGGTACAAAATCTGCCTTTCCACACCCATATTAAATTGGATCTTTTGTGTGTTCTCTTCCTGAAATAATTGGTGAGCACAAACATTGAGTCAGTTGTGTATTATTTTATTTTGTGGGTGGTGGTGAAAAGGCACTTCATTTTTCTAGAATGAATCAATTTTTGAAGTTTTAGGATTTAAAAAAGGAAAGCTTGTTTTCATGAAGTCAGTATGCTCTATCATTTGGTGTTCTTTGGGGAAGCATGTGGTGGTATGTGTTTTAGTCTGTCTGAAAAGTGTTTTTTCAGTTGGTTTGTTAACTGGCTTTTTCACTCATGGACGTATATAACAGGAGCTACTTCATTAACTGACTAATATTTTAAGCAAAATGAACAACTGCATATACATGTGTATGTATACTTTAGTGTTTTTGCTGTTTAAAATAGAGAATTCCTCTTGATGTACTCAGTTCCAAATGAATTATGACTTTAAACATTTCTAAGGTTTTCATAAAAACCTAGCAAACTAAATGGTCCTGGTTTTTGTTGTTTTTTTAGAGAGGGAAGTCAAATAAGATGATATTATAGCAGTTAACCTCTGAACAACCCTGATTTTGAAGTATTAATATATTTTATTCTAATTTTATCTGATAAATATAATTTGTATCTTTTTAAGAACCCCAGAGACTGAACATGATACATTTAAACTGAAAGCATTAAGTTGAAATTTTTAAATGGGTGACCAATTTTTCTGAGATACAGTAGATTTCCTGAAGATTATGGACATTTGAACTGAAAAGCTGAATGTTTGAAACACCCTCTTAGTGTTGGAATTTTGGTCAACAGTTTCGGCTTTTTGTTGAGAATTTGTATATATTCACTCTCAAATATTAGGACCAAGGAGCAAAACCAAAAGCATTTTAAAAAAAGCTGCGGGAGAGGGTTTGTATATGTGTTTTATTTTGAGACATAAGAGTAGTTAAGGTAAAAGGGTACATCATAATGAGTCTTGTTTATTTTGGGAAATGGCTGGCTTTCTAAGGGAATTAAACTTTGTTTCATTTGCCACTGTGTATGCCTTTTTCTAGGGGAATGTGGCCTAAAGATAGCTTTTACCTACTGTCAACTGGTGTCATCAAAATAAAAGGCGTTGCTATTTAAAAAAATGAGAGATATACTGCATTTTTCTCAGTGAATTGTGTTTTAGTTTAAGACGTGATTTCCTTAGGCAGGTTAAGGGTGGTTCTTTAAGTTGTTTTAAAATGAGGTGGGCTAACACTTGCCCTTAAATTTCCAACTATTTAAAAAAAAAAACACATACAGGGATTGGTCTCAGCCTTGTAAGTGTGAGAACTCTTAGAAGAGAAAGTGTCCAAATTTAATTCTAATTTTACAGTTTAATTTTCTAAAGTCAGCAACTTTAAAAATCTCTGCAAAAGGATGTCTTATAAATGGCAAAATATTATTTTGAATCTGAAGTGATTTGTGAAGCTTCTGAAGAAATAATTGGGTCACTAAATGTTTTCAAAACAGGCAAAAAATGTTGCCTTCAGAAATGGGTATGCCTTTAGAGAAAACTGTTCTTAGGGGCTGAAAATGAATTATAAAGGGGGTTAAGAAACAGTGTCTTTTTAAAAAGCAAAAAGGGGTAAAAAGTACTAGAGGGGGAGGATTTTCAGGCACTTTGCTTTAGTGGTTGTAGTTGTCAATGTATCTTTCAACAGAAACATATTCAACAAGGATGTTTAAAAGTAGAAACATTTATGACACTTTCAGTAAAGAGGTTTTCTTAGGAATATTAAGTTTTTGAGGGGCTTTAACTAAGTTTTAAAATGGTTGATTTAAAAAAATTTTCTGCATTATTTGGAGGGAAGGTGGGAATCGATTTACCCTCCCCATTTTTATTTCCAACTAGAAAGTACACTTAACAAATTGATAAAAATTAAATTTTCTTCACTGCTAGAGAAATCTTTAACTTGTTATTTAAGTTCTCAGTGTTTCAAGATGACTTTCCTAGGGACTGTGGTATTTGACTATCCTTTAAAGAGTTCTGCGTTTCCAGAACCCTTTATTTTCTAATTCAAAGGAGAAAGATGAAATTTTACTCTTGTGGTTTCCCAGATGGAGAACTTTGGAGTAGAGGGGAAGAATTGTAATTCCCATCACTAATTTATTCAAAGTATAGTTAACTCTTCCAAATGTAAAGTTTCAGTGGCACCGTTTTGGGTGGAAAAAGAGCAAAACATTCTCATAATTATGTTTTAGAGATGAAATACATGACATTAGCCATTGGAAGAATTTTGATTCAAAGGTCTGAGCCTCTAATCTTTTAAAATTACCTTAATATATGTCATTTGAATCTATTTTATGTGTTTGGGTACTTTTAAGGCTTATTTTTTTTTGAATTTATTTATTCTAGACTTGAATGTGTAATAGCTAGTTGACAAAGGCAGGCTAGGGAGTATACAATTTTGAAACGTTACAAAAAATTCCAGATCTGTTTAGTTGAGTGAAAAGGGGGACCAGCAAGTGTTATTTGTTGAAGTTTAGGGGTTTGTGTTGAAGACATATGTGTATTGGTTATACCTCCGTTGATTTTTGTGTGTGGGGCTAGTAGTGGTGGTGATGTTGTCATTAGAATAAATGCATGAACCAAAGGCATTTGAAAAGCACACATTTTGCCAGCTTTTAGAATTTAAATTTAGTCTCGTTCTCCCTCCATCCTCTTAAAGGGTTCTTAAAATGTGGCTAATGTCTTCCAGAAAGTGCAGCTTAGATTTGGGGATGGGAGTGTTAGGGAGAGGAAAGGGGAGGGGGAAAAAGCAGCAGGGGAGACTGAAGGAATCAGAGGAGCGAGTCCGGGGCTGGAAATTCCAGACGGGGAAAGAGAGAGGGGAGGGGGCAGGGGCGAGGAGGCTTTCCCGCTTCCCTTTTAAAGAGAAGCGGCTGGAGAAGGGGTCGCGGACACCCGGTCTAGAAGACCCGCGCGCGGTCGATTCAGCCCAGGGCAAGGCTGTTTTTGCTTTCGGACTTTGCCTGCCTTCCCTTCCCCTTTTCAAAAAGCAGAGAAAGTCGCCGCGCCTCTTCCTGGAGAGCCCAGGCCAGCCGG
>NW_005360086.1:355248-362349 GCF_000412655.1 Myotis brandtii
TCCCTGCCGGCTGGCTGGGGCCGCCGCCTTCCTCCTTTGAACAAGTCCCCGCCCGGAACATCCGCAGGCCTGGGTCTCCCGCGAGGGCTTCCTTTCCCAGGGTCCCCGAGACCCCAGCCTCGCCCACGTGGTGGAGTGTTCCCTGGCCGCAGGGCGCCGACCTTTCCAGGGCCCGGCTGTCTCCGGACCTTTCCACTCTAAGGCAAAAAGCAAGAGGCCAGTGGGTCGATAGGAAGTGAAGAGGAAGAGAATGGATTAAGGGAAAACGAGGACGAGAGAGGTGGAGAGAAAATGGAGGTACCTTAGCTATAGGGCTTAGAACCCTGAAGAGTGAACTGTCAAATCTGTCATCTTAGTACATGGCCTGTCTCCATGTAACTGAAGTCATAACAAAAGAAGTAAGAGCAACCCGAGGTTCTATGGGGGATTTTGTAAAAGACAGGCAACGGGCCCTCCCGTTGGCCACTTGCAAGGCTTCGAAGATCCTTCTCAGGGTCTCAGCCAGAGATTGGCTCCATGCTCACCAAAAATTGGCACACCGTTTCCACCTGTGCTGAGCGCACTTCCTCTCTCCCTGCTCACACCTTTTAAAATGCTTGTCAACACAGAGTCAGAAAAGATCTCTCCTCGAAAAGCATGGACTCAAGAAAGCATGCTTATTTGGTTATTGATAAAAGTTTGATTTGGGTAGAAAATGATCATACAGGAGAGGGCCGGTGGTAAGGAGGTATTGCCAACAGGTTCAGCCCCCCCAGTATGCTGACTCCATTCTACTGGAACTTGCATGTTCCCTCTTGTTCAAAGGAGACTACTTTTCAAGCCCTAGCCGGTTTGGCTCAATGGATAGAGCAACAGCCTGCGAACTGAAGGGTCCCAGGTTCGATTCCAGTCAAGGGCACATGCCTGGGTTGCAGGCTCCATCCGCAGTAGGGGGTGTGCAGGAGGCAACCGATCAATGATTCTCATCATTGATGTTTCTATCTCTCTCCTCCCTTCCTCTCTGAAATCAAGAAAAACAAATTTTATAAAAGAAAAAAATCCTCACTCAAGGATTCCCCCTCCCCCCTTGAATTTTTAGAAAGGGGTCGGGGAGAGGAGAAGACACTTAGCTTGGCTGCCTCCCCCACATGCCTCCAACTGAGCAGGGAATGAACCTGCAACCGAGGTAGTGCCCTTGACTGGGAATCTGAACCCGAGACCCTTTGGTCCATGGGCCACACCCTGACCACTGAGCCAAACCGGCCAGGGCAGAGACTACTTCTTAGTGTGTGGCAGGGGTCATCCTAGTACTGAAAAAGCAGGGCCAACCAGCTGTTTGTAAGACCTGCTTCTTACCTTGGCAGCACAGTAAGTTGGCAGTGAATAGTGAATCCTGAAGGAACAGGCTTAAACAAGCGTCACCCTAAACAAAGACTGCTGAAACAAAACGTGTGTGGATTATGGATAAATCACAGGGGGAAAGTGGGTCTGGACCTCGTTTTAACAGAGTTGGAGAAAACCTGATTGCAAAACACTGAAATGTAACTAACTGTACACACAACGAACGACATCAGAAATGCAGTCGGACTGCAGAGCCCAGGCTTCCGGGATTTGATTTCTGGTCGTGGGATAGAGGGTAGAGCGTGGCTAACCGTCAGGAGACTGCTTTTGAATGAAACAGACAGCAAAGAGCTGGATGATGGAAAGAATTCTTGACTGGATTGTCCAGATAGTTTCAAGACCCCTCAGGACAAGTCTGATTATTAGATAAGTGGCATTTTGGTGGCTAAAGGCATAGAAGAGACCTGCCAGAATGGGTGGGAATTTTGCTCGTAGTTCAGGGGAGAATTGTGGAGAAAATCTCTCTTAGAGAGGAGGCAGGGCAAATGGAGGATCTCTCTTCATTTTCTGTTTTCCTCTCTACTATGCTTGTTCCGTGGATTCTAGAAAGTCCTCTGAACATTTCCGTAGGAAAAGAGGATTAAGGAAAACGTCAATTTTTATTCATCTTGAGTTAGTTTCCCTCAGAAAAAAAAATGTAGTCCTTTATCCAGATGTTTTGACCACTTGAAATGTGAAATTTGGTTGGGTAATTTAGTTTAGTTGATTGGGAATAGATAGAATCTTTAAGAAGAGAAATCAGAAAATTCAGAAATTTAAAAAAATTGTTATGTGTTAAGGTTGTTCGTGGGGTCTGCTGAGTTCTTTGGCAACAGGAGCAGGGAAGACTCATTGAGAATTCTTGAGGAATCATTCAGAATTCTGGAGGCTCCGGGAGGAAGCTGTATGAGGTCCGAGTCTCATAAACTACCCTAGGTCCCCCTCGCAGTCCTCGGCAGGAGTGCGCAGGAAAGGTCTCCCAGGGGAGTTAAGTGTTTAAAAACAAGAGCTTTGGAGTCAGGCAATGATTGGGAAACTGGGAAAGTTACTTAACCTCCTTTAGTCTCAATTTCTGTACTGTAAACTGGCACTCTTACACATTAGCTATTGTTATTTGTTTTAGATATGGACCTCTCTGCCTGCTTTTGGACTGTGTGTTGCAGCTTGGGGCAAATATCTAGGGCTGCTTATGTATAACTTACGTGGATTTGGCATGTATTTTGTATGGGACAATGAGGGATAGACATAGTGAAGGGGATTTGTGTGTAGGTTGTTTTGATAACTAACTGTATGCCATGTCTCTTACCCATTCTCTCAAACAAAAGGCTGGGAGAGATGGGGTAGGCATGGTGGGAATGTTACTGATTGTTCCTTAGGGAAATGGGCTATATATTCTATATTTATTGTTGATGCCTTGATCCCAGGCCAGGTTCCTAGCTGAAATGTCACAGTTTGGGGCTACTGTCTAAGGTGCATGTATGGTAGTGACATTGGTGAGAGGCGAACCACCCTAATTCTGCCAGCAAGGTAGGTGTTGTAAGAATTCAGGATGAAGAGGGTCTGAGGGAAGAAGAAATGAGAGCAGTTTCTCCACTTGGTGGGAGATAGGCATGTTTGCCTTAATGTTCTGCTCTTGGTAAACTAACAAAATAGGCATTCAGGAGTTGGGGATCCCTGGATGCCCAGGAAGTGAGTGCATGCATTGTTCCCTATTCCCTTGTGGGGTGCTGGGGGTAAAGCCACAGTATCCTCACATTCTTTCCCTGGCCCCCTGGACTAGAAACAGTCCCCAAAGATGTGCTCAGAAGTCACCTTCGTGTCCACTTCCTCTCTGCAGCCCTCGCTGCTCAAAGGGTGCACACACACATGCACATTCCTACAACCCCTGCGGACATCTCAGTCCCGGGAAGGAGGATTGGACCTTCTGTTAGTGGGGTGGGGAGGGGATGAGCTCTAATCGGATGTGGTTTTTGGCCATTTAACAGGCTTGTGACTTTAATCAGTTACTAAAAAGGGTTTTACAATTAGTTCATGCAGAATGACTGGATTGGCATTTGGGATTGCTTGAGGCTCGTCAACTTGCCATTAGGTACCCCGAGGAGGAGAAAATGAGGGGAGACAGGAACTAAAGTGGGGGCTGCTGGGCGGAGTAGACTTGTTGAGGGTGTCTATTCAGAGTTACAAATATTTATTCTACTTCCTCCTCCAGGTCTGTAAGTTGCTTGGGCGGAGAGGTCCAACTGTAATAGAGAGCAGTTGCTTTGGCGGGATTTGGAGACAGAGCCCTAAATTAGAGGGCAAAGATGATGCTTCACAGACATACATGGCTCTTGGTGGCTGCATCTGGTTAGCGTGTTCCGAGCAAGGACTAGACATAATAGGACGTTGGCTGTGGAGGCAGCAGGGTTCAGAATATTTCCTTTACTCCTGTTGAAGTGTCCACTCCAGCAACTTTTTATTTCATTTCAAAGAAGGGAACATCTTGCCGAGGAAGTCATTTTATCTAGGGTTTTCTTTTTATAGAATAGAATAGGGTAGAATGATACCTGCCCAGAAGAGGCTGGGGGTGGGCAGAAAGTGGAATAAAATGATCTTCACAAACCTCATGTATTTTTCACTTTCCTACTCTTGCTCCTCACTGACCATCTTGAATGAATAGTTTCCTTTGCCTTCTTCAAAACATCCCATCATCAGCAACTTTAGCCTGTGTGTGTGTGTGTGTGTGGGGGGGGTGTCTTTGCTAGTCAGTCATTAGCCATTGGGAATATATTTACAACTAAATTCCATGTCAGAAAATATTTAGTAAGATGGTAAGGACTTCTGTGATAGCTTGCATATTGCTGCAAAGATCGCTACCTTTAATTGTGTACCCTTTCATGCATGTGTGCATGCATTCATCCACTTATTTTTATATTCGGGTTCTACTGTTGCATGGCATGCCCTCTGCCAGATACTACAAATACGACGAGGAACAAGGGAAAGACCTTGGTCTTCGGGTGGAGATAAAAAGAAATATAATTTATCAAATAATTCTCTATAGGCTTTCACATTTTTCACTTTATTCTTGGTATTTGAAAAATAACTTTTAATGTGGTAAAAAGTATATATAAAGTTTACTGTCCTAATCATTTTAAATGTACAGTTCAGTGGCATTAAAAACATTCACATTGTTGTGCAACCATCACCTCCTTTCCTCTCCAGAACTCTTCCTCTTGCAAGACTGCAACTCTGTACCCATTAAAGGACACCTCCCCATCTGCCTCTCCCCCAGCTACATCTAAACTATTGCCAGTTTTGCATTTTCCTACAGTGATCACCTCTTCATCCTCCATGAAATGGGAGTCTTTGCCTAACCCCTCTTCTGTATTAAATATTAATTACTTTCTGGGTTTTTATTTAGCATGATTGCGTCTTTTTCAGGGTGGAGAAGGGACTCGGGTTGAGAGGGGAAGCTGCACGAAAGAGGTAAAAGATAAAATCCCTGCCCTTCAGCAAGCACTTTCACTTTAGATCCAGGAAAAGCTGTGGGACAGCAGAGGCCAAGAGACTATATAGTAAAATGAGAGGCACACAACCTCAGGAACTCAAATAGAGGCAAGGGGAGCTTTGAGCTAAGCCGTGTTTTGGAGGATAGGCAGAAAAAATGGAGGCTTGGATTAAGGAGAGAGCATTGTCGAGAGGGCTGGCATGCCCGTGGGGAGAGGGGCTCAGGTCAGTGGGCAGATGTTTCTGTTTCTTTCCTTTCTCCAGCATTTTCTTTGCTCCTGAGCACTGTGCCAGGTGATGTGGGTCAAAAGATGAGTTCTTCTACAAGCATAGGGAGCGTCCATTGAGTGTCTACTCAGAGCTAGTCACTGTTAGTTCAGTGAATCCTCATAAGGTATTAATCTTCATTCTATAGAAGGAGGAATAACTGAAGCTCTGCGTGGTTAAAGCAATACCTTGAGTAAGTAGTAGTGTTGGGTTTAAACCCATGCCTTTCTACCTGCAAGGCTGAGCTCTCTCTTACAAGGTGGAAACAGCTCTAATGCTCGGAGAAGTTGATTCTTATCTTGAGCTTTTTTTTCATCCGGGAGCATAAGGTTAGCAAATAAAAACACACCCAACATTGATCTCTCCATGCTCCGAATCTTCTTACTCCCCAGATGTTTCATACCTGCTTTGCATGGTAGTATTTCTCTCCCACTGTTGGGGTTTTCAGGCAATCTTGAGTGATTGAAGAAATCTAGATAATGGAAATCACTCATGGAGAAGGGCTTGAGCGGGGTTAGAATTCAGGTATCAGTCTCAGCCCTTCTCTCCTCACATGTGCAGACTGTGGGATCTAGGATCAGTACCTTTCCCTGGATCTCGTTTCCTCGTCTCAGTCCTCCAGAAACCCCATAAAATAAGCTGGCTAAGTATTTTGAGTTGTATGAGCCTCCATCCTTTAGCACCTCTGTTAGGAACCTGGGCTGATACCCTCCCCCCACCCCCTTGCTTTTGTTTGGGTTCCACCTTGGAGAAAATAGGAGGTGGGGGGGAGGGAGGTCAGGGAGGGACAGCCCTTTGTTACATTCCTACAGAATCAATTCATAGTTGATACATGTTTTTATTTAATAGTTCATGCATGTTTTTGAGGAGCAAGAACCCATTTACCTTTTTTTGGCTTCCCGGTACAGTGACACTTGTTGACCGGTGTCACCTTGGGCTGGTCACTTAACCCCTCTGAGCCTGTTATTTTAACTGCAGAGAGGAAATAAGAATATTCTTGATCTTCTGTGGTTATTTAGAGCAGCGATTTTCAACCTTTTAAAAATTTTATCTCACGGCACACAAACTAATTACTAAAATTCTGCGGCACACCAAAAACTGTATTTTTTGCCCATCTGACAAAAAAGTAGGTATAATTTTTATTCATTCACACGGGATGGCTGTTGTTTCGTTGGCTGTTGTCATTTTTATTTTATTTTATTTGGCAGTCCAAGGGAAGAGAGGTCAGTGCCCCTGACTAGTCAGGTACTGCTTATTTTAAACATTCTTGGGGCGCACCAGTTGAAAAGTCGCTGGGTTAGAGGCTCAGGTCAACCTCTTGTCGTGGTTCTAGGTTCATAGGAAAATGTGGTGTAAAGAAGCACTTTGTAAGCCCTATAAAGCACTTGGCAAAGGTGAGGTATTAATCAGATTATCACTAACTGATGACACCCCAAAAGGGCGGACAAAAGAAGGTGATTCTCACCCTCAGACAGATGCCCGACTCTTCGTGGGGGTGACCGAGCTGTAGAGGCCCCCAGAACGCTGGGGAGGAGGGCCTTTCATCTGCAGGCCCCTCAGTTCTTGCCCCCAGCCCAGCCCAGCCCAGCCCAGCCCAGCCCACCGCACTCCCAGGCCCCGGTCCTGCCTGCTCAGTGGGAGGCCTCCTCCCGCAGCCCCGCCGAGGTCTCTAAGGAATGCCGCCTCCCGGGCCATTTTCTCCCCTCCCAGCTCCTGCGGCCCCACTTCCAGCCCCTACCCCCAACCGGCTCCCACTTAAATGCTTGCAGGCCTGTGTGCAGCGGGAAGCCCCCTCCCCCACAGGACCACCTCGGTCACAGCCTGACCACAGGGAGGTCGGGTCTGGATTTACTAAAGGACCCCGGAGGGGGAGGCTGCCCCTTGCCGGCTGCCTGGCTCGCCGATGGGGTCGGGTTTCGGCTGGTGGCTCTGGAGAGAGAGACAAAGGGCAAAGTCCTGGTCCCCACCCCCACCCGGCAGCCCCCAGCG
>NW_005360086.1:370077-370806 GCF_000412655.1 Myotis brandtii
CCGGACCGGACCGGACCGGACCGGACCGGGAGAGAGAAAGGCCTCTGCAGAGAGGGCGCGATGCTGCTGCCCAAGCCAGGACCGGCCCGGGATGGGGAGCCAGCCCGGTCAGGGGAGAGCTGTTCTGATGACGGACCGCCTCGCTAGGGAGAAGCAAACACCAGCTTCCTGAAGCTTCTGACCACCAACAGGGCTTTGGCGGCCGAAGTGGAGGTGATGAATCTTGAGGTTGTTCACCTCGTGTTGGAGGGACGCGGCCAGAGCTCCTTTCCATGAATAGAATACATGATTGTTTCTTCGCGAATCCTGGGATGCAGCCTCATCCTTTCCCGGGGAACCTTAGATTCCACGAATAACTAAACCCTAGTCTTTTTCTCAGTGCAGAACTGTGAGCTGCAGAGACCAATTCCTCTTGCTTCTGAGAGCTTCACTTCAGAATCCTTGTCTTGAGCTGGGCTCTCCAAGCTGGCCGTGCCCCCCTAGAAGACACTCGACCTTTCTCCATCTTGCAGGCATGTCCCGCGCTGCTTTCCACGGAGTGCCAGCTCCATCCTTAGCTAGGTCTCTGGGCCTCAAGAATTGCCAGACTTTTGGGTTCTTAAGCTTTCTGGAGGGTTGCTGACATCACCAAGCACGGGGGAGAGCTAAGCCAACATGTCCTGTGAGGCCGGGGCAGGAAATGGTCTTTCTGGCCCCCTTTCTCCTTTCCCTCCGCCCCGATTCACATTC
>NW_005360086.1:371535-381056 GCF_000412655.1 Myotis brandtii
CCGGACCGGACCGGACCGGACCGGACCGGGAGAGAGAAAGGCCTCTGCAGAGAGGGCGCGATGCTGCTGCCCAAGCCAGGACCGGCCCGGGATGGGGAGCCAGCCCGGTCAGGGGAGAGCTGTTCTGATGACGGACCGCCTCGCTAGGGAGAAGCAAACACCAGCTTCCTGAAGCTTCTGACCACCAACAGGGCTTTGGCGGCCGAAGTGGAGGTGATGAATCTTGAGGTTGTTCACCTCGTGTTGGAGGGACGCGGCCAGAGCTCCTTTCCATGAATAGAATACATGATTGTTTCTTCGCGAATCCTGGGATGCAGCCTCATCCTTTCCCGGGGAACCTTAGATTCCAATAATAACTAAACCCTAGTCTTTTTCTCAGTGCAGAACTGTGAGCTGCAGAGACCGATTCCTCTTGCTTCTGAGAGCTTCACTTCAGAATCCTTGTCTTGAGCTGGGCTCTCCAAGCTGGCCATGCCCCCTAGGAGACACTCGACCTTTCTCCATTTTGCAGGCATGTCCCGCGCTGCTTTCCACCGAGTGCCAGCTCCATCCTTAGCTAGGTCTTGGGTTCTTAAGCTTTCAGGAGGGTTGCTTAACTTCTCCACGAAGCAGGGGGGAGAGCTAAGCCAACATGTCCTGTGAGGCCGGGGCAGGAAATGGTCTTTCTGGCCCCCTTTCACCTTTCCCTCGGTCAGAGCCGATTCACATTCACCCCCCTCGCCCCCAGGGAAGACCCCAGAAACTTCCCACTGCCAGCTTGAGGAGGATGGGAGCAGTGGCAGCCGCTGGTAACCCAACGGTTAATCCCTGCCCCACACCATCGCTTGCCTCAACCAGGAAGGCTGCGCCGCTCACATTTGCTCATCTCTTTGGTCCCCACACGTCAGGTTTATTCTGATGGTCTCTTCTCCACGCCTCCCCGCCCCCCACATTCTCTTTCCTCCCGCTTCGCACTGTAGAGCTCACACGGCCGGCTTCCGCTCAGGTGGAAGAGTAAGATTCCAGGCCGAGAGAGAACCGTGGAGGGAGGAGGGAGTGACATTTGGCCCAGGCAGACTTGGAATTTGTCTGGAAAGAGCTCCACTGACTCAGAGCTTCTGTTTTGGCTTCCTCTGGCGCTGCCCAGATGGGCAAGAAAAAAAATACGGGTGCTCTTGTCAAACCATGTATTTCCGAGATGAGAGAATCGAGCAAAGTACTCATTCTGGAGGTCTGCTCGCTCGCTCACACCAGGTAGCTCCTTCTCGCTCCGCGTCGCACGGTTGTTCCCTTGCCGGTGCCAAACCGAGATGAAATTTTGCGAGATCGAATGTTTACCCTTTTACCCTGCTAACAAATCTGACAGTCATCCAGCCGTATTATAGTGTAGTTAGATCTTGTGCAAGTTAAATCCTGTGCCCAAATTAGAGCCGCATGCAGTAAAAGCCAGTTGGCACGCGCTTAGCCATACAGAATATGGGCACTTTCCCTGCTGCTGACATCGGGGCTGTACAGACTCTGCTGTGTTAACACTTCGTGGCAGAGAGAAAGCAGCGAGGTTTGGTGAGACGAGCATAAACCACTAATCGGGGGCGGGGGGCGGGGGGGCTGAGTTCTAGTCCTTCCTCAGAGATGCCTCGTTCTTCCCTTTTCTTGAGCCTCAGTTTCTCCCCCTGTAAAATCAGAGTGACTGTGTAGGACCCTCTCAGGCTTGGGGCTTACAGCTCTCCTGCCTCATTGTATGAATCTTATTTCCTTCAAATGAACCTGGAGTGGGGTGTGTGTATCCTTGGTCATGTAGAAGCCCAGTGATAATATCCTCTGTCCCGACTCCAGGTGGGCCAGGAACATACTCAATATGGAACAAGGTGCCCTGGCCAGGTAGCTCAGCTGGTTAGAGCGTCATCCCGATACGCCAAGGTTGCAGGTTCAATCCCTGGTCAGGACACATACAAGAATCAACCATCTGCCCTAGCCGGTTTGGCTCAGTGGATAGAGCGGCGGCCTGTGAACTGAAAGGTCCCAGGTTCGATTCCAGTCAAGGGCACATGCCCGGGTCTTGCAGGAGGCAGCCGATCCATGATTCTCTCTCATGGATGTTTCTATCTGTCTTTCCCTCTTCCTTCCTCTCTGAAATCAATAAGAATATATTAATATATTTAAAAAAAAGAATCAACCAATGGATGCATAAATAAGTGGAACAACAAATGGATGTTCCTCCCTCCCTCTATTAAATAAATAAATAAATAGATAGATAAATAAATAGATAGATAGATAGATAGATAAATAATAAGGTACAAGAGCCTTCCAAATGGGAGGGAATAGGGTTCAGTCCAAGTCTTCTGTGGACTTGGTTTTCCCCTGCTGGTCCCCAACATTAGTGCCAGAGTTGGCGCACATGGGGGACGGTGCATGTGTGCTGTATACATTACAGAGAACATGTTGACGGGACCACGGGTGCATTCAGTAGTGTCCCTGCCTTCAAGTCCCTTCCTATACCCTGGCCTTCTCCTTGGTGCTGGCACTGCTCAGCCTGGTTCCACACCTTCCAGTAACTGGTCAGTGTTTTCCTTCCCAGCCCCAACCCTGCTCAGCAACCCACCTGCCCGCCCGCCTTACTGCCGGCCTGCCTGTCTGGCTGCCCTGCCTCTGGATCAGCCTGGCACGGAGCCCTGGGCATGAGGCCAGCTCCTCCTCCCCTCCCCAGCCCCGCCTCCTTTCTCAGCTATTGCCATGCCTGGAGCGTGCCAGGTCCGCCCCCTTCAGAAGCTTTGGACAATTATTTTTTTTCTCCACCTCTCCACACTGTAGGGAGGAGGCAGGGTGGGGAGGAAGGACTAGGTCAATGGTGATCTTATGGAAAAGGCACAGGTGGGCACCTTAGAACATCTTTTTTATGTGTGACTTCCATACATACTTTGGGAAAAACAACTGGGAAGGGAGCCAGCTTTGGGAGAGCGCTTCTACTCCCGTGTCAGCCGCCTGGGACTCTTGTAGAGTCAGATCACCCACTTCTGAAGGGATCCGATGGACAGCCCACCTCCACGCCTCAGTTACCTTTGTCCATTCCCTTCTCCCATTCCAAACAAAAGTGGGGTCCCCTGCTGGACTGTAAACTCCATGAGAACAGGAGGCACGCCTGTCATCGACACTCTAGGCTCCGCACTGTAGCGTAGTGCCCAACCCCATCCAAGAGAGATACAGCCCGAGCTGGTTTGGCTCAGTGGGTAGAGCTTCGGCCTGCACACTGAAGGGTCCCCGGTTCGATTCCGGTCAAGGGCATGTGGGAGGCAACCAACCGATGTGTCTCTTCTTCTTCCTTCCATTCTCTCTTAAAAAAAAAGAATCAATGGAAAAAATATCCTTGGGTGAGGATTAAAAAAGCAAAACAAAACAAAAATGCAATGAGGGACCCGTGTAAGTGTACATTTTCTAATAGCTACATTAAAAAAGAAAAGGGAAATTCATGAAAAAATTAATTCAGAGATTAATTTAAAAATTAAATGAAAAGATTTGTTCAACATGGAATCATCATGAACAATGAGAGATATTTTACTTGGGGGTGGGCACTAAGTCCTAGGAATTCCAGTGTGTCTGTTTTCACATTGAAAGCCCGTCTCAATTCATAGCCTAAGTTTTCAGTGGAAACATTTGTTCGGTATTTAGATTTCATAAACTTTAAAGATGAAAAAGCTAAATTATATAAACAGTTAAAATTCAGTGGAATTAAAACTCAGTTCAGCTGCAGTAGCCACATTCCAAGTGCTCAATAGCCACATGTGACTAATGGCTACTGCAGTGTGGTCAGCACAGGCCCGTGCCTAGTAGGTGCCAAGAAAATCTGTGGAATGAATGACTCCAGCAGCGGCCTCCAGAAACCTTGAGAAAAGTCCTGGTATGGAGCTTTTTGACCGATGATTGGAATTAAATGAGCCTAGTGTGTTTCTGCAGGTTTGAAACATCTCTGTTGCTCCCACATTTCCAGTATCTAAGCCAGTGATGGCGAACCTATGACACGCGAACTCATTTTTTTGGTTGATTTTTCTTTGTTAAATGGCATTTAAATATATAAAATAAATATCGAAAATATAAGTCTTTGTTTTACTATGGTTGCAAATATCAAAAAATTTCTATATGTGACACGGCACCAGAGTTAAGTTAGGGTTTTTCAAAATGCTGACATGCCCAGCTCAAAAGGTTCACCATCACTGCTCTAAGCAATAACCCCCAACCCCAGTCAAGCTTGGCTTTCTTCCCGACAGACCTGCAGGTTTGAGTGAAGACGTGGACATCATTGGGGATGAAGTTAAGTGTGTAGATCTGTGAGAGGGTGTCTCTATTATGAAGGATTCCAAAGTCTTCATTAACCCCTGACATTTTGAAATTGTGGGCAAAATGTTTGCATTTTTCTGGCGGAGAGCGATCACGTTTTCTAATGGGAACCAAGTCTCAAAAGAAAGGTTAGAGTTATTATTTTTAAAATATATATATTTTTATTGATTTCAGAGAGGAAGGGAGAGGGAAAGAGAAACATTAATGATGAGAGAGAATCATTGATCAGCTACCTCCTGCACGCTCCGTACTGGGGATCGAGCCTGCAACCTGGGCATGTGCCCTTGATGGGAATCGAACCCGGGACCCTTCATTCCCAGGTGGATGCTCTAGCCACTGAGCAAAACCAGCTAGGGCAGAAAGGTGAGAATTATTAACATAGACCATTAGGGCACAGAAAATCCCTTTATGAATGTAGGGGAACAGGGATCAGGAGTACCCAAGATCCTGTAAAGTTGACTAATCCTTATCCTTTTTTCCAGATGTAAGAAAGGTCCAGAGAGTTGAAGGCTTGACTTGCCCAAGGCCCCACAGCCTGCTAGGCAGAGAGAGTCACGGCCTGGGGGAGGGGTGGAGGCGAAGGATCTAATCTGGAGATCTCGGTTTAATCCCAGCTCTCTGTGGAGATAAAAGTCCAGGTTTGACTCAAAATAGGAGCCTCTGGGGATTGGAGCCTCAAGCTAAACAAGATTTCCAAAACCCTACTGCCTCCTTCCTCCCTTCTGCTGGCTGGCCCCACCCTGGTTTAAAGGAACTCCTCCCTCTAGGGAGGGGTGAGGCCATCTTCAGGATTGAAGATGGCTCCTTCCTGTCTGGGATTGGGGGTGGAAAGAGGTAGGAGCAGGTTTGCTAAAAGAACAGTCCCTGAGGCAGTCTTCAGCCCTCCCCACCTCCCAGGGACGGGAGTCACTGTTCCTTTGTGCATTGTGAGAAGGTCCCATACGTCTGCCCCTCCATACTCTTCCTGCTCCCAGCAGGCGTCTCACCAGGGCCTGGATTCTTGCTAATAAAACACCAATAGGAAAGCCTCATACGCATCCATTTGGAACCTTTATCCCTGCCCAGCGTGACTCTGTGGTTAGAGCATCGATCCGAGCTCCGAAGGGCAAGGGTTCTGTCCCTAGTCCAGGTGAGTTCGGGAGGCAGCCAATAGATGTTTTTCTCATCGATTTTCTCTCTCCCTCTCTTTCACTCTCTCTAAAAATGGAAAAAATATCCTTGGGTAAGGATTAACAAAATTGTGGAACCTTTAATAACTTCAAAATCAAGTGAGCTAGAATAATTAAAAGAACAACAACCCTTGTACTACAAAAAAAGCATAAAAATGTGGAGAGGATAATGTAATAAATCCCAGTACCCATCCCCTAGTTTTAAAAATTATCAATTTGTATCTAAACTGTTTTCTTTTGTTCTGTTCCCCTGATTACTTTGGAGCAAATCCTAGTTATGCCATTTCATCTGCAATTATTTCCATACATATTTCTAAAAATGTAAGAACTTTAAAAGTCATTAATTTTTTTAAGCCATTTTTTTAAAAAAAGTTGATTTTTAGAGAGAGGAAGGGAGAGAAAGAGAAGCATCGATGTGAGAGAAAAACATCTATTGGCACACCGTCTCCGTCCCCCCTCCTCCCCCCCCCATTTGGAGGGAACCAAAAACCTGGTTTGTGGCTTGACCAGGAATGGAGCCTGCCACCTTTTGGTATACGGGATGACACCCCAACCAACCGAGCCACACCAGCCAGGGCATCACTGATTTTAGAGAGAAGGAGATGGGAGTGAGAGAAAGAAAGATTTGTTGTTCCACTTATTAATGCACTCATTGGTTGAGGATCAAACTCGAAACCTTGGCATATCAGGACGACACTCGAACCAACTGAGCTACCTGGCCAGGGCCATCACTAAGATTTTTTTTTAAATATATTTTATTGATTTTTTACAGAGAGGAAGGGAGAGAGATAGAGAGTTAGAAACATCGATGAGAGAGAAACATCGATCAGCTGCCTCCTGCACACCTCCTACTGGGGATGTGCCCGCAACCAAGGTACATGCCCTTGACCGGAATCGAACCTGAGACCCTTCAGTCCGCAGGCTAACGCTCTATCCACTAAGCCAAACCGGTTAGGGCGGGTCACTTTTTATCTAACTGGAAATGTTCTGGAAAATGGAGGTAGGTTTTGAGCAGCACTCATTTGGCAGGCCCACTGTTCACTATGTTGTGTGAACTCTGAATATTTTAAATTTCTCCTCAAGCCTGACACAGCTATATTTTGGCAAAGGCCTGTGTCCTTAATGCCATCAAAAAGGCTGCAGAGCCCTAGCCGGCTTGGCTCAGTGGATAGAGCCTTGGCCTGCGGACTGAAGGGTCCCGGGTTCGCTTCTGGTCAAAGGCACATGCCTGGGTTGCGGGCTCGATCCCCAGTTAGGGGGTGTACAGGAGGCAGCAATCAATGATTCTCTCTTATTATTGATGTTTCTATCTCCCTTCCTCTCTGAAATCAATAAAAAAAATATTTTTTTAAAAGGCAGCGGAGTGGACAGTGCAATGAGCCTGGAAAGAGATAAGCTTTGGGTTCGAATCCTGACTGTGGCTTTTGGCAGCTGTGTGACTTGGCAAAGATACTCAGCCCCCCAATCTCAGGACCCCCTGTAAAACGGAGCCGGGAATGAGGGGTTTGTAGGAGGCGCTGAATCTGAGTCTGGTGTGAAATATTGACCCATTTTCCCATTCAGTCTGTCAGTGACACTTTTCTGAAAAGGTGAAAAGGACAGGCTTCCTGCCCAGGGAGAACTGCCAACTGTACTTCTGGGTGCCCAGCCCTGCACTTCCTGCATCTCTTATTAGCTCCTGTGCTGGGCCTGGATGCTCTCTCCTCTGATCTCTCCTGGAATCTGCCCGGGGCTTGAGAAGAATGGTCCCTTGGTTCCTGTGGTCCTCGTGCCCCCTGCCTGTCTCTTGCTTTAGAGAGGTGGGTCCCTAGGGTTGCTCTGTATCTGGGGAGCAGCCTCAGGGCCCAGTAACTGCCCCACAGGTCAGGGCAGGCAGAGGTCAGCCCAAGAGACATACATAGGGGTGTTGGCACCAGGGAAATAATTACTCCCGGTGCATCTCATTTGCTCTGCCTGGGGCTAGTGGCTTCTTTCTTTCACTCAACAGGTTTATCAGCTCGGGGGTGGGTGGTGGTGGTTTCCCAACGCCAGGAGTTCTCTTGCCTTTCCTGAGCAGCAGATGTTGGGGTTCAGGCTGGGCTCTGTATAGTGCCTGTTTATTACCTGCAGAGCAAAGGCACTGCTCAGCTCCAGTGGATCCACTCGGGTGCTGGAGCGGGTCCCTTTAGTTGTCACGGGGAGGTGGGACTCTAGGCTGTGTTATTTCCCACTATTTCCTCGCCAGTGCAGAAGACTGGACTACTTTACTATCACTCTGAGCTGCGCATTGTCAGCCCTGCCTTCCTGCCTCTTCCCATGCTTACCTGTCCAGGCTCCGGGGCCCGGGACAGGGATTGAGCACCGGGACAGGGATTGAGCACCGTGGCATGGTAGGCACCTGCTGTCAGTCCTCCAAAAGCCCTATCTGTCCATCTTCCGCGGGAGGAAACTAAGGTACCGAGCGGTCAGGGCTCTCTTAGCTTCCACCTGGATCCGCCCAACCCTCAGCACTGCCCTTGCCCGGCTGCAGCTGTAAATGTTTGTAAGTGGAATGAGTTACCCAGGGGCCCGAGGAAGAGAGTCCATTTGTCTGCGTTGCCCCAAGTGCTTTGGGCCGGAAAGAAACTAGGAAAGAAACTAGGTAGCACCGAACTTTGGAGGGACGAGGCCAAGGGCTTAAAGACAAAGGTTCCTCGTGTCCTCTGTTGTTTTTGTCAGGGTTGGGGACTTGACTGAAAGGCCTTTTGGAGGCCTGAAGGGGCCTGGAGTGGGCTCCCAGGGCTGGGTGTGTGCCCTGAGGGGTGAAGGAGGGCGGGCTACAAGATGTCTTTTCCTTCATTGGTTGGATGGCCCTGTCCCCCTCCCCCCCTTCTCCTGGAACATTCCACACATTCCAGACTGCCATTGCTTTCAGGATATGGATTAACATCCCAAGCAGATATTTGATTTCACCACCCCAACCCCTCTCCAACCCTTCCCCATCCTGAAAAGAAAGCCCCTAAAACTAGGAGTTTGAAGGAGGAGGAGGGTATTTTTGACCTTTGACCTGAGATAATACTAAGGCCATTTGAAAGCTATTCAGACTGCACTGGGGTTGCTTTAGGCAGACAGCCGCCACCCCCCTGCCTTCTTCCAGAGAGGTCCCTTGGTGGTGGTGGTGGTGGTGGTGGTGGGGTCCTGGGCTTGGGGACATGGCTGTGAGCTTGGTCACCAATCTCAGTCTTCCAAAGGTGCCATAATTCCTTCCTCGATTCTCCAGCAGTTTGACTTCCACTGTAAGGGGTCCTGGATTTTCTCTGTCCATTTGGCCACCAACTGAGTCTCTCCCTCTAGGCCAGCGAGTTACCACAAGAGGGTGGATCTGTGGACCTGGGACCGGACTTGTGTCTGATCTTTATTCTTTTGTCCTGCTGTCGTCTGACCTCCTTAGGTCAGATTCATGAACCACCAAAGTAGACAGCCATGGACATAGATTCTCTTCACACTCACCCTCATTTCCTCCTCAGTTATTTCACCCCCAGGAGAGGTGTCCTTAACATACGTCATCCGTGACGTTCCACGCTCAGCGCAGAGCTGGAAGGGTCTTGAAGACCCTTTCGGTCCCATTTTACAGCTGAAGACACTCGCGGTCCCCCAGGGGGAAGTAAGTTGAGCTGGCCCAGGACCGAGCCAAGCTGTAGTTAGAGCTTAGCATCCCTTCCCTCCCTTGGTGCCATGGGTTTCAACACTCCTTTCTCCTGGCTTGTCAGACACTGACATGATCCCTTTGCTTAGGGATACTCAGGCCTGAAGCTTAAGTGGCTCAGTCAGACGAACACCCAGTCTGAGGCAGTTTAAGGGCTAGAACTGGACTTTCTTGCTTCCTAGTCCAGTTTTTCCTCATACCACTAGGATTTTATTGGACTGTGTCCCTGACCTAAGATTTTGTGATCCAGGATGGATAGGCAAAGGCTGTAATGACCATTGACCAGTGCGGACAAGTCAATTAAAATGTTGAAGCCTGAGGATTAGGGCATCGATTTGGGTGGTAACCAGTTTCCCTGGGAGTCAACCTTGAACCTG
>NW_005360086.1:381565-387399 GCF_000412655.1 Myotis brandtii
GATGGGAAGGAGAAAGTGTAGTTAACTGGGGAGAGGGAGGGGAGGTGGTGGTCAGAATGCTGGGTTATGTGTGTGTTGATCACTCCCACTTGAGTATTCGCAAATGCATCTAGTATTATACTTGTCGTACTTACTCTAAGCCCTTTGCTAAGCTCTTTATAATATTGTCTAACATTACCTTGTCTACCACCCCTTGAATAGGTATTATCCCTGTTTTACAAAGGAGGAAACACAGCCCCAAAGGAGTTAAATAATCTTTTTTTTTTTTTAAATCTTTTAAAGATCAGTGCTAGGAAGTGGAGGCCAGGTTTAAATTTATACCCGCACAAAGCACTTAACTTCTGCACTATTACCCTGATATTGTTTGTTTGCATATATGTCTCCCCTAATAATCTGTGTGCACCTTGAGGCCAGGCACTTTGCCTATTTTGTGTAAATAGGTAACGGATTAATGAGTAATGTCTTATGTGGCTTTATGTTTCTGAAACATGGAGGGGGGGGGGTCGTTATAGATGGTTACTGAATAAAAGTTTCTCTAGTGAGAAACCTGAGTAGAGAGACGAAGCAGACGTGATTTTTAGGGAATGACGTTACCCTAGTAATGCTTAGGGGCATCTGATTTTGATCTTCCTACCTGGTAGCAGTGATAACAATTGTTATCTCCACACCAAATCTCTGTTCCCAAAGCTTATGTTCTTAGACTCTAGGACGCTGGTGTGGAGGAGAAGGTGGGGAGATAGCCTGGCACAGGGATTGAAAACGGCCAAGTCACAGTCCCCTGAAGCACTCCAAACGGTCACTAATCCTGTTCCCTCTAATTTCAGGAGTCGGAAAATTCAGATCCGAAATATCCCACCCCAGCTGCGATGGGAAGTAAGTGACTGGGGGAGCTCTCAGGGGCATGGGGTAGTGGAGGCTGGAGTGAAGCCTGGGTCAGCCTGAGTTTGGCGGAGATGACTGGGAAGGTCCGGTCCCCTGGTGGTGTGGTTGGTGCTAGGCCAGGGATGCTGGGTGGAGGTTGGCTGGGTCTCATCCTTAACCTAAGACGACCAATGTTAGTCCTTGGAACGTTCGTCCCTGTAGTGAAGGAGGTGGGAAGGGTGTTCCCTGAGCCCCAAACTTAGTGATGGCAGAAGTTGATTTCGGGCCCCAGGTGGCCCAGGTCTACTTCTAAAAAGGTCCCAAATCCCTCTTTGAGCTTAAGTAGATGTCTGCAAAGAAACCCCGACAGGTCACCACCAGCGTTAGTGCCCCAGAAAGGGCAAACTGAACAAACAGGTAATGATGCTCAATCCCCACCCAAGGCTCAGCCTGCGCCCCAGTGCTTTGGGATGCGGGGTGTCTCGTGGCTGGCCTTGGGCTAGTTCCTGGGATGCTCAGAGTAGCTTTCCTCCCTCCTCGTGCTCCTAGGTCCTGGACAGCCTGCTTGCTCAGTATGGAACAGTAGAGAACTGTGAACAAGGTAAGAGTGGGCAGGGGTGGCGGGGTGGTGGGTGCTGGAGGACTTTGGGGGATCTGCTCTCCTCATTTCCATGGGCACATCTATTTGGCATGCCCAAAGAGGACAGTATGGTAGAGATACACTGGACTGAGGATCCGGACATGTGGCTCTTATCTTGCGACAGGTCCCTCCTCTGTTCAATGAGACTTGAACAAAATCACTCATTCTTGACATAGGGTCCCAGGCTGCTAGGTAGGGGTCAACCAAGGTAGAACTAAGATTTTAGAAATAGCCCTAGCCAGTGTGGCTTAGTGGATTGAACATCGTCCCATACAGGAAGAGGTCACTGGTTCGATTCTTGGTCAGGGTGGGCTCGGTCCCCATGTATGGGGCTTGCAGGAGGCAGCCAATTGATGTTTCTCTTTCATTGATGTTTCTATCTCTCCTCCTCTCTTCCTCTTTCTCTAAAAATCAATAAAAACCTATTTTAAAAATAGATTTTAGAAATAGTTTAAGAATGGAAATTGAGTGTTTATCATGGATAAGTCTGCGGCTCCTTTACTTTAAAAGCATTTCGAGTCCCCCTTTTTGGCTGGAATAATCAACTGGTTGTCTCTTTTTTTGTTAGAATCCCTGATTGTCAGCGACATATTTTTTGGTCAATGAAAAAAAAAGCAGAGGATTTATTACTTTTTTTTTCTTTAAAAAAATGTTTATTGATTTTTAGAGAGAAAGGAAGGGGGAGAGAGAGGGAAACATCAATGTGAGAGAAACATCGATTGGCTACCTCCAGCCTGCCCTCTACTGGGGATCGAGCCCAAAACCCAGGCATGTGCCCTGACCAGGAATCAAACCATGATCTCATGATTTCTGGGTCGATGCTCAACCACTGAGACACACCGGCCGGGCTAGAAGATTATTCTTGCAGAATCCTCCTCACCACCCAGGCGGGAGAACGCTTGAGGTTTGGTGCCAAGTGCCTTTCCTCAGCTTGTGGGACAGAGGCTTTGGTGTTTTGGGGGGTTTCTTTGTTTGTTTTTTTAAATATTTTTATTTGTATTGATTTCAGAGAGGAAAGGAGAGGGAGAGAGAGAGAGATAGAAACATCAATGATGAGAGAGAATCATTGATTGGCTGCCTCCTGCACACCCAGCCCACAACCTGGGCACATGCCCTTGACTGGAATCGAACCTGGGACCCTTCAGTCCGCAGGCCGACGCTCTGTTCACTGAGCCAAACCAGCTAGAGCGAGGCTTGAGTTTTGTCCATGTCCTCCACCCTGGGGTTGAGCAGGCCCAGGGGACCCCAAATCACAGGACAGTGATGCCCATGACAGAAGGTTAATTTTATTAATTTAAAAGGAGAACGATGTGCCCAGACTGCCTGAGATTCTAATGTCCGATCCATTCTCCTCCCTGTGGGAAAGAATGTGTATGGTAATCAAATGAAAATCGAAGGCTGCTTATGAAGAGTTTGGGGGGATTAACGGCTGGTGTCCTGAGTTGGTGATGCCCTGAATATGTGCATTTCCACGGTCAGTGACGTTTGGAGCAGCCGGGAAGTCCTTTCCTCTGGAAAAGATGCAGACATACTCATTCCCCACTCCCTGGGCCACAGCAGCCACTCCTGTCAACCCATTAGCTCGCTCCCAATACACATGCATTTGGCTGATGGAGCCTTGAGGATACTTCGGCCTCTAAAATGGATTTGGGTGTCCCCAAAACCTTCAGCCATTTCTTGGGATGTTTACTTCTGTAAATTGCTAACCTCAGTGTGTGTTGATTTTTAACTAGTTTAACTTTCCAAGGGTAAATGTATCTCGCAGGCTCTTGTGTGGGCGTCTGACCTGCTGCTGATGTGTGGACTCCATCCTTTCGTATGCCCTGCTCTCTTGGGGGCTGGGAAGGGAAATCAAAGGAAGATGTAGAAAGGGAAACGCAAGAATGTAAATTTAAGTTTCCTAGGAGTTCTGGTAAAAGGGGGCCTGAAGAGGAACCGCTTTGCCTTGCCATTCAAGTATTTCGCAAGCTCCCAAGGTTCTGCTCCACGCCTATACCTCACAGTGTGTCAGGATGAGCTTTCCACACACGGGATTCATGAGTGGCTTCTCCAGATTTCACTGCCCTAACCCTGGCCTCTGTTTTGCTCCCCCTGCCAGTGAACACGGAAAGTGAGACGGCCGTGGTGAACGTCACCTATTCCAACCGGGAGCAGACCAGGCAGTGAGTGGGCTGGAGAGGGGGGCTGGGAGGGGCTTTGTGGGGTGTTGCTGGGTAGTGGGTTCAGGAATCTCAAAGGTTCAGTAACTCATTAGGATTGACGGCAAATAGATTGAAAGGGAGGGGCCCAAAGAACTCCCAGGGAAGATGGGAACTCTTGGGGAAAAGGTTGGCTTCCGAGAGAGATCTCAGTTGCCCTCTCAGTTGCCGGAGAACAGCAGGGCTTTGCTGTGTTGGTGGCGCCATCTAGCGATAGTGAGGAGGAACTGCTATCTCTAAAGAGAAAGGATTTGTTGATGATAGGATGTGGCCGGGCAGACATTTTATTGCCGTGATTGCCATGGGAGCAGGGTATGCTTGCTAGGGTCCTTTCCGTCCTCTTACACCCACACGGTCCAGCTCCTCCTGCCTTTGGCTGAGTGATGAACACTGCTCACTCACTGGTACTGACACATTACCCATCTACTCACTGGTAACTGTACACATTACCCATCTGCCCATTTATGTCTGTATGGACCCTGTCAGTACATGAGCCTTTGGCCACCTTTTGCTGTTGATGGCTCTCTTGCTGCTTCATCATGCTGCCTCTATCCTTTCGGTTTCCTCCAACTTAGGCTACGCTGTAAAATCCCACCACTTTCTCAGATCTCATTATTCTAGACGTCTCCTGGGCTCACAGTTTTCTGGAGGCTCCTACTGCCCCTTGTGGCCAGCCTATGGTTTTTAGCCTGGCTTTAAAGATCATGGCAGCACTTGCTCACTCCCATACCTGCTGTTGCCTTGTTTACATTTCTAACCAGCGACAGGTTTGGGAATGGGGGGGGGGGGGCTTGACCCCTCCCTCCAGTGTAATTCAGCCGGTTAGACATTCCAGATACACAAACTCCTGCTTCCATGTGGTAATAAGCAAGCCATTCTGTCTCCAACTCTTAACTTTTTTTTTACAGTTTCCTTAAACATAGAAGGTGCCAGACTCAATAGGAATAAAACCAAGTCCTGTGAATTATCACCTTTATTTATTGTATTTATTCATTTATCATGCGATTCTTACATGACTTGTATAGGTAGTTTTGGCTGAAATTGACAAGCTGATCCCAACATTAATTGGAAATAACTAATTTACGTTTCCCTTTGCTGTCTTGGCCATGTAGACTGGAAGGGTCCCTAAGGTGGAGGTGGGAGTGGTGGGCAGGTGGTCCTATCCCTTTCTTAAGTGCTTTACCCACGGAGGGCATTTGGTGTGATTGGCATGGGTTGGAGTAACCAGTAGATTCTCTCTCTGTCCCCAGAGCCATCATGAAGCTGAATGGCCACCAGCTGGAGAACCATGCCTTGAAGGTCTCCTATATTCCCGACGAGCAGATAGCACAGGGTCCTGAGAATGGGCGCCGCGGGGGCTTTGGCTCTCGGGGTCAGCCTCGGCAGGGCTCGCCTGTGGCAGCCGGGGCCCCTGCCAAGCAGCAGCAAGTGGACATCCCCCTGCGGCTCCTGGTGCCCACCCAGTATGTGGGCGCCATCATTGGCAAGGAGGGCGCCACCATCCGAAATATCACAAAACAGACCCAGTCCAAGTGAGTCTTGGGTGCTGGGGGGTGGAGATGGGTGCCAGGAAGTGGCGGTTCGTACCTGGGGAGTGGGTGCCTCCTGGAAGCACGCTGAGTGGCGTCAGTAGGAAATATCGGCAGGAACACGTTCATTCTTTTCCATTCAGGAGCCACTGCTTCCAATCCCAGCCTCCTAGGTAGGCGGGGCCAGGTGGGGCAGTAGAACGGGCATGTGGTGCATCCTGTGGTGGCCGTTGCTGGACCTCGTCCTGTTGTTAGTGAAAAGGGTGAGCCGGTCATTCTCTGTGGTTTTAGCACCACTGTTGGTGTCAGCAGGACTGGTCAGCCTGCCAAAGTCTGGGCCCTCGGTCGTAGGTCCTAAGTCCGTCCCATCTCCTGTTCCGCCACCACCACTCTTCTCTAATCTTTACAGCTGATCAGTGTACCTGGGAGAGAACAGGTCACCTGGTGTCCTTATTCATAATACATCCTTCATTAGTTACTTATTTTTTTAAAAATATATTTTATTGATTTTTTTTACAGAGAAGAAGGGAGAGGGATAGAGAGTTAGAAACATCGATGAGAGAGAAACATCGACCAGCTGCCTCTTGCACCCTCCCTACTGGGATG
>NW_005360086.1:387806-389732 GCF_000412655.1 Myotis brandtii
ATTTCATATAATGCTGGTTTGGTGGTGATGAACTCCTTTAGCTTTTTCTTATCTGTGAAGCTCTTTATCTGACCTTCAATTCTGAATGATAGCTTTGCTGGATAAAGTAGTCTTGGTTGTAGGTTCTTGGTACTCATCACTTTGAATATTTCTTGCCACTCCCTTCTGGCCTGCAAAGTTTCTGTTGAGAAATCAGCTGACATTCATATGGGTACTCCCTTGTAGAACCTGGGACTCTTGAGTCCGCAGGCCGACACTCTATCCACTGAGCCAAACCGGTTAAGGCCATTATTTACTTCTTATTTGGGACAATGTGCCTCCCCTTTACAGTTGTCTCAGGGGGAAATCCAGAATTCGCAAATTAGAGTATGGGCTGCTGATCCCCAACCTGGCAGTCCCATGGTAGATGCCATCATTCCAACCGCCACCTGATTAAGACAGGATCCAGGGCAACAGGCCGGCCATGTGTCCCTGGCCCTCTCCGCTGCCCTCCCCCATTCTGCCTTTGATGGGCTTTGTTCCAAGTAGAGCTGCTCCTGTGCCTGAGGTTGGGGGAGCCCGAAAAAGACCCACTTCCCCCAGGGCCGACTGACCAGCCACCCCGTCCTTGTGGTCCTCAGGATCGATGTGCACAGGAAGGAGAACGCAGGTGCTGCCGAGAAGGCCATCAGTGTCCACTCGACCCCCGAGGGCTGCTCCTCCGCCTGTAAGATGATCTTGGAGATCATGCATAAGGAGGCCAAGGACACCAAAACGTAAGGCTTCGGCTTTCCTACGAATGTGGAGACCGCCACCTTCCTGAATCCAACACACACCTTTGTTAGCGAGAGTACAGAGATACAGGAGATGTTAATCTTCTTCCCCACAAGTAACACCTTGTGTGTATGCCCTCTGGAAGCGTTGTGCACTCAGAAGCATATATGCGCACAAGCACAGGTGTGTTTTAGCATAAAGAGGGTCATAATGCACATTTTATTGCATATTTATAAAACCGTTTTATACTTTGCTTTTTTCATTTTCATGCACCAATACATACTGACCCAATTTATTTTTTATAGCTGCAGATATTTCTCTCTTTTTTAAAAAAAAATTTTTTTGTTGATTTCAGAGAGGAAGGGAGAGGGGAAAAGATATAGAAACATCAATGATGAGAGAGAATCATTGATCGGCTGCCTCCTGCACATCCCCTAATGAGGATTGAGCCCGCAACCGGGCATGTGCCCTTGACTGGAATCAAACCCGGGACCCTTCAGTCCACAGGCTGATGCTTTACCCACTGAGCTACACCAGCTAGGGCTAGCTGCAGATATTTCTACAGTGTGGCATTTTCATTTTTTATTTTCAATTGATTTTTAAAGTGTACAGTTGAGTGGCTTTTAATATGCAGATACCTGTGAAACCATCGCCACATTAAGATAATGAACATGTCCATTATCAGCATTGTTTTTGTGCCCCTTGGCAGTCCACCCCTACTACCCCATTTCTTCATCCTCAGCAGCCACTAATCTGGGTTTAGTTCTCTTCTAACATGGTTTTGTCCTGTGGTTTGTCCTAAAAACCTCATCGGGGTGGCATGATGGCTGAGTCTCCACAGGACCCTCACTTCTTCCCTTGTCTCCTTAAGGGCTGACGAGGTTCCCCTGAAGATCCTGGCCCATAATAACTTCGTGGGGCGTCTCATTGGCAAGGAGGGGCGCAACCTGAAGAAGGTGGAGCAGGACACGGAGACGAAAATCACCATCTCCTCCTAAGGCTCCCTTGTATTTCCTTCTATGTGAATGGGATGCCTGGGGGCCGGGGCCGGCCATATTTCATGACTGAACCTTAATACTTCTTGTCCCTTAAGTTGGATGCAGTTTCTGCCCATTAAAGAAGACTCAGAGGTGGTGAAGAGTGTTTATTTTGACAAGGACTGGGGCTCTCTCA
>NW_005360086.1:389899-399016 GCF_000412655.1 Myotis brandtii
CTTCAGGAGAGGCTGCAGCTTGGAGCCAGGGCTTGTGTTTCAAACCTGGGTCCTTTTCTGAGGACAGAGCGTATGCAGTGGCCCGCTTCTCCGGGTGGATTAGCTCCTGTGAGCACCGTGTGTCCTTTCATCAGCGACTTGCTGATGGGCAGAGTGCTGCTCTGTTCTGGAAAGGCACAGGAAGTGGATGGCTTAGAACCCCCCGGGGAAAGGAGCATCCTTCTTGCTTCCCCCATGATGATAACCCGTGATCGGAGTCCTCACAAATAGAGGGGTTTCGGTTGGGTGTTCTCATCCCCCTGCCCTGGTTACAAAGCGAAGGCCAGAGACAGAGCTGTTTGGCAAAGGTTAAGCAGCTTGCAGAAATGGAGCTGGGGCCTGGGCCCGTCCCTCGAGTGGAGGGGGACGCTGCTCTGCTCTCCCTGCAGGCTGCAGGACCTCACCCTCTATAACCCCGAGAGGACCATCACCGTGAAGGGGGCCATCGAGAACTGCTGCAGGGCCGAGCAGGAGATCATGAAGAAAGTTCGGGAGGCCTATGAGAATGACGTGGCTGCCATGAGTGTGAGTGCCAGGCACCTGCTGCCCCCCTCCGAGCCTGAGCCACACAGAGTGGGTCTTCCTCATGGGACGGGCATGCCAAGTGCTGTGTGGTGTGGCCTTGGAGGCCTTTAAGTTTGACTAATAGGGCTTTTATAATTATATGTAAAACTTGTGTTTATGTAGACTTCAGCGGGTAGAGGGTCCATCACTTTCATCTGATTTTCAAAGGGGGTGGGGCAAGGATGTAGGAAGGTGAGTCCTAGAAGTCACACGGAGACCTGTCCCTGCCGCGTCTCCCGTAGGTGTGTCGCAGTACAGGGCTGTGAGTCTGTCCCCTGTCTCAGGGCGGAATGAGCCAGAGAGGACGGGCTCCTGACGGAATAAGATTGGTTGGAGTCGCTAGCTCTCAGTCCATAACTCCACAAGTACACGTGTGAGAACCCAAAGGGCAGGCGGTGTTTGTGTAAAAGCATGTCATTCGTCTGTTTTTGGCCGACTCTGTCTTGGGGTACTCTCCCTCTTAGTTCAGCCAGGGCCACACACAAGCGACCACCGGGCCCGGTCAGCCCGAGCTGACCTCCCCCTCCTCCCCTTTCACCCCAGCTGCAGTCTCATCTCATCCCCGGCCTGAACCTGGCTGCCGTGGGTCTTTTCCCAGCCTCGTCCAGTGCAGTCCCACCACCTCCCAGCAGTGTCACGGGAGCTGCTCCCTATAGCTCCTTTATGGTAAGTGCAAAGCCTTCTCACAGAACCCCTGGGCCCGGCGACGGCCTCCCTTAAACAGTCCCGATCCTTGGGGGTTTGTAGGGAGGTAGGAGGGTCTGAGGTTGCTTCTCCTCCATTGTTCCCAGCCCCTGGCAACAGGTCAGAACCTTGACTCCGTGGAGGGCAATCTCAGATGCTGCCAGGGATGCTGACAGCATTCTTCTTCCCTCCTCCTCTTCCTCCAGCTTCTTCCCTTGATTCCTGCTGGGCTTAGGGAGAGCCAGAGAGGGTGTTGCCCAGGTTGGCTGGGTGCCTGCACCCCTTTCTCCTTGAGGGTGCACAGCAGGGCTGTGGAGGGGCTTCTAGGCTGTGGCTCTTGGCCTGTGGTGATGACACACCCTGTCTTGGCAGCAGGCTCCGGAGCAGGAGATGGTGCAGGTCTTCATCCCTGCCCAGCGGGGGGCGCCATCATCGGCAAGAAGGGGCAGCACATCAAACAGCTCTCCCGTTTCGCCAGCGCCTCCATCAAGGTGATCTGCTCTGCCTCCCTCCCGGTCCCCGACGGAACCGCTCTGCTCCATCACCCTCTTGCCTTTGTCCCCAGGCGCCCCGCCTGGCTGGTGCTGGGGCCTTTTCCCTGTGGCTTTTGGCCTTGCTGAGTTCTTCACAGAAATCCAGTTTTCAGGCTAGGGAGGAGGAATTGTAGCCTAGAGAAGGAGGCTGGGTTCAAATTCCCATTCCTAGCTGTGTGGCCGGAGCCTCCATTTCCTCATCAGTATAGCCGTCACCGTGGCACCAGGAAACAATGCAGCTGGAGCCTGGTTCAGTCAGTGCCTGGGGGCAGGGGGTGCTCAGTAAATGTTAGCTGTCTGTTTACCTTCCCTGGCGGGGTCCTGTGGAGAGGGAGACGGTCACCGTGAAACAAGGGCGTTGTTAAATGGCACATTTGTTTGGTGATCTCAAAGTTTTGGTGAAGTGTGCTCTGAGGAAGTGTGGTCACTGCCCTCCCTCTTGGTCATCTCATCATTACCCCCCCCCCTCCCCTGAAAAGACTCCACTGAAACCTCCCCAGGAGATTGGGTGATGGGAAGAGTGTGGGGGCCCTGCTTAGATACCGGCACTGAAGCAAGCCCATCGTGCCTTCAGAACAGTTTTGGTACAAGGGGCAATGACTTTGAGGTGTGGAGTCTTTTTTTCTTCCCATGTTCTCAGAAGTGGATAGTGGGAGTAGGGGGACTGGCACAGTGGAGATGGAGGGCTCCTCTTTTTCTATTTTTAATTGAAAAAATATTTTAAGCTTGTTTTTTAGAGAAACATTGATTTGCTGTTCCACTCATTTATGCATTCACTAGAGACCCAGTGCACGAATTCATCGGCCTGGCCTGCGGGAACGGGCCCAAACCGGCTCTCTGACATCCCCTGAGGAGTCCCGGATTGTGAGGGGGCCAGGCGAGGGAACCCACCGGTGCACAATCAGGGCCGGGGAGGGATGTGGGAGGTTGGCCAACTGGGGAGAGACTGAGGGAGGGCTCCAGGGCATGTCCGGCCAGTCTCACTCAGTACCTATCAGCCTGACCCCAGCAGCAAGCTAACCTACCGGTTGGAGCGTCTGCCCCCTGGTGGTCAGTGCACATCATAGCGAGCAGTTGAGTGGCCTTAGCATCATTAGCATCTTACACTATGATTGGTTGACTGCACACTTAGCACATTAGGCTTTTATTATACAGGGCTAGAGGCCTGTGCACAAAATTCATACACTGGAGTGGCGGGGGGAGGGGGTGTCCCTCAGCCCAACCTGCCCCCTCTCATGGTCCGGGAGCCCTCAGGGGATGTCCTACTGATGGCTTAGAAGCGGGCCTAAGCCACAGTCTGGCCGCAGAGGCTCGGAGCAGGCCCCCCTCTGTGTTGTTCTCTCAGGCTCGGGGCCGCGCCCAGCCCCTCCTCCTGAGCTGGTTGTGACCTTTATGGAGTCCTGACCTCATTTTCATATTACTGCTTTATATATATAGATTGGTTGCTTCTTGTATGTGCCCTGACCAGGGATTGGCCCACAAACCTTGGCGTATGGGGATGTGCTCTAACCAACTGAGCACCCAGCCAGGGTGAGGGCGCCTCTTTGACCAGCTGTTTGCTTTGCAGATTGCTCCTCCAGAAACTCCTGACTCCAAAGTCCGTATGGTTATCATCACTGGACCCCCAGAGGCCCAATTCAAGGTTCTGGTCTTTATTGTTTTCCTAAGCTGGACACACTGGGATTGACCTGGGGAGGGGTATGCAAATCAGACTGGCATCGAGCTTCCCTCGCTACTTCTCGAAGGTCATGCGGGAAAGAAGGAATCTGAGGCTTCTTCCCTGTGCTCTGCCTTAGTTACTGCGGAAGGGAAGGCCTTTAACGCCAGATTCCCCTCTCTCCCTTATGTCTCTACTACATCCCTGGGTTCTCGAACTTCTGGTCAGAAGCCAAAGCTGGTTGTTAACTTAGCCTGACAGGGACGGAGAACGGGGACAGTTCTCCAGGCTGTGGAGTGTCTGATAGCCTGTCCCCTGAGCGACTTGATCAGCTGCCACTTGGACCTGAATTGCTAGCCACTGCATTGTCCAAATAAATGCCCTCATCCCAGACCCCCACGGGTCTGGTTTTACCAAACTGAACACATTCCTCTAGGAAGAATGTATTCGATTACTCTACCCAGGTTCTCCAGTACAGATAAGCAGAAGGGACCCTGATGGGTCAGTGCTGTTGATCTTTCATATCACCTGGCCTAGGTGGTTGATCTTCCTGTAGGTGGGGTGGGCTTGTGGGCCAGAAGAGGGTCGGGTGGAGCTTGGGGGCTGTACTTCGTGTTTTGTCATATATATATGGCACGATGATTAACAATGACCTCATCTTCTCAGGCTCAGGGAAGAATTTATGGAAAACTCAAGGAGGAGAATTTCTTTGGTCCCAAGGAGGAAGTAAAGCTGGAAACCCATATCCGGGTGCCAGCGTCGGCGGCCGGCCGGGTTATTGGCAAAGGTGGCAAAACGGTGAGCTGTGAGGGTCACTTTGAAAATTCTAGGCCTTAGTCCCCAAACCTAGCAGCTCTGCCGTGGCCTCCTGCTCCCCTGCCCTGCCCAATCTCAGGACTCCACTTTGCCTGTTTTCTTGATTCTGCTCCCCAAGCTTAGCTTCTGACTCCGTTTCCACCTGCTAGTCGCCAGCTTCTTGCCCCTCCCTCTATTTTTCATTGTTGAAAGTATTACATATGTCCCCCTTTCCCCCCATTGTCCTCTCCCAGCCCGCCCCTGCCTTCCCCCCCCCCCCTTGTCTGTGTCCATTGGTTATGCTTACATACATACAAGTTCTTTGGTTGATCTCTTACCCCACCCCGCAGTCCCCCCAAATCCTCCCCTGCCTTCCCTCTGAGGTTTGATGGTCTGTTGATGTCTCTATGTCCCTTGATCCATTTTTGTTCATCAGTTTATGTTGTCCATTCTATTCCACAAATGAGTGAGATCATGTGATACTTATCTTCCTCTGACTGGCTTGTTTTGGTTAGCATAATGCTCTTCAAGTCCATCCGTCAGCCATGGTTTCTTGGTGGCAGCTTGAGCTCTTCTCTGCCCACTTACCCCCAGGTGAACGAGTTGCAGAATTTGACAGCAGCTGAAGTGGTCGTGCCAAGAGACCAGACCCCTGATGAGAACGACCAGGTCATCGTTAAGATCATCGGGCATTTCTATGCCAGCCAGGTATGCATTTCCTCATCACAGACGGGTGGCAGGAGCCCAGGGCTCAGAGAAGCAAGACTCCAGAGGTTGGCCAGTGTGACCTGACCAGTCCTGGGACCCTGCCTGCCTCTGTGCTGGCCTGTTCTCTTCCAGGTGCATGAGTGTGAGGTGTGCATGCTTTATTCCCTCTATGATGCCCTAGGGAAAGCACTGACAACTTCATGTGTTTCATATAAATATGTGACTTTATAATTTATACATTATATATTAACTAGTGGCCCAGTGCACGAAATTTGTGCACATTAAAAGGGAATTAATTAGAGGAAATATTTTAATATTGCTATTGGCCCTTTCTCTATAATAGAAGTGTCAGAGATGAAAGAAAGTTAGTAAAATGTATATGAAAATAATATATAAATTTATCACCCACGGGGACACAGTGTCAAATCCTGCTGGCGCCGCAAGGCCCAGAGTCAAGTCCCCACCCACCTGCGTGCAGCTCGCCATGCCCGCAGCCCTGTCCACCTGCGCACTCCCCGAAATGGCACGCAACCCAGTCCCACTGGCGCCCATAGGGACGCAGTGTCAAGCCCCTGCCGGCCCCATGTGGGACTCCCCCCGAGTCCCGGTGTCCTGCCCTGCAGGGCTGGTGCCATGTGGGACTCCCCCGCTGCACGTCCTGGTCAAGTCCCCGCCCACCCGCCCGCGCCTCGTTGTACACGAAGCCCCGCTCACCCACGTGCGCCTGCTGCGCACGCAGCCCTCTGGTGATCGCTTGTGACGGCGTGACGACCACAGGCTTTTTATAATTTAGGGTGATCTTTCCTGTTATTTAACATTGGTCCTTCCCTAACCATTTTTTGCACTGGATAAGAAAAGAAATGGGTATTTTATCGCCCAGTCTTGCTCATGGAAAGGAGACATTTTCTGGGACACTTCTGTCAAGTGAATCGCATTCTGCAGTGGATTTTCCTTGTAAAACTGTTCTTAGGGAAGAAACTTTTAAGAAGTAAAGAGTAAAAAATACGGATCCTTTGGTATTTTGCCCATTTTCACAGTGGTTATTTCACTGATTTTTGTTTTTTGTTTTGTTTTGTTAATTCATCTCCAGGGGTTTCATCCCCTTTTCTGGGGATACTTACATGTGTAGTGGAGTTGTGATTTGTGACAAAGCCTCCTAGTTGATGGCCCTTTGACCAAAACATACTCAGGCAACTCTGTTCTGGGTTCAGTAATGTGACAGCTTCGTTAAGTTTTAAATTCGGAATGAGTGTATACTACCCCCTCGCCCACCCCTCTCCTTGCTGTATTGTCCAGTAGGTGCTCAGGGTCCATTCAGAGGCAGACAAACTGAGGTCACTCTAAACAGTCTTCCCCATCTTTCTAAAGTCCTGTGTGTCCTGTGGTCTGGGTCTGAGTCCCTGTGTGAGGCTGTCTCCTTCCTTGCCTTTGGGGGCCTCACCCTCCCTCTCGCCTGCTCTTTCTGCAGATGGCTCAGAGGAAGATCCGAGACATCCTGGCCCAGGTTAAACAGCTGCACCAAAAGGGACAGAGCAACCAGGCCCAGGCGCGGAGGAAGTGACCCGCCCCTCCCCAGCACATCAACTCGAGGACGACGGGCTGAAATCGAGAGCGCGTTCTCCCCAGCAGGCCTGAGAATGAGTGGGAATCAGGGACACTTGGGCCGGGGTGTAGATCAGGTTTGCCCACTTGTTTGAGAAAGACGTTCCAGTGAGGAACCCTGATCTCTCTGCCCCAAACACCCACCAATTGGCCCAACACAGCCCAACCCTCAGGGTGTCACCATGGAAATTCTAGCTCAGGGTGCTTTTAAACGTGGATTGTTTAAGTCAGTTCTTCAGGTCCCACCGAGAGGGTGGGCCAGATCCCAGTGGGAAGAGAAATAAAATTTCCTTCAGGTTTTTAAAACATGCAGAGGGGTGTTTTAATCAGCCTCCAAGGATGGTTTGCTTCTTGATCCTAAAATCCTTCCAGCCTTCTCCTGCTTGGTTTATTGGTTAAAATACCTCCCTTCTCATCCCCTGACCTAGCCTCTTCCTACATTCACACCAATTGTTTTATCGTGACCACTACCAGAAAAAGCGGGGACCAGGGAGTGCATCGCTTAGCTGACGTTACTGACTCAGAGGGAGAAGACAACGTCAGCATCTGAGGTTTAATTCCCGTCCCTCCCTAAACCAACCAACAGGAACAGCAAGGAGTAAAGACTGGAGGAGACCTGGGAAGATAGGCGATTAAAATAAGTAATCCACGTTTAAAAGGAAGGCCCTTGCGGCTGATCTGTTCCAGATCACCATCTTGGAAAATTGGCACAATTACAAGTCCCCCACTCTGCTGGGGCTTCCCCACCAAGACCCCTCGAACCGTACGGGCCCCGCATCGTGTCCAGGTGCACATGGTGGTACTGAATGCTCAGTGGGATAGGGGCTGACCACTGTACCGTCCCTGATTCCCATCATTCTCAGGCAGATTTTATATTTTTTTAAAGTCTATTTTAATGATTGGATGTGAGCACTGGGAAGGGGCCTTACTCCCCTTGAGAACGTCTCAGTTCCATGGAGGACTTGAGTGGCCCCAAAGGCCGCCACTGTGCCCTCACCCCAGCCCGTGTGCTCCCACGAGGGCTGGCTCCCGGAGGCAGGGGTTGCGGGGCGCTCCCCCCCCCACCGGCACTGTTCCTTTGGTGGTGGTGGGATGTGGAACCCAACCCTGAGCTCCCAATAAAGCGAAGGTTCATCATCTGGCATATTTTATGAATACCCAGCAAATTGGAGAGTATTTGCTTTTGTTTTTATCCTAGAGGCATCGTTAACTGATGGCTTCTGCCTCCACGAATCATTGGCGTGATGACAGGTGTGGCTAAAAAACAAAATTCAAAACACCAGCAACGTGTTACGCACAAAGGGGTAAATAGACTTAATTTATTGATTGACCAGCCTCCATAAGATCCCGTTTGAAGGTCAGGCCCGTGGAAGGCGGCAGCCATCGGTTACCTGAGGTTAGGCCTCTCCTCCTGATATACTTACGTCCGTGCATACTGGCCAGGCGGCGTCCCCGGGCTCGCTCCCTCGGACGGTGCTACCCAGCGTGCTGGGCAGGGAGGGCGGCCTCTGCATGTGAGGAGGCCCACGTGTGGAGTCCCCTCCTTCCAACATGGCAACCACAGTAAGGAGACAACGTGACGTGTGGGCGGAGTCAGTCAGGTAACGCTGTGCGCAAGTGAACTACCTCAAGGTACGGAGTTACCTCAGCAATTACTTTCCTTTTTGTTCCCCCCACCTCTTTTTTTTTTTTTAATCTTTTTTTCTTTTCCCCTTGCGGCTTGCTGATATTTTATATAAAAAAGAAAAGCAAAGCAAAAGAGAAGCTGATAGTCTTGAATATTTTATTTTTTTAATGAAAAGAAAAAAATGAGAAAGTTATGTTTCTTAATTTCTTACAACATGAGCCAGTGCAGCCCCTTAGGAACTCCCTGGAACAGGCCCTGTGGGAACGGCCTTGGGGGCCGCCTCCCTGGGTCCTGGGAGGAGACTGGGGCTGACAGGGAAGGTCCAAGCCCGAGGCCCCAGGGTGAGGCTCTGACCTCTGACCTCGGTCTCCTGGGCAGTCCTGCCTGGCGAGAGTCGGAGGGAGGCTCACCGGGCTGTGGGCTCCAGGGACGACGAGCCTCCCTGGTGCCCCCACTCTCCCCCTTTGGTTAAAGGGCAGCCCAGCCGGTCTTTCCCACCAGTGGTGCTGTTGAGATATTTTAAAATATTGCCTCCGTTTTATCGAGGAGAGAAATAAAACTAAAAAATATATACCCTTTAAAATTTATATTTCTCTGTCTAAAATATGGGAGCCAAGATCCTATTGGTGGAAGAGACAAAGCGGCCCCTCGAACCCCCCCGAGAGGTCCGCCTGGTCTGCTATCGCGATGCTGTCATCTCTGTTGTCTCGTTTCAGTCCCATCTTGTGATTCTTCTTGGTCTGTTTCAATGGCCCAAGAGGCAAGCAGATTCTTGGGTAACTGCTCCTCTCCATCCCCCTATCTTTAGGTTGATCTGATGGTGGACCCAAGCTTAGGGAACTCTTGACTTAGGGTGGGGGGTGTAAGGGGAGGGGGGGGGGGTGTGGGAACGTGATTGGGGGCAGGCT
>NW_005360086.1:399047-414168 GCF_000412655.1 Myotis brandtii
GGGGCGGGGGGTGTGGGAACGTGATTGGGGGCAGGCTCCTGCCTCACGCCATGTCTTACCACTTTCTCACTGCGATGCTCCCTGTGAGCCCCGGAACTGCCTGCTCTACAGAGAGGAGGAAGCAGGAACGCATTTCGGGGAAATGTCAGGCCAGTGGTAGTTAAGCTCCCCACCTGTCCTAGCCACAGCGAAGGGTCTCCCAACGACCATCTCTGGCTCTACATGCTTCATCCCAGAATGAGGCAGACAGCGTTCAGACATCGGCCGCTTAGTGATTGAAGGTGAATTCCCAGCAGCAAGCATGCTTTCTGACCTGGTTCAAACTGCCGTCGGCAAAGAGGCCCCCGGCCCCCGGAAGGTGGTGGTTGCAGCGCGAAGTTTCCTCGGGGTGCTGCTCCCTTCACCTTCAGCCCAGGTCCTTTTCCTTCGGCGGATTCAGCTCCCGGGAGAGGCCAGGGCGTGTGGAAGGGACCGTCCAACTTGACTAGGATTAGGCACAGCTCCACTCACTGCTGATACTTGCCCAGCAGGAAAATTGTGAAAGTTACACCACTAGGAAGCAAAGGGAACGTGGTTTGGTGGTTAAGGTTTAGCAGGATGAAGGGCTTGTCTCGGTGGGTCCACCTTTGACCCCCAGGTCTTGGGGCGGGTCCTCGCCCGCCTGCCCGTCACCTCCATGTCCCCATCCTTGGTGAGATGACAAGCTAACATGAAAAGCACTCGGGAGATTTGCATGACCTGAGAAAAGCGACTTCCGTGCTCAGATATATGTGTGTGTGTGTGCTGCATATGTATTTGTAAGAAAGGACCATCTCTTTAGGATCTATTTTTTAATTCTGTGGAACACATGGAAAACCAAACCGTTTGGTTCACTGACTTGGAAGCTGCACCTGACAGTTACACCCCAATGGCTTTAATCCCCTGGAGGGTCTGGTTGCCTTTTGCCATTTGGGTTGTGGGCTCAGCTCCTCAGAGGGGTGTGGGTAGTAGAGAGCCATGTTTAGGGACAGGGAGTTTTATCACTTCCTGCCCTTTCCTCCCCTCCTCCCGGTCCTCACTCTCCTTTCCTCTCACCGTTGGCAGAAAGACCCCATGTCAAACCCAGAGAACCCCGGATGAGACGCTCCAGTTGGTTCTTTGGGTCCACTTTCCTCTGTGCCAAAGACAGACAGACAGACAGAGGCTGAGAGGCCGTTTCTGAATCCAAGCAACAGCCATCTTTCGACATAGACCTGGGCTGTCTGAGAAGGAGAGGGCGCCTGGACACTGTGAGCTAAAGGCAGGACCCCTCCTTTCTGAGGCTCCTGGGGGGTGTGGGGGCCACAATGCGTGCCAAGGGGTAGGGAGCTGAGGAAGGGGTCCGATGGCTCCTGGTTGCACTTTGGGGACGGAGGGGGAGTTCGGGGCTCCTCCACGTGGGACAGCTCTTTGTCCCCGGCCCCCACTGCAGAGATAGCACCGAGTTCCCTTCAGGCCTGGCAGACTGGCAGTGAGGAGGGGCCTCAGTTAGCTCTCAAGGGTGCCTTCCCCTCCTCCCACTCCAGACATACCCTCTGCCAAACTGGGAACTAGTGGTGCTCCGTAACTACCTCACAGAGCCCCTGCCTCCCGCCCCTCCTCCAGGGGTGGGGGACTCCTCCTATCTCCCCACCCCGAAGTGTTTATGGGGAGATCCTAGTGGCTTTGACATTCATACCATGCAACTGTTGGGCCTGTTGGTTGGAAACTGGCAGAAGGAGAGCAGCACAGCCTGACACAGTCACTGCAGGAAGAGGGGAGGAAAACCCTCAGTGCCAGGGGCCAGAAAGCCATTTCCCTCCCACACACTCGGTTTAGACGCAGAGCATTTTCTGTTGTATTCAGACTGAGAGCTACACCAGCTGAGAACTTCGGTTTCTTTCCTTTGGATGCATCAGGCTTCTCTGTGGGGTGCGGGACAGGAGGCCTCATGACCGAAGGTGCATTTGGAGGGTGAGGGCCACAGCCCCAACCCTGACTCGGCCCTCCTGGGGGGCAGAGTCTGACGGCACCATTGGTGCCTTAGTATGGTGAGTCCGGACTGACGAGACAGAAGGAAGACATTTTTTTTTCTTAAATGAACTAGCAGGAAGCTCCTCGGAGCATGTGTTTTGAGGCGTCACAGGTGATTCTGTGCTATGAGTACAAATGGATTAACTACCTCAGTCCTTACAGTAAAGTTGGAGCCCAGGGCAGGACTCAGGCTTGGGGTGGGAATCCCGGCCCGAGGAGAGAGCGGAGGCCTGTGCCACAAACGGTTTGTCCTTGAGCAGGCAGGCCTGCCAGCACCCCCACTCCTATCAGTTGGGTTGGGAGGGCTGACCTTTCTGCCTTCTTTGTCCTGGGGTCCCCTGTTGCCCCCCTTTCCCTCCAGCTTGTCCCTCTCACCTGCTATTTCTTTGTTGGACCAGAGGATGAGGAGAGGAGGGGTTGGCTGGAGGTGAGACCTGGGGTGTGGCCTGGAAGCCACCACTCAGCCGGGAGCCGGGGAGCCTGGGGCTGCCAGAGCGAAGACCTCTTCAACAGGGTTTCTTTGAGATGCTCCGCCCCCTGCATGTGCTGCTCCGTCTCCACGGAGACAGTGGCTGTAGAAGGGAAAGAGGTGGAGCAGGATCCTTTGTCCTGAGAGTCTGAGGGCCAGGTCCTCTGCTCGCTCAGGTGTCTGTGTAGTCTGGGGAGTTCCACTGGGCCATCCCAGCCCCTCCCCACCCTCTAATGAATGGACCTCCTCCTAGAAGCCCCAATTTCACATTTGTTTTATCTACCTCTTAGGAAGACAATAGAGAAAAATTAGGTAGTGGCAACTCCACTTGCTTAGATTAGGGGGGCGGGAAAAGATTTCTTTTTCCAAAGGAAAATAAAAATATTACCTTAAAAACACTTTCCAAAAAATTTTAAAAACCAAAAAAAAAAGTTAAAAAAAAAAAGGGAGACATTTTCCAGTGTCTGCTGGATTATTTTAATTCCCCAAACTTCTCTTTCTTTTCCCCCATAAATAAGTTTCACTCTTTGGCGAATTTCTCCACTCGTTTAAGATGACACGCTGCTCTAACAGGTACAGCTTTCACGTCGGGCCCCTGGCCTGCCCCTTCCCCCACACCCCATTCCTGCCTGAGAGTCCTTCCCAGGCTTCTCCCCTGATACCCCCCACCCCACCAGGTGACTTCCAGTCACTCAGCAAGAACTAAGGCTTTGTGTGTGTTGGGGTGCTTAGGTCTTGATTAACCGTTTTTCCCTGTGGGGGTTGGGGGGCCACTTGTAACGCTTCTGTAAGTTTTATGTAACCCGCTGCAATAGAAAGGTAAGATGAATTTCAGCAGATAATGAGTTAGCATCATGAATAAATATCTGCCACCATTTGGATTCTGCCCTGTCTCCAGTATCTTGATCTTGGTCCCAGGAACCAAAATAAAAAAGCCCCTCCCCCGAGGCAGAGTGAATGGTATATGAGAGAGGCCTCTTACTCAGGACAGTGAAAAATGTATTGTTATGAGTGCGATCACGGACGGTGGGGGCTGGAGCGGGGACTCGAGTTTGTGATTACGCGATCCTCTTCTGTAAATGTGGCCACTTTGGAAATTGTACTTTGCTGGAAATTAGCCAGCCGTCACCACCCGGATTTTGATTGTACCCTTTCTCCCACCCTTTAATCTGGTATTGACTTTGTCTGGGGGGAGAGGGGGGGGAGGTGGAGCAGCGGGCTCAGACTTTTTGGAGTTTGTTCTTTTGCTGGATGAGTACTCCAGTGTCAGCCACGAACCACTCTATTCCACTATCTCAATTTCAAAATAAAAGGAAACTTACATGGAAAGCTGAGTGTGTCTGTGTCTCAGAGGAGGGTTTTCTGGGCCGGGGGGCTGAGCTGCGACCTCAGGGTGAGAGCCCGGATTCCCAAGGACAAGAGTCACTCAAGTACGAAGTAGGCATTTTGCTTTCGTTTACTTTGCATTCCATTCAATCACAAATAGACAAACAGAGGAGTGGCTTTTACAAGGTGCTTTGTTCTTAATTCCTTTTGCATGTTAGAATAAGGCCTCTATTAAAGATGTTGAGCCCTAGCCGGTGTGGCTCAGTGGATAGAGCGTCGGTCTGCGGACTGAAGGGTCCCTGGTTCATTTCCAGTCAAGGGCACATGCCTGGGTTGTGGGCTCCATCTCCAAAAGGGGGTGTGCAGTAGGCAGCCGATCAATAAGTCTCTCATCATTGATGTTTCTCTTTCCCTCTCTGAAATCAATAAAAATATATTTTAGAAAAAAGATGTTGAGATGACTGTGCAGAGGGTTGCAGTTGCTCTGGAAATGAGGGAGTATTGCTGGGTCAGGAAATAGTAAGGGTATATTGCTCTTCTGGCACCTGCCCTAGGGAAGGGAGCTAGGTCACCATTTGCTGTGACCCTGCCCTCCTATATTTTTCCTTTTTGAAGGCTGGACTGGTGGAAAGACCGCCTCATGTGACATGACCTGGACTTCAACTTGGCACTCCTGATTCTTGGTCCAGCCCTCTCTACTATATCATCTGTCTTAGAGAGATGACAGGAGGGGACTGGCCAACGCCATGCTTAAAGGAATGTTCCAGGCCATCGAGTGAGTAGATGTGCCTGGCATGTGAAGGCGTTCTGAAGTCTGGTGCACAAGGAACACACTAAGAATTGCCCCTCCCTCCCAGTTAGGTTTTATGGTTGCCCCGGCAACTGAGCAGATCAGTGAAATCACTTCCACAGGGAACAGTGGGGAGAATTTTGCCTTTCTTTCCTCCTACCCACCCTCTCCCTCTGCATCCTTTTTTTTTCTTTCTTTCTACTTAATCCAATCTTGTTTACAAAAGCTTAAAAGTGAGTCAGGGTGGGTTAAGGTTATTAGGCTGGTATTGGTGTTGCTGTTACATTTGCTGTACCCAACAACTGGATAAAAGTTGGGATGTGATTTTTAAGTCCTGGTGGAAGCTTTGTATAGAAGGTGAATACTTAGTGTTCCTTGCTTTGTTTCAGAAATAAAGGTTTAAACATGGGAATGGAACCCTGTGGAAACTTTGCTAATAATGGCCAATATCTGTTGAGATACTATAAATATTGTGCTTCTTACACATCTATAAGGTATTAAAGCAGCGGTTCTCAACCTGTGGGTCGCGACCCCTTTGGCGGTCGAACAACCCTTTCACAGGGGTCGCCTAAGACCATCCTGCATATCAGATTTACATTACGATTCATAACAGTAGCAACATTACAGTTATGAAGTAGCAACGAAAATAATTTTATGGTTGGGGGTCACAACATGAGGAACTATTTTTTAAAGGGCCAGAAGGTTGAGAACCACTGTATTAAAGGTTTTACACGATGGGTTATTTACCCTCACAACATTCTTAAAATGACTATGACTCCCATTTTATAGATGAAGACATTGAAGATCAGAGAGGTCATGTTACTAAAGTCATAGACATCTGATTCTGGAATCTGTACCTTTAACAATACAGCTAATCAATAACTCTGCAAGAGAAATCTTAATTGGTACACGTGAGACAGGATGGAAACTCAGCCCTGGCCTGTGTGGCTCAGTTGATGGAGTGTCGTCCCGTGCACCGAAAGGCAGCTAATTCTGTTCTTGGTCAGAGCACATGCCCAGGTTGCGGGTTCAATCTCCTGTCGGGCTGCCTACAGGAGGTAACTGATTGATGTTTCTCTCTCCCTCTCTGAAATCAATTTTTAAAATACATTTTTTTAAAACAAAGATGGAAACTCATTTCAGCTGGTCAAATCTGTTAGACCTTGGCCTTGCCTTGTCACGTAGGCATGAGCTTGACAAATTTGGTGTCCAACCTTGGGCCCCATAAGTTACAGGGCCCCTAAGACTGGAGGCTGCATGGGTCAGGGGGTAACATGCATGTCCCAGGACCTGGTAGCACAGCCCTCACCTAAGTGGCGGGTGAGAGGGGAGGCGTTTTATCCACGGACTGTACAGATCGAGGCCAGGTTAGGGGATAGGACTTCCTGGGACCTGATAGCTAATGGACCTGTTGGTAAACATTTGGAGGTCATGTGGCTAGAGGTAGGATTGGTGCCTTCAGGTGTTAGAGTGATTTTGAGGCTGAGTTAAGAGCCACTTAAAACCTAAAGTCAGTGCAAAGCTGAGTTTACTGACGCAAGTTGCTCCCTCAGCTTCCAGCTACTGCATTACTCCTGCAGTGTCTGTGTTAAAAGTCCTTGTCGCCCTGACCGGTTTGGCTCAGCGGATAGAGCGTCGGCCTGCGGACTCAAGGGTCCCAGGTTCAATTCCGGTCAAGGACATGTACCTTGGTTGCGGGCACATCCCCCGTGGGGGGTGTGCAGGAGGCAGCTGATCGATGTTTCTCTCTCATGGATGGTTCTAGCTCTCTATCCCTCTCCCTTCCTCTCTGTAAAAATCAATAAAATATAAATTAAAAAAAAAGTCCTTGTCTATGTTTCTGAAGAAGAAAAAAAAAAAAAAGCCCCTAGTAGAGTTTGGGCAAGAAACTTGATGTGAAGAGAGAGGAGGAAGAAAAAAAAAGATCAAGTAACTTCACAAATGAAGGGTCCAACCCATTCATTGTATCAACTGTTGCAAAAGATGTAATTGGTATTGAAATGCATCACATGTTTGAATTGTGAATGTGCGTGAAGTATTAGAAAATTCCTCTGGTGTCCAAAATTTTCACTATAATGATGTCTTGTTCGGCAAGTTAAAGATCTCATTCTTCGTGGCCTTGGCTGCCTGCCAGCAGGGTGACCACAACCCGAAAGCCTCAACAAGACCCAGGGCCTGCTTGCCAAGTAAAGCGCCTCGAAACAATGGATTTCTCTGACAGTCAAGGAAAAACCGCTGTTGGTTTTTATGTTTTTGTGTTGGTTTTTTTTTTAACAAAGTAAAAAATATTCTTCAGTCAAAAAAAATTCTCATTCTTGGCAAAGTTGGCTTGTTCGTCCTTCTATAAAAAATTAATTTCCTAGGGCTGCTGTAACAAACTACCCCAAAGCTGGTGGCTTAAAACAACAGTTCTGGAGGCCACAAGGCTGAAATCCAGGCGTCAGCCCGTCAGTTCCTCTTGGCGGCTCTCAGGGACCTCCTTCCCAGGCTTTTCTCGGCTTGTAGAGGTCGACGGCAATCCATGCTCTTCTCTGTGGCTCGGTCTCTCTTTTTCTGTCTCCTAGAGACACAGTCATTGGATTTAGGGCTCCATTCAGGGTGATCTCATCTTGAGATCCTTAGACACACATCTGGGAAAGACTCTTATTCCAATGAAAGTGACATTCTAAGGTCTGGGTGGGCATAGCTTTTGGGGGGACACCACGCCATCACAGAGGCATACTACACGGCTTTGGCCCACCTGCCCCTGACAGTTCGGCTACCTTGGATTTTTTTAAAAAAATATATTTTATTGATTTTTTACAGAGAGGAAGGGAGAGAGATAGAGAGTTAGAAACATCGATGAGAGAGAAACATCGATCAGCTGCCTCCTGCACATCTCTCACTGGGGATGTGCCCGCAACCCAGGTACATGCCCTTGACCGGAATCGAACCTGGGACCTTTCAGTCCGCAAGCCGACGCTCTATCCACTGAGCCAAACCAGTTTCGGCAACCTTGGATTTTTAATCCCCTTCTCTTGGAGATTGATAAAATCACAGTGCCCTTGCCAAAACCGGTTTGGCTCAGTGGATAGAGCATCGGCCTGTGGACTGAAAGGTCCCAGGTTCGATTCCGGTCAAGGGCATGTACCTGGGTTGCGGGCACATCCCCAGTGAGAGATGTGCAGGAGGCAGCTGATCGATGTTTCTCTCTCATCAATGTTTCTAACTCTCTATCTCTCTCCCTTCCTCTCTGTAAAAAATCAATAAAATATATTAAAAAAAAAATCACAGTGCCCTTTGGGAAGAGACTGGTGAGACCCTGCAGGCCCACTGTGGATTAGGAGTTTGGATGATAGCAACCTTGGTTGCTGAAGCGTTTGGTGGCAACGAGGACAAATGGTACTTAACTATCGCCCTAAGATTTCTAGTGGTTTGGGGTGGTAGTGGAGTTAGAGGAAAGGGGAGAGGACCCCATAAAGCTAAGAAAAACATAACATGGTTGTTTATCCTTTTGTACCACTGGGAAAGCAAAACTGGCCACCCTCTAGCCCATTAGGGTGACCAGAGATAAAACACTTCTGGCCAAGGGCAGTCAGTCAGACAGAGATGGACTAAGATGATCTCTTACAACGAGTGGGAAAGAGGGACATTGAAGGTGATTTGGGGTAAAAGCCCAATATCTTAGTCCACTTGGGCTGCTGTAACAGTCCATAGATTGAATGGCTTATATTGGGCAAACAACTTCCCAGAACAGAAGCCTGACCACAGTTCAAGGTAAACACGATTCAAGCTAAAGATAAGAAAAAGGAGCAAACTGAGCCCAGCCAGCGTGGTTCAGTGGTTGAGTGTTGACCTATGAACCAGGAAGTCAGGGGACATGCCTGGGTTGCAGGCTCCATCCTCAGTAAGGGACATGCAGGAGGCAGCTGATCAATGATTCTCTCATCGTTGATGTTTCTCTCCTCCCTTCCTCTGAAATCAATAAAAATATATATAGTTTTTAAAAGAAACAATGTCCAGGCTGTAGGACAACATGAGCTTGGCATTTACACCAGGAAATCCCCAAAGAGGAGATTGATGGTTTGCCCGTGAGGGAAATTCTCACAGTGAGGCTATGAGAAGGTCACAAAATTTAAAGATCTGGGCTATGGGAGCTGAAGATGCCCGGCCAGCTTAGGCATTTACTGTAGACAAACAGGAAGACCAAGAGGACTGGGAGCCCCTGCGGAGGTCTGTGCTGTTCAGACCGGTGGAGGTCCCATGCCTTCACACCACCTCTCCCCAGACCTTACCCCCTTCAAGAACAAATAGGACTAGGGCAGAAGCCAGGGTCCCTTCTTCCCTAAGGAGTGCTGAAGGGTGTATGCATTTGTCAAGGTCTACGGGAGACTTGATGGCAGCCAAGGTTGCCAAACCTTTGCAGTCCTTTTGGACAAGTCACTGTGGTGCAGGAGGCACCCATGGGCATGGTTGGAAAAATACTGCAGCTGGATTTGAAAACAACTCTCAGATTGGACGATGGACCACTGTCACTTTATAAGTGGGTCTTTTGAGCCCATGTACACACAAGTGGTTGTCACTTAACTTTCGTGTCTCTTAATCTATGTTTCATTCCCCCCCCCCCCCCACCCCCAAGTTCTTTAACTCTAGCATTCTGGAGGATTTCTTCAGATCTATCTTCCAGTTTAGAGAATCTTTTTAGCTAAATCTAAATTATTTTGTTAATCTTTACCTGAGGATATTTTTCCACTGATTTCTAGAGAGAGTGGAAGGAAGGGAGAGAGACAGTCAGAGAGGGAAACATAGATGTGAGAGAGACACATCAATTGGCTGCCTCCTGCATGGGTCCTGATCAGAGCCGGGAATGGAGCCTGCAACCGAGGTACATGCCCTTGACCGAATCGAACCAGGGACCCTTCAACCCACAGGCCAACTCTATCCACTGAGCCAAACTGGCTTGGGCAAGTCTAAATTATTTTTATCTGTCCAATTTGTTTTTATTTTAATGCTTTTTTTCTATTTATAAACCTATTTGAATCTTTTTCAAATACACCTGTTGTTTTTTTTTCATAATGTTCTGGCTTTAAGGATTCGATGTTTTCTTTATTACCTTTGAAAAATGCACACACACTCATTTTAAAGTCTACTTCAAATTGTCATATTATTCCTAGTTCACAATTTGTTGCATCTGCTAACTATTTCTCACGGTGTTGGGTGTCCTACACTTAACAATTTTTATTTATGAGTTTATCTTTGGAATAATCTCTCTCTGAGTTTCCTCTTGTGAAATACTCATCATTACCCTGGATTATGAATATGCTCTATTATGTTACCTTTTATAGTTGCCTCTTTTGAAGTCATACAAGATCTACTTGTTGTGAATCGGTTTTTACAGTAGTTTGTCAGCTGGAAGTTTCTGCATTGCAAACTCAGTCTGTGACATCTATAGAGAAAGGGTGAGGCTCAACAAAGGGCTCAAATTTAAGCCCTTAAAGGAGACATCTCTCACCAAGGGAATTAATGCCAACTTCTCCCCTTAGGTATTATATGTGTCCCAAAGACCTAGTGGCAGTCTTCTCTGGGTGTGACAGGGACTGTGGGGTGCCTTCCAATATTCATTCTCTCTTCCTTCATGGCAGGATCTCAGTTTTATTCAGGCTGCCATTCAATTTAGCTAAAAACAAACAACCCCACCACATGTTACAGCCCATCTTAAAGGTAGGGTGTTCATGTCACACAATTCTGGCCAATGAGATGTCAGTGGAAGTCACTGGCTTCTTAAGGAGAGGCTGACTCTACTGGGAGATTCAGTTTTTTGTATTTGGTCCTTCTTCCCTCCTCCAGGAATGTGGGGTTGAGTGCTCGGACCTTAGCAGTCATGGTGTAAGCATGAGGAGAAGCCTCGCCTTGGGCGTAGCAGAGTGGAGAGCTGGAGGGAGCTGGAGGAACCTGGGTCCCGGGTGTTGTAAAGCCGCCTTCCCAACTCTAGGTGACCTTCCTCTGGATTTCTTGTTATATAAGATACATAAAACTTCTCTTTTGTTCAAGCCACTTTTTTTTTTTTTTTAATTTCAAAGAGGAAGGGAGAGGGAGAGAGAGATAGAAACATCAATGATGAGAGAGAATCATTGATGGGCTGCCTTCTGCACATCCCCTACTGGGGATTGAGCCCACAACCCAGGCATGTGCCCTTGACCAGAATCGAACCCAGGACCATTCAGTCTGCAGGTTGATGCTCTATTCACTGAGCAAAATCAGCTAGGGCGAAGCCACACTTTCTTAAAAAATATGTTTTTATTTCAGATTTCAGAGAGAGGAAGGGAGAGGGAGAGAGACAGAAACATCAATGATGAGAGAGAATTATCGATCAGTTGCCCCTACTGGGGATCGAGCCCGAAAACCAGCCATGTGCCTTGGCCCTGGTTCTTGGGTGGATACTCAACCACTGAGCCACACCCAAGGCAGGGCTTGAATTTGAGCCGTTTGTTGAGCCTCACCCTTTCTCTATAGATGTCACAGACTTGAGTTTACAATGCAGGAACTTCCAGTTGACAAACGAATGTAAAAAATGATTCAGAACAAGTAGCTCTTGTATGACTTCAAAAGAGGCAACTATAGCCCGGCCAGCATGGATCCGAGGTTGAACGTTGACTCATGAACCATGAGGTCACGGTTCAATTCCGGGTCAGGGCACATGCCCGGGTTGCAGGCTCTATCTCCAATGTGGGGTGTGCAGGAGGCAGCGATCAATGATTCCCTCTCATCACTGATGTTACCATCTCTCCCTCTCCCTTCCTCTCTGAAATCAATAAAAGTATATATTTCTTAAAAAGGCAACTATTAAAGGTAACATAATAGGGCATATTCATAATCCAGGATAATAATGAATATCCCACAAGAAGAAACACCCAAGGCAAACCACACGTTTGAGAATCTCTGTTAATTGCAGAATCTCTCAATGCCTAACATATTTAGTATATCTTCTTCCTACTGCTTGGTATGTGGACAGCTTGGTTGGGCTCCAGCAGCTTTCTTGTAAGTGCCTGACTGCTAGAGGAGCTTAGGGTCCTGAGGACGTGTGTATAAGCTAAGACCAGGTATATATAACCTGAATAATGGGACAGCTGACTTCTGCTTTGCTAATATATCAGAAGCTCCCAGAGCTTTTCCTGTGCTGCAATCCACACACCGTGGCAAAGCTCCACTCCAGCTCACCCCCTCTGTGTGGTCCTTCTGCTACTCCCAGGCCTGGGACCTTACCACACTGCCAACAGGTACCCAGCCAGACTCTGTGGTATCAGGTACCCCAAGGCTTACGCAGTGCCACCTGGTTGAATAAAGCACCTTTGTGAAGTGCTCACAAAGAACTTCAATCAGGCTCTACACGCAAATCACCTGGCTATCTGGGTCTCCACGGAGCCTCTGAATTGACTACAGGACCAACGCAAATGGGTGGTATTCTCACAGGAATCAGATTATCGGCAAACAATGCCACTAGGTGTCCCTTGGAGTGTGAAGTCATTCTGTCCGTTGGCACAGCAGCGCTAGAGAAGTTGGGAGCCAGGAGTGGCGGGGGGGGGGGGGGGGGGGGGTAACGGATGAATGGTTCCAAGCACAAACGAAGCCTCCTCCACAGCTCTGGTGGTAAATTGTGACTTGTTCACCTCCTACTATGTTCCCTGTATTTGTTCTCTCTTTTATTTTATTGTTTAAAGCGGCGGTTCTCAACCTGTGGGACGCGACCCCTTTGGCGGTCGAACGACCCTTTCACAGGGGTCGCCTAAGACCATCTTGCATATCAGATATTTACATTATGTTTCATAACAGTAGCAACATTACAGTTATGAAGTAGCAACGAAAATAATTTTATGTTTGGGTCACAACATGAGGAACTGTATTTAAAGGGCCAGAAGGTTGAGAACCACTGGTTTAAAGTATTACAAATAGTAGTACATAAGTCTCCTTCCCCCGCCCCCCCAATTGACCTTCCCCCAGCTGTATTTGCTCTTGAAAGAGAATGCCAGGTCCAGGTGGTAAAAAACTATCCCTAAAACATCTCTGCCCTTGCTTTCTGTCTGAGCCTGTGCCACTGGGCAGACTGGAGCCATTTGAATCTCAGCTTTAAGAAACCAACACTTTTCTTAACTTGTCTGGGGGACATGAGTAGACCTTGGAGTCAGTGGTATGTGGAGAGCTGGGGATTCATGAATGGGTGAGTATTTAACAGGTTTTCCAAACCCAGGCAATGGGACTGACATTCACAGGCAAGATGGCATAAGGACCGTGTGGTCCCACAACACAGACCTAGACCTGGTGAGGGAGCTGCAGGCACTGGTTAGGGCAAAATCCATCCAAGCAGTGAGGAAATTAGATGCAATCTTAGTGAGAGTGAAGACTTCAGTATTATGGAGGGGTCTCTCTTTTCCGTGTCCAGCGCGGCTAGAGAGTGGTCCGGTTCTTTGAGTAGGGGCGGCTGGGGATTGAGAAAATGAAAGAAAGAGACAGACACAGAGATGGAAGAAAAAGCTGGGACCGGGTGGGACCGCTGTCCTCTCCAGAGACCCAGCACCTATACAGCGTGTTTATTTTATACCCCAAATACCAGGAAGTTTCACCAAAGGTCAAGACAAAAGGAGATTATTTGCATTCCTGTGCTTGGCTGGATTTACATAATAAAACCCACTCCAGGGCACCTGGGCAAAACGAAGGTCAAGCTGAGAACACTTCTGCCTTTTTGGCAAAATGCGTATCCAGGATGTGGCTTTGCCTACGGCCCTGGATTCAGCTGACAATTTATTAAAGAAATGCCCATGTGCCTTCCCAGGTGCTCTCTACACAGTCTATTCAAATATAATGAAAGAATTAGATAATGGCGTAGCATGTAACTCAAAGGGATAAGTCGATGAGAATTCCCCAATTATAGGATATAGATTTGCATGTCCTAGCTGGCCAATCATTTATTTAAATTTGGAAGAGTCAAGTTTTGCCTCCAGTTTAAAAAAAAAAAAAAATCCAGCTCAACCTGAATTGGCACGCCTAGTCATTGCTGAGTAGAGGGAAATTGTTTTTTTTAGTAATGAAGTTTATTTGAACTCCTGGAGAGTTCAGAGTTAAATATAGAGGTGGTAAAATAAATAAAACCCATTGCATGAGTACATTTTGTCGCATTCAGGAATAATGTGTGTGTTAGAAAGCATTTGGGGAATTGACTCTAGACTTGTGATTTTTCCGAGTAATGTATAAGACTATGTTAAGTTTATAAATAGTGATGGGATGATTTAAGAGTACTTGAGATTGACTATGTTTTATCAATTTAATTGATTAGGTTTTCCTGGGAGATTAAAGTAATTAGAGAAGTTTGGTTTGCCAAATCAGACGAGTGAAGTACTTAAAAAAGAGGAAAAAATAAATGTGAATCTAGTACCATTGAGAATGCAACTAGAAATGTTTTAAGGGCTTTAATGAACTAAGGTTGTTATGGAAAACAAGCTATCTGACACAAAAAGGCTGGGCTCCCCTGGCACAGTGGGAAGTCCACTGGAATTTGTTGCTAGGGTTGTTGCCAAGAACTGGCTGCCCATCCTGGGAGTCCATGCCGCAGGCCGCCCCTGGGGATAGGTGGTTAGGTGACCACCTGTAATGGGTGGAAGGGAGTAGAAGTTATGTGTCCCCTCTGGGTCAAGGAGGTGAGGTATCTGCCTTGCCTTTCCCGTGAGCTTTTTTCTATTTAGTGGTAACCTTAGAGGTCACATGTTGATGATAGAGACTGTACAAGATGGAAAGAGCCTGAGTCCCTGAAGCACCCAAACAAAAACATCCATAATGGTCTTTACAGGAGCAAGAAATAAACTTTTACTGTGTTCAGTCAATAGGACTTGGAGGTTGTTTCTTAACTATTATCAAATGCGGTCCAACCCAGTTTTGAATGAGACTATGTGCTGCTTATTCTGTTTCTCCAGCCCTACCCTCCACCCATCTCTGCCTTATCCTGTGCTCTGGAAAGACGTCTATAGTCAGTATGATTCATGTTCCCTTGTCTTCCTGCTTCCCGTTGGGTTCCATCAATGGGAGGAACTAGGAAGAAATTAGAGTGGAGGAAGAAAGAGATCAGAATATTTATTCCTCTGGCTCACTCTCTCTGTGGCTAGGCATTGGCCGGGCTTCCTCCACCTAAGGTTACAGCTCTTGCTGAATTCAGATATTCCTCATCCCCCCTGGCAGGGTAGCTCAGTTAGTTAGAGTACTGTCCTGATATGCCAAGGTTGCCGGGTTTGATCCCAGGTCAGGGCAAAGCAACCAAGGAATGCATAAATAAGTGGACCAACAAATCTCTCTCTAAAAAAATTAAATCAATAAAAAAATTTTAAATTCAATGTACTTTCCCAAAGTCCTCACTCCTATAAATAATTACTTGCAAAATACCTACTTGGTACAGAGAAAGCATAATGCCAGGAGCCACCAAAATATATATATATATTTAAATTAAAGCACATCCCTACATATTTTATATATATATTTATATA
>NW_005360086.1:418662-422754 GCF_000412655.1 Myotis brandtii
TAATCTAGAAAATAACTGAGGACAGCATATGCCTACCCTTTGCCCCTCAGCCTAAGGGTGGTAACAGCTGCTGAGGACTCGATGATCCCTTGTTGGTTTCCTTGACCCTACCTTTGTAAACAGTCCCTTATTTAACTTCATTCAGGCAAACCCTTTTGAACGAACCATATGTTTTTGCCTGTGAAGTTGACATTGACTGACGCAGATGATTGTTAAGGAAATTTAAATATTAACCAAAGTTTCCTGGAATTTAGGATTAAAATTTACTGGTTTTATTATTAATAGAAAGAATCGTCTTTACAATTAATAGAAATGAAAGTCTTAGTTAACTTTTGTCACAATAGTGCTGTATAACAAACCACTCCAGCCCTAGCTGGTTTGGCTCAGTGGACAGAGCATCGGCCTGTGGACTGAAGGGTCCCAGGTTTGATTCTGGTCAAGGGCACATACCCGGGTTGCGGGGCTCGGTCCCCAGTAGGGGGCGTGCAGGAGGCAGCCAATCAATGATTCTCTCTCATCATTGATGTTTCTGTCTCTCTCTCCCTCTCCCTCTCTCTCTGAAATCAATAAAAATATATTAACAAAAACAAAAAACAAACCACTCCAACAATGCTTATAAGAAACGTTTATTCTCGGGCTTTTGAGTCCAAAGATCAGCTCTGAGTTAGCAGGTCTAGGCTGGGCTCAGCTGGATGACTCGGCGATAGTCTGCTGGTTAGCTAGGTTTGGCTCCAGGTCGTGAGTTTGGTTGGACTGTCTTCCTGGGCTTCTTCTGGCACCACAGCTGAAGGGGACAACAGCTACCTGGGGCATGTTCTTCTAATGGCAGGTCATTGGAATTCAGGGAAAAAAAGCCAATCCATGCAAAGATATTCAGCCTCTTCTAACATCCGTTTGGCTAAAGCAAATGTTATGGCTAAGCCCTAGGTGCAGGGCGTGGCCACCCTGAGGCCATTGTGAGAGTGTGATGTATAACTCTATTACAGGGGAGTGAAGTATTGGAAGCAATAATTCATTCCATCACAAATAAGATCTCTTCATTGAATACAGGGCTAACTTAAACCCTAGTAATCACAGAGACTTCAATGCACTAGAGCTTCCCTTCAAATAATTGCTAACACTTACTATAGAAGTATTATTTCCTAATTCTTTTTTTAAAATATATTTTTATTGATTTTAGAGAGGAAGTGAAGTGAGAGGGAGAGAGTGTGTGTAAATGTGTATGTGTTTGTCCCCCCACGTCCCGTGTGGTTCAGGGTTCAGGATCTGGAAGAGGGCCGCACACAAATGAAAGAAACGAGACAAGTAATAATTTGGAAATATTGGGGGGCCAGGCGGGCAAGTCCAACTCAAGGGGAAGGACTTCCACTGGTGCTCAGGCCTCACCAACCTTTTATTGGTTTGGGATCCACCCATAGCCCTTAGGCAGGCAATTCCCAGTAACAGGCAGACTTGCCCTTTAGCAAGGATTTACAAAATAATAAATGGGGAAGTTGCTTCAGCTACCATTGTCTGGACTAACAGTGGGTGCACAGCCCTGACCTTTGCCAGGGCTTCAAGGGTCACCAGCCTTCTGGGTTCCTTGTCCACACCTCTCTGCTAGTGAAGACAATAGGTGGCTTCCCACAGAGTGATAGAAACATCAATGATGAGTCACTGATGGGCTGCCTCCTGCACACCCCATACTGGAGATCAAGCCTGCAACCTGGGCCATGTGCCCTGATGGGGAATTGAACCCAGGACCTTTTGGTTCATAGACTGATGCTCAACCACTGAGCCATGACGGCTGGCCAACTCAATTCTTAAAACAACCTCATGGGATAGGTGCTATTATCATGTGCATTTTTATAAGTGAGGAAACTGAGGCACAGAGATATTAAATAACTTATCCATGGTCAACACAGCAGGTAGGGGGCAGAAGCAAAGCCAGGCTCTGGAGTTCATCTTTTTTTTTTTTTTTCAAAAAAACATATTTTATTGATTTTTTACAGAGAAGAAGGGAGAGGGATAGAGAGTTAGAAACATCAATGAGAGAGAAACATCGATCAGCTGCCTCCTGCACACCTCCCACTGGACAGGGCTCAGTGACTCACTTCTTGACTGCCAAGGTCAGGCCGAAACCAGCACTGTAGCACCCTTGACTTCTGTCCTTGCTTCATTGTTCCAGACTTGGCCCTGGTCCTTCCTGACTTTCTGTCTCTTCTGTGTCTCTCCCATATTGATTAACCTGGACCTTCCCCTACACCCAGGCACGACACTGTACTGCCTGATATAAGGGAGGTGGAGGGCTTTTCAGAGAACATGGGAAAGAGCACCCCCCCCCCCCCCACACACACACACTAATATGCAATTACAAACTCTGACCAGGACTGTGACCATAAAGTACTGGGACACTTGCCGTAACTGGTTTGGCTCAGTGGATAGAGCGTCAGCCTATGGACTCAAGGGTCCCAGGTTCGATTCCGGTCAAGGGCATGTACCTTGGTTGCGGGCACATCCCCAGTGGGAGGTGTGCAGGAGGCAGCTGATCGATGTTTCTCTCTCATCGATGTTTCTAACTCTATCTCTCTCCCTTCCTCTCTGTAAAAAATCAATAAAATATATTAAAAAAAAAAAAAAAAGAACTGGGACACCAAAAGAGGAATCTGACCTGGTCTAAAAGAGGCCACTTTTAGGAAGTGACATTTAACCAGAGAAGTGAAAACCAGACAAAAGCAACATGGGCATGTGGAAGAGTCTTTCTTAGAGGGAATAACATGTGACAGCTTAAACAATCTTAACAGCTCACTGAGATCCTAATGTAATCTGCTTAGGACCTTCCTCCCTCGAGAGCCTAACCCAGCACATCCCCATAGCTTGATTCTTATTCCCAAGCAAGTGACATCACTTCTTTTTTCCTCGAGTTTATGGCAAGCCAGGTGATGAAAGAGGTCATCAGAGGCCTGCTTGTTGACTCTCGAGCTGGACCTGGGCTCCTCACCCTGTCCTATCCTGGGAATGTATGCCCTACCCCACCATCTCACAGTGGGGGCTGTTCCAAGGACATGGCCTTAAAGGAAGGTGTTGAGACCATCTGGACACATTTCATGACTGACCCCAGTTAAGGTCTCTACACTAACGGTAAGATTCTGGTGGGTGGATGTGAAGTTCTACTCACTTTGCAGCCACCCAAGACAATCCTCTTGTTAAGTCCCCTTGTTTATTAAACCTGCCACCTATGAAGCAGCAAGAGAAAAGCAGTTAGTTACTTATAAGACTGTCAGCTGATTTCTCAATAGAAACTCTGAAGTCCAGAAGGGACTGGCACAAAATATTCAAAGTGATTAAAAGCAAGGCCCTACAACCAAGGTTACTCTATTCGGCAAAGCTATCATTTAGAATCAAAAGAAAGATAATGAGTTTTGTAGACAAGAAAAAGAGTTCATCACCAAATGAGTACTACGAGAAATGTTAAAGGGTGTTCTTTAAGAAGAAGAAGAAGAAAAAAAGATAAAAATATGAATAATAAAATGGTGGTAAATACATATCTATCAATAATTCTTTTAAATGCAAATGGATTAAATGCTCCATTCAAAAGACATACAGTGGCTGAATGGATAACAAAACAAGATCGAAAGATGCACACAGACAAAGGTGAAAGGATTTAGGAAGATGTTTCATGAAAATGGAAACAACAAAAAAAGCTGAGGTAGCAATACTTATACCAGACAAAATAGACTTTAAAACAAAGGCTATAACAAGAGACAAAAAGGACCCAGCAATTCCACTTCTGGATACTAGTATTTATCTGAAGAAACCCAAAGCATTAACTGGAAAAGATATATTCATCCATATGTTCACTGCAGCATATTCACAACTAGTGGCCTGGTGCACAAAATTCGTGCATGAGAGGGGGGGGGGGTCCCTCAGCCTGGCCTGCACCCTCTCCAATCTGGGACCCCTGTGGGATCAGGCCTAAACCGGCAGTCAGACATCCCCCTTGCAATCTGGGACCGCTGGCTCCTAACTGTTCACTTGCCTGCCTGCCTGATCACCCCTAACCATTCTGCATACCAGCCTGATTTCCCCAACTGCCCCCCTCTTCTGGTCTGA
>NW_005360086.1:422900-424979 GCF_000412655.1 Myotis brandtii
GCCTGCTTGCCCCTAACTGCCTCTACCTCAGCCCCACCACCATGGCTTTGTCCTCCCGGAAGGTCTCCCGGTCTAATTAGCATATTACCCTTTTATTAGTATAGATAGCCAAGTTATGTGGTACATATATACAATGGAATATGACTCAGCCATAAAAACAAGCATCTTGCCCTAGCTGATTTGGCTCAGTGGATAGAGTGTCAGCCTGCGGACTGAAGGATCCCTGGTTCAATTCCAGTCAAGGGCATATGCCTGAGTTGCAGGTTTGATCCCTGGTCGGGGATGTGCAGGAGGCAGCTGATCGATGATTCTCTCGCATCATTGATGTTTCTGTCTCTCTTTTCCTCTCTGAAATTCAATAAAGATATATTTTTTAAAAATAATAAAATAAAAACTAATATCTTGCCATCTACAACAACATGGATGGACCTGGAAGGTATTGTGCTGAGTGAAATAAACCAGACAGGGAAAGACAAATGCCATATGATTTCATTTATATGTGGAATTTAAAAAACAAAAAATGAACAAGCAGAACAGAAACAGACTCAACATTTTGATGGTTGCCAGATGGGGGATGGGTGAAAAAGCTAAAGGGATTAAGAAGTACAAATTGGTAGTTACAGAATAGTCATGGGAATGTAAAGTACAGCATAGGGAATATAGTCAATAATATTGTAATAACTATATAGGGTGTCAGATGGGTGCTAGATTTATTGGGGGTGATCACTTCGTGTTACATAAATGTCTAATTACTATGTTGTACACCTGAAATGAATATAATATTGTATGTCAACTGTAACTGGAAAATAAAAAATATTTAAAAATAAATTGTCTAATAGTATAATTATATTGTTGGACATTGTCATCTGTGATAGAACATTAAGACAAAGTTAACTCAAAAAAAAAAAAAAAAGGAAAAAGCCTGCCACCTACCAGTTTGGAGTTGTCTGCCTCTTTCTGTGGTCTTTCCTCGCCCTCCAAGTACAGGGCCAGTTTGCAAACCAGCACCAGTGTTTTTTGTCCCTCCTTCAGTCCTCTGAGCACTTGACCCCCATCTCCTTTTTTCTTTCCACATACATTTATTGAACACCCGCAAGGACTGGATTTGGGAAGGAGGAAGGTCTAGGGACTATGTGGGCGGGAAAACAGTCTCCCCACGCAGTGCAGTCATTCACTCAGTCAATGAGCAGTCCTGTGTGAAGCTCTGACAATAGAAAAGTGAATAGGACAGGGCCACACTCCTTTGGAGCTGGGAAGTGCCTATCAGGCACGAATTCTTTGATAGAGTATCAGAAATCCTTTGACTTCCCTGAGTGCCACTCCTCTTGGCTGAGAGCACTGTTTTAATAAGACCAGGATGCAAAGCTGGCTTAATCTATCTTTCAACTCCACCTTTCAGAAGGCTCAGATATGGCACCAGGATCTGCTCAGATATGTTCCAAGTGTGCAGCTGAGTTCCCTGTGGACCACTGGAAGCTTCTCCCACAAGGAACAAGTAGACAAGAGCTCAATTGTCAAGAATAAAGAATTTGGCCTTTGGCTCAAGGACACCAGTGCCAGCTGGGAGTGGCTGGGATGATCAAACACAGAGGAGATTCAAATTACATTAAGAACTGGCCGATTTGTCAAAGTGACAACCAGAAATGGGTCAGCAGCCCATTCACCCCAGGGAGAAGTGGAGGTCTTGTCATGGTGGCAAATAGTAACCAGCCATAGTGGAAAAGTTGAGGTCACCTACTGGAAGAGACCACCCTTGGGCTGACTCCAGAGTGTGAACAGGCCTGGCCACCCTCAGGGCTCTAGGTAATCTTTTTTTTTCTTTTCTTTCTTTTTTTTGTTTATCCACACCTGAGGGTATTCCATTGATTTCTAGGGAGAGTGAAAGAGAGAAAGACAGAGAGAAATACAGTGGGGCCTTGACTTAAGAGTGTCCCTACTAACGAGTTTCACGAGATATGAGCCGTCTCTCGGCCGATTTTTTGCTTTGAGTTGCGAGCTAAAATTCGGGTTACGAGCCAGCTTCAGATACCCCACCGCTAGTTGGCACAGCGAACGTCACAGTGAACGCCACAACATCAG
>NW_005360086.1:425436-429433 GCF_000412655.1 Myotis brandtii
TTAGCCCACCCTCTCCCCCGACCCAGGCCTTCACCACACTATTGTCTATGTCCATGGGTTCTTTGGTTAATCTCTTCCCACCTACTCACCCCCTTCCCTCTGAGATTCATCAGTCTGTTCCATGTTTCAGGGCTCCAGGTAGTCTTGAGGGACCATTTCTTCTCTACCACTCAGGGCAGTAGCACAGAGGCTGCTTGGTTCTGCATCTTGACACCCAGGGACTCCAGCTGCCCTGAGGGAACTGGTGTTAGCAAATCCTCACTTAGCTAACTTTCCCTTCCTTTCCTTTCCCTTCTCCTCACCCTCAGAGCAGGCAGAGGCACTCACAATCACAGAGAACTCTCCTAGGAACTGAAATCACAGGTCACAACACTTCTGTAAGGCAGAAGATAACCTCATCCCCACTTCAAAGCCACAAGAGTTTTCCCATTTTGATAAAGCTGGTGAGGCAGGGTGTACAGTGGAGCCAGCACTGACTGGCCTTAAGGACACAGCTCTGGGGACAAGTCCTAGCTCCACTGTAGGCCACAAAAGTTTGAACAAGTCATGAAATCTTTCATAAGCTGGGTCTTCACATCTTTTAAACAGCTCACAGTGTTATTAGGAGGGTTGAATTAAGGAGGATATTGTGGAGACAACCGGGATGGTGGTGTAGGTAAATGCCGGTACTCGCACCGGTACTAGCACCAATCTGCCTTGCTTCACAGCTGGGCCTCGCCTCCTGCACAGCAGCTCTCCCACTTTAGCTGGTCCTCACGGCCAATTGGCCTAGAAATCAACTCCTCCCAGAGATGCCAATAACAATGAAGGCTCAACTACAAGACTGTTCACACAGCCCATACAGGGGCCCACCTAGAGGGCCCAACTCAGGGGACTAGAGAGGCTGAGCCACTGGCCCTATGGGACACCTACTACACAGGCCACTCTACCAATTCCAGGAGATATAGCAGCTCTACCTAATACATGGGAACAAACATAGGGAAGCAGCCAAAATGTGGAGACAAAGAAACATGTCACAAATAAAGAAACGGAAGCAAGCAAACTACTGGATACAGAGTTCAATACCATGGTTATAAGGTTATTCTAGGACCTTCATGAGACTTTCAAGGAACTCAGTGAGAATGTCAAAGACATGAAAAAGGACCAGTCAGAAATTAAGCATATACTAACTGAAATAAAGAACAATTTTTTTAAAAAAAATAATTTACAGGGATTCAACAGTAGAGTAGAGGATTCTGAGAATCAAATCAATGATTTGGAATATGAGGAAGCAAAAAAACATCCGATCAGAAGAGCAAAAAGAAAAAAAAAATAAAGACAGTTTAAAGAGCCTCAGGGACAACTTCAAGCATACCAACATCCGCATTATGGGGGTTCCAGAAGGAGAAGAGAGAGCCAGATATTGAAAACCTATTTGAAGAAATAATGACAGAAAACTTCCCCTACCTGGTGAAAGAAATAGACTTACAAGTCCAGGAAGCACAGAGTCCCAAACAAGAGGAACTCAAAGAGCCCCACACCAAGACACATCATAATTAAAATGCCAAAGGTTAAAGACAAAGAATCTTACAGGCAGCAAGAGAAAAGCAGTTAGTTACCTATAAGGGAGTGCCCATAGGACTGTCAGCTGATTTCTCAACAGCAACTTTGCAGGCCAGAGGGGGGTGGCAAGAAATATTCAAAGTGATGAATAGCAAGGACCTACAACCAAGATTACTCACCCAGAAATGCTATTTAGAATTGAAGGTTAGATAAAGAGTTTCATAGACAAGAAGCCTGTATTACATGAAATATTAAAGGATATTCAAGGAGGAAGAAGAAGGAAAGAGGGGGAGGAGGAGGAGGAGGAGGAGGAGGAGAAATATCTAATATCAAATGGCAATAAATACATATATGTCAAAAATTGAATCTAAAAATCAAAATAAATGAGCAAGGAATCTAATAAACAAAATAAACTAATGAATAAAATAGAACCAGAGGCATGGAAACAGAGAACAGACTGATGAATCTCAGAGGGAAGGGGGGCAGGGGAGGACGGAAGAGATTAACCAAAGAACTTATATGTATATATACATTACCTATGTGTTGTAGAAGACCAAAGAAACCCAAGCGATGCTTAGAGAAATGGAGTTACACAGTTTTATTACACCGACGGTCTCAGAGGAGTTGCCTCCAGAGTCCCGGTGGTTCTCAACCTCCTGGCCCTTTAAATACAGTTCCTCATGTTGTGACCCAAACATAAAATTATTTTCATTGCTACTTCATAACTGTAATGTTGCTACTGTTATGAATCGTAATGTAAATATCTGATATGCAGGATGGTCTTAGGCGACCCCTGTGAAAGGGTCGTTCAACCACCAAAGGGGTCGCGACCCACAGGTTGAGAACCGCTGGTCTAAGCAAACCAATATGGTGGAAGCCCTTCTTACCCTTTGGTTTCTTTTGTCTCCCAAATATGGATGGGGACTTTCGGACCTCTCGTGGGCTTTGCAAAAAGCCCCGTGGGTTGGGATGGGGGCGTTGAGGCCATATCTAAGGGCCTGTCCTGGCGCCAGCGCTGATAACCCCCTCTGGGGGTTGTGTACTGTTATTTAATGATAGGTTATCAAGAATGTACATTAGGTTACTGGCACAGATTCAGATGGCTAGCCCCCCAAACATCGGGGTTACATGGAATTAGCCTTTTAGCCTTCTCGTATGGACATAGACAATAGGGTGGTGAAGGCCTGGGGTGGGGTGGGAACCGGGTGGAAGGAGTCAATGGGGGGGAAAAGGGGGACATCTGTAAACTCTCCAAATAAGGAGTACAAAAGAAAAAGGAGGAAACTGTATATGAAATCCCTTTGTAAGCACGGAGGTCATTGTATTGCGTGGACATGGTAAGTGCGGTGCTTTGCTGAGTGCTGTCCAGGAAAGCATAGCACCCCTCCTGCCGCTGTTTCTAGGAAATAGTTCCCTGCAGTTGCTACCTCAGAGCTCCCCTCCCGCAGGGCTTCTCTCCTGCTGCCTGCCCAGGCCCAGAGCTGGATTTGGGACACTCCTACACCAAGGCTGTCCATCCTTCTGGCGTTCCTTTCTACTCACTTTCCTGACTTACTTGGTTCGATTCATTTTTCTCATTCTTTACACCACCTTGTATTTTATGTATCTCTGTCTTAAATTCTTCGGGGGACAAAGCAGGCCACAATGAAGTACACACTGTTACACACAGAAACACTATTTTGCACGCCACTGTTTTGTGTACTTAAAAAAAAAGTCATGCTTGTGACTCCTAAGTCATAGTGAAATACAATAAAATCATAACTGAGATGACTCACAAGAAGGAGCCCAACACGCGCCTGGCTTGCGAAAAGGGTCCCGCAAATTTCATCAGACATTCACCAGACACTTCCAGGCGCAAAGGCAGTAAGTGGCTGCTAGGGTCTGTTGCAGGGATTCAGCCTCCTCCAGCTTTCTTTCCTCCCGCGTCTTTTGCCGGAACAATTCCGGTGGGGTAAGGGGTGAACTGGAGTGTTGAGGTGGAGCAAAGGCCGTTAAGCGTGGTGAACCCAAGCATGAGGTGGGGAGTGGAGGAAAGGGAAAAGGTGGTGAGGCTTTGGACCTGTGAACCCGTGGGGGGCGGGGAGGGAGACTAGAAGTGGGCACAGGGATTTTGTTCTTTTTTAAAATTGATTTCAGAGAGGAAGGGAGAGGGGGAGAGATGTAAAAACATCAATGATGATAACCATCTTTCGGCTGCCTCCTGCACGCCCCCTACTGGGGATCGAGCCCGCAACCCGGGCATGTACCCTAGACCTGGGAGCCGTCAGTCCGCAGGCCGGCGCTCTATCCACTGAGTCGAACCGGCTAGGGCCCTAGCCGGTAGGGCTGTTGTTCTTTCAAGATGGAGAGAAAAGTCCGATTACCTGCCGAGAAGGAGGAAGGTCCCAGTTAGAGGCTGGGAGGTCTGAGAGCCGCGCGGGAGCCCGGGCGGCAGCCGGCAGCCGTCCAGCGCGGT
>NW_005360086.1:429479-430314 GCF_000412655.1 Myotis brandtii
TCGCCCGCTGGTTCCCGCAGCCCCGGAAGGGAGAAGGGAAGTGAGGGTGCCCCCGCGCGCTCTTGTCCGAGAGGGGGCACATGGCCGTGTTCCTGTCCAGCCTCTCCCTGCCCGGGACCATCCAGAGGTTTGGGTACTCGGCTGAGTCCGCGCGCTCCTCCGCAGACAGGCCCCTTCTATTAACTCGGACCTCCGACGGCGTGGAGCCTGGTAGGCTGGGGGCTCCGCGACCGACCGAGGGGCACACATTGCTCGATTCGCCAGGCCGGCTTCCGAGTCACCCAGACGCGGTTGGAATCCTAGCTCCACTTCCCAGCTCATCATCCCCGCGTTGCCTCAGTTTCCCTTTCCTAAACGTGGAGCCGATAGATAACAGGACTCACCTCTTAGGGCTGTTGTGACGAATAAATGGCACCACGTCAATAAGGCGGCCAGTGCCGAGCCCGTACCGGGTACCCTCAGCAGGGCTGCGGGCATGACTGGCACCCTCTCCAGCTCTCCGGGGCGCGGGCCAGGGGCTGGTCTGTCCCGGTGAGGTCTGGGACTCCCCAGACGCCGGCACGCAGGTTTGGACTTGCTGGCGCCCAGCTAGGCTCCTCGACAGACCCAGAGGTGGGCGGGGGTTGGTGGTGACGTGGACTCGGGGACCTACCCGAGCTCTCCGGGCCTCCTCCACCTGCCCTGCTTGAGACTTTGCGGTTGGTGCCAGGCGGGGCAGTCGGCGGGGAGGCTGCCCGGCTGGGCTCCAGCAGCTCCGGTCCTTCCGAGGCGGCGTGATTCACAATGACCTTGTGCGGGTGAGTGGCCCGCGAGCGCAGAGAAGCGGGAGGTGAAA
>NW_005360086.1:430344-434334 GCF_000412655.1 Myotis brandtii
GCTGAGAACGCCGGGGCGGGGGAGGAGCTGGTTGGTCTCTAAATTGAGTCCAGCCCGCGCGCCCCCTCCCCCCGCAGGTGAGGGCAGCGGGAAGGGGACGGCGCTTGGGGACGCTGTTGCTGTGAACATTTTTTTTTTTTTCTGTTGAAAAATTCGACGTGGAGGCTGCCTCTCGTGGCCGGGAAGGTGGAAAGGGGCCTTCGGAGCGCAGGATTCGGGTCTCTGGGTGGAACCCGGAGGCTCTGACCCAGGAGGGCTGGGGCGTCTTTCCTGCGCCCGGGACCGACCGCCTCGGGGACTGGGGTCCCCGCGCGAGGGCCGCGGGCTCTGGACGGTCGGGGGGCGGAGGCTGCGTCCACTCCGCGGTTTCAGAAAGCACCCGAACGGGAAGGATTTGGAAAGCCGATTTCCAGCTCCACGCGCACAGCCCCTCGCCACGGAGTGAACGTCTGTGTGTGTCCCGGAGCGCTGTGGAGCCTGTAAGAGTAGCGTGATGATTAACGGAGAAAGGAGACTTGGAGGTTTATCCACTACTTCGAAGGATCAGAAATACAGTTTGTGCCTCTTTATCCCCAAAGTTTCTCCCCTTGTATTTACTAGAACAATCATTTAGTACAAGGAAGTCATCTCGTGAAAATATGGTGAGATGATGTTATTTATTTATTTATTTATTTTTTTAAAAAGATATATTTTATTGATTTTTTACAGAGAGGAAGGGAGAGGGATAGAGAGTTAGAAACACCGATCAGCTGCCTCCTGCACACCCCCTACTGGGGATGTGCCCGCAACCAAGGTACATGCCCTTGACTGGAATCGAACCTGGGACCTTTCAGTCCGCAGGATGCTCTATCCACTGAGCCAAACCGGTCAGGGCTGTTTTTTATTTTTTGCCTGGGACGGGAATGGAAAAGGAAAAGGGAAAGGCTCTGCTGGCTCCCAGGAGGAGAGCGAGTCTAATGTTTGTTTGTTTGTTTGTTTGTTTCTTTATTGATTAAGGTCATACATCTGTGTCCTAGTCTGATGTGTTTTGAGCGTTAAAACAAAGCACAATTGATCAATTGGACAGCTGGACTCATACACAAAAGGACTGGGTTTAACTGATGTTTGCTAACTTTATCTCTCTACCATCTTAAAGCTGCAGGCTGGTGTGACCTTAGAGGAACTAGAGTTCCTCTCTCCAAAGTAACTTCTTTTATTTATTTATTTGTTAATTCTCACCCAAGGATATTTTTTTAAAATATTTTTTTATTGATTTCAGAGAGGATGGGGGAGAGAGAGATAGAAACATCAATGATGAGAGGGAATCATTGATCGGTGCCTCCTGCACACCCCACACCTGCAACCCAGGCATGTGCCCCACCCGCAATCAACTGTGACTTCCTGATTCATAGTTTGGTGTTCAACCACTGAGTTATGCCCACTGGACAACCCAAGGATATTTTGTCCATTGATTTTTAGAGTGTAAGGGAGGGAGGACGGGGGAAGAGAGAGAGAGAGAGAGATTGATTGGTTGCGTCCCTCCAGTACACGCCCGGGGCTTGGGGTCAAACCCATGACCAAGGTGTGTGCCCGTGACTGGGAATCCGACCCGTGACCCTTCAGTCTGTGGATGAACGCTCTAACCACTGAGCAAGACCAGCCAGGGCCAAAGAAATTTCTTTTAAACTTTCCTTTGCTTCTAAGTTTACTTTTTCATTCAAAAATGTCTGAATTTGAAATGGGTACATTCTGTGCCCATTTATTAATTGGTGTCTTGGTTGTTTTTTCTCATAAATGAATTAAGATTAGATCTTTGCTCTCGTAATAGTTCAATTACCATTTTAATTTCAGTGTTGATTTTCAATGTGCAGACATTTTTAAAAGTTCGGATGCAGACACAAAGATAAAGCCCACGGAAATCATGAGACTACCTTTCTAGGCAAAATAAAAATCGAGGCTATTGGTTAACTGGCTTCCGCGGTCTGCAGGGAGCTTGACAGCAGGGCCATCCCTGCTTGGGTACAGGAGTCTCTCAGGGCAATGAGAATCACCATCTTCTTACTCAGGCCTAAACTGCCGTCCCGTCTCTGTATCTGGACTAGGAGAACTGCTTGGCAGCGCTAAACAGCTGCACCTGCCTGGAAGGGTTGAGTGGCCATTAGCTGACACAGATGCCTGGCTCATTTCCTTATTTCTCACTGACTTTATAAATTGGACTTTGGCTCTTTCTTGAATGTTTCTCAAATATGGTCCAACCAGAATATCAGACCCATACAATTATAAGTTTAACACCCCCACTTAGGCACTAAAACAGTGCAGTTTTACTGGGGTAGAACGTTTGTCGTTATCTGTTGATTCAGCTGTTGAACATTTTATTGGCCATCTTTACCCACATAATTCCTATTAATGACTGCTTTAAAATGCTATCCCTAGCTGGAACCAGGTTTGATAAAAAGAACTCCAAGCTGAGGTAGATCTGATCACATGGTCAAACTTGACTAAGAGTAAGTAAAAGTCTGTTTTTTGGCCAGTGCTTCTATAACTTGATTACCTCAAATACACCTATCTTTTTTTGAATACCACTTTGGAAAATCAGATGCTACAGAAATATATAACAAAGTAGTGAAAATTCCACCTAACATTTTTAAAAAAATATATTTTATTGGTTTTTTACAGAGAGGAAGGGAGACGGATAGAGAGTTAGAAACATCCATGAGAGAGAAACATCCATCAGCTGCCTCCTGCACACCCCCTACTGGGGATGTGCCTGCAACCAAGGTACATGCCCTTGACCGGAATCGAACCTGGAACTCTTCAACCACCTAAAATTTTTGTATATATTCATTTTTTTTGTTTATTCCACCCACTTATTTGCTTATTTCAGAACCAGCATCATACTTTTAATAATTATAACTTTATAATAATTTTATTATGTAGTGGTAGCCCAGCCTGGTACACAGCCATTCCTCTTATTTGTAATATTTTCCTTGCTATTCTCATGTGTTACTTCCAATACACTTTAGAATCATTTTGAAATTTTAAAATCTTGTTGTGGTTTCATGTATGTGATTATTATATTGAATTTATAGAGTAATATAGGGTGAAGTTACACCAGTACAATATTGAGTTATTCTCGTCAAGAATAAGGAATTTATCTTCATTTATTTATATTTCCCTAAGGTAGAGGTGACTTGCTTAATGCTTGATTCTTTATTTGTTCAAAGACAGAATTAATACTTGATCACTGCAAATAAAAAAAAGAGAATATAGGATTATGTTGATATAAAAATATGTTGAGCCCTAGCCATTTGGCTCAGTGGATAGAGCGTCGGCCTGTGGACTGAAGGATCCTGGGGGTGGAGGGGAGGAAAGATGTTTATTTCATAAGTAGCTACTGTTAGGCCTATAGGGCAATACAATCCTTATTGGCCATTTGTAAGCTTCCCGCCACAGGAGAACAAAAGACCAGGAAAAATTCGCTGGACACCAGGAGGCAGACCATACAAGGAGTGAAAACTGTCCTGAAGGCATCTGATTGCACACCTGCATTCCATCTCATTCCAACCCCACCAGCTCAGCCCCCAAACCCCACTGATGACAAGTTTCCCACCAGTGACTGCATGTAAGGTTGAAACTCCAGCTCCTGGGTGCTGCTGTCATTGACCCAATGTCCCCTTGGCTTGGTGCTGTGCAGCCTTTCCCTTCGGATATCCCACCCTCACCCCCACCCCGACCCTTAAATAAATTCAATTTTTCTTTTCTTTTTTAAAAAATATTTTATTTTAGCCCTAACCAGTTTGGCTCAGTGCATAGAGCATCGGCCTGCGGACTCAAAGGTCCCAGGTTCGATTCCGGTCAAGGGCATGTACCTTGGTTGCGGGCACATCCCCAGTAGGGAGTGTGCAGGAGGCAGCTGATGATGGATGTTCTCTCATGGATGTTTCTAACTCTCTATCCCTCTCCCTTCCTCTCTGTAAAAAAATCAATAAAATATATATTTTAAAAAAAAAT
>NW_005360086.1:435717-440147 GCF_000412655.1 Myotis brandtii
CCCTGCCCCCGGCTCTTAGCTCCCCCCTGGGTTTCCGATCACCGTCAGTGGCAGGGGGCTTCTTCCGTCCTTTCCCTTTCGCCTCCCAGCATTGTGCCTACATATGCAAATTAGCCTTCATCTTTGTTGGTGGTTAACCGCCATCTTGGCTGGCAGTTAATTTGCATATCGCCCTGATTAGCCAATGGGAAGGGTAGCGGTCGTACACTAATTACCATGTTTCTCTTTTATTAGATAGGATTGTCAGGAACAAGATAGGTATGCCCACTGCTATCACTTAACATTGTCAGGAAAGCACTAGTCAATGCAGCAAAATTAGCTGATGGAATAAATAAGATGTAACAAAAAGGGGGATGAGAGGCACATAATTTTTTTACTGATGAAATAATTGCATACTACAAAGCTAACACTGTATTAAATGGAGAACTGTTGGACCAGGGGCGGGGACAGAAGTCTGTATAAGTCAGCTCCCCTCTGGCTCTGGGAGCACGGTTTCCCTTTCCACCAAGACTGTTTCCCAGGCTGGAGCTGAAGCTGAAATACAATGACGTCTTGTAGGAGCAGAATGGGGCGGACCAGACCAGTGCAGGGCAGCCGGGGCCCTGTGCTGTTTTCACAGCCCTGCTAGGTCACAACGGAGTGATTTGCAGTAAATAGTCTCCTTCTTCTCTACACCCCAAAATAGTTATTCCTGTGGGTGTTGACTAAATGACCATCAAGGCATTGAATAACTAATCAAGAAAAAAAGATTTTAATGAAATGTGCTTTTTTGTGCCCCAACAGCTATAACTTGCTGTGGCTCCTCAAGATGTCCACCTTAGTCTTAGGATTCGGCCTGGTTTTATTTATGTTCAAAAGTATGTACTTTCATGAAGAGTTCAGCCTCCAACCAGTGCTCCCTCATCCCGATCCGGTGCTCCCTCGTTCCAATCCGGCTGCCCAGATGCCAAAGCTTCTACCCGAGGAACGTCTCCGGTCCCTCTTTTCCTACGATGGAATCTGGTGAGCTATCACGCGTTTCTCTCCCACCTTGGCCTGACAGCTCCCTTGCTCCTCCTGTGGTTTGCTCTGCTCTGTTGTGCCCATTTTACAGATGATTCCCTACCTTCCTGACCTGTGTTGGTTGTTCAAATGATTCCCTACTGTGGGACCAGGAGAGGGCTTGGTCTCCAGGGCACAGCCTCTGTTCTCTGCAACACTCAGTCAAGTCCCTTAAAACCTTGGGGGGCCCATTTAACTGCCAGTTCTTTGTCCCTCCAGCCTCCTCTGCTGGTGGAGCTGAGATGCCACTGGCATTTCTGTGATTCTCAAGTTTAAAGAAGTTTGGTGCAGGGGATAAGTCAAGAGAGTGGCCCTTCTTCCCATTCCCAGCTCCTTCCCCTCCCTGGGTCTTGGTCAGGGGCCTCTGCTAATATTCCAGGACAGAGGGTCTGGGAAAGGCGGTTTCTCAGAGGGACACACGTGGGATAAGGTCTCAGGTTCCCCCTCACTCATCAACCCCCCTCCTCCCACCCAGTCACGTTCACAGTCTTCTTGCTTGTTTTAGGCTGTTCCCGAAAAATCAGTGCCATTGTGAAACTAAAGGCCAGGGCTACAACTTTGAGGGTGCCTATGGCCAGAAAGACCTCCCTGCAGTGAAAGCGAGGAGACAGGCGGAATTTGAGCACTTTCAGAGGAGGTAATGTAGACTGCCAGGGCTCTCGGGTCCCGAGGAGGAGCAAAAGCTCTACTTTGTCCTGAGGGTATGGGTTCAAAGAGAGAAGGAAGGAGCTCCCTCTCTTGCAAGGGTGCCTGGGAGGAACTATTAGGAATAAACCTAGAAAAGAGAATGGAGGAAATAGCCCTTAAATGAAGATTTATAAACTTTGCATGCATCAAACATCTATACTAATAAAAGCCTAGGTGGTGTCAAGCCCTCGTGCATGATGTCATCACAAGATGGCCGCCACAAAGATGGCCGCAAGATGGCCATGTGCACAGCGGAGGCGGGGGCCCGGCGGCCACTCTACGCGGTGAGGCCTGGGGGTCCTGCAGCTCTGTGCAGCGCGGAGGAGGCCAGTCCCAGTGTCTCCGCCGCCTTGCTCAGAGGAGGCAGGTCCCAGCGGAGGAGGTGGGTCGCGGCAGGGGAGGGCAGCTGGGGGCGATCGGGCCAGCAGGGGAGGGCAGTTGTGGGCAATCAGGCCAGCACAGGAGGGCAGTTAGGGGTGACCGGGCCTGCAGGAGAGTGATCAGGCCAGCAGGGAAGGGCAGTTGGGGGGGATCGGGCCTAAACCGGCAGTCGGACATCCCCCAAGGGGTCCCAGATTGGAGAGGGTGCGGGCTGGGCTAAGGGACACCTCCCCACACTGCACGAATTTTGTGCACTGGGCCTCTAGTAATGAAATAATAGCATTTGTGATTGAGGACTTTAACTTTGGAACAAGCTGGGTGCCAAGTTACTTAACCTCATAGCACTTCAGTATCTTATATAAAAAATTATAATAGACACCTCCCTCCAAAGCTTATTGTGGGGGGAGCAGGAGGTCCTAATATAAGGTGACAGAAGATTTAACTTTGGGTGATGAGCACATGGTGCAATACACAGATCTTGTAACACAGAAACCCACACCTGAAACCTATATGTTCATGTTGACCAATGCCCCCCTCCAATCAATTTAATTAATAAATATTTTTAAGAAGCTTATTGTAAGGTGAATTGTATTAACATACAGAGAACTAGTAACTCAAAAAGGACCTGACATATAAAAGCACTGCAAAAATATTACCTACTATTATTGTTGTGATTTATTATATCATCATTCTTTTAAAAAAGTTTTTCATGTATTGATCTTAGAGAGAGAGAGGAATGGAGAGGGGAGAGAGAGAGAGAAACATTGATTTGCTCCACTTATTTATGCATTCATTGGTTGATTCTTGTATATGCCTCAGATCGAACCTGAAACCTTGGGAGATCAAGATGACCTTACATAGCCCTTACCTTTAAACTTTAATGAAAAGGTAGTTGTTTTTAAAGTTGCATTTCCCTGAGTAATATTGAAGCTGAGCATGTTTCATATATTTATTTTCCATTTGCATTTCCTCTTTTGATTGCCTAGTTAGGTCCTTTTCCCTTTTTAAATGTTGTCTTTTTCATATTCCCATAAATACTCACTCCAATAGTCTGATCTCTCTTCCAGGTAATCTAGGTGGTGGTGTCTTTGGTTAAACTGGGTCCCTCAAGGCTACATTTCAGCCGTGTTACCTTAGTCCAGTGGTTCTCAACCTTCTGGCCCTTTAAATACAGTTCCTCATGTTGTGACCCAGCCATAAAATTATTTTCGTTGCTACTTCAGAACTGTAATGTTGCTACTGTTATGAATCGTCATGTAAATATCTGATATGCAGGATGGTCTTAGGCGACCCCTGTGCAAGGGTCGTTCGACCGCCAAAGGGGTCGAGACCCACAGGTTGAGAACCGCTGCCTTAGTCCCTCAAAGAGCCAATCTCACTGGATTGTGTTATGCACTTGCCTTTGACTGAAGGTCGTTACAACAACAAAACCATTTGAAAATCATCACTGTGTTTGCTCTGAAAATATGGGGACGACAACCACTCGCACACACAGTTTCCTGTGATACGCTTCATGTTTTGGTGCAGAGCCAGGAAAAGTTTGGCTTCCCTTCAGGAATTGGTCTCCTTTGCCCCTTTAAGAAGACCCGAGTTCTGACAATCATGTTATACCCTGGCTACCAGGTGACTTTAAATGAAATCATTAAAACCACAGGCGACGTCGGTGTTCAGCTGCTGCAGCTGTGCTGGCCCCTACAGTCTGGTTATTTTGTTTCTTCTTTTTTGCTGGTCATGATTTTTGTTTTTTGTGTGCTTTGTTGTAAACTGCTCAGTTCGTTTGTGGAGTGAAGAGGCTGGGCGTCATGGAGGAGGGGAGGACGGAGGGGAGATGGTTACAATCTACTTTCCATTTCTCCCCATTGGCAGCCCAAGGCTGGGGCACAGGCACCTCTTTAAGAACTAACCTGGGAAGGGAGTCAGGGCAGCTGTTAACAGTTCCTTTTCTCTGCAGGGAAGGGCTGCCCCGCCCGCCGCCCCTGCTGGCTCCGCCCAACCTCCCCTTCGGGTACCCGGTCCACGGGGTGGAGGTGATGCCCCTGCATACAGTTCCCATCCCAGGTAGGTCCGCCCCATCCTGAGTGGACTTCGCCAACTTTCCTATTCCTTCTTCAGCAAAAGAGGGAGCAATCATTCATTGAGCACCTGCTGGGTACCAGCACCAGGCAAAAAGTTTGAAATGATTTCATTTAATGTTAATATCACTGTTTCCACCACTGGAGATCACCCTTAGTAGCTGTGACCTCCCTGGGGCTATGAGATGACACCGAAGAGGACAGATATCTGTGAGCCTCAAGGAATCTTAGGACATAATTGGCTTTTTG
>NW_005360086.1:440311-441450 GCF_000412655.1 Myotis brandtii
ATAAAATAAATATCAAAAATATAAGTCTTTGTTTTACTATGGTTGCAAAGATCAAAAAATTTCCATATGTGACACGGCACCAGAGTTCAGTTAGGGTTTTTCAAAATGCTGACACGCCGAGCTCAAAAGGTTCGCCATCACTGAGATAGACGAAACGAGTATACAAGACGAGTGTGGATGGGAGAGTTGGAAGGGGTTGACCTCAGCGAACGTAACAATATAGCTCTAAGTTTTGAAAAAAGGTTGTGTGCTCTCTCTTTGTGACAGTTTTGGATAGGTAGGTATATTTATTGCCATCTCTCAGATGAAGCTGAGAAATTGACTAAATTGCCTATACTCTTAAATGGTAGACTTGGGATTTGAATGTAGGGGTTTCTGTTTGTTTAAACTAACTTTCAAGCCCATGATTTCCTCTCAGCGCCATTTTGTGATTAAGAAAAAATAACATCAGAAGTGTGTTTTTTGTAGTAAGTTGGCAAAACCACACTATAGGAAGGAACCAAGGCCGAAGGAAGACTGTAAAGATGACCTAGTTCAGTGGTTCCCAAACTTATTTGGCCTACCGCCCCCTTTCCAGAAAAAATATTACTCAGCGCCCCCTGGAAATTAATTTTTTTTAAATTTTAATAGCAATTAAACAGAAAGATATATGTATTAATGTTTCTACCTTTTTCGTAAAATATAGTAAAGAAAGGTGTAAATTAGAAACATTGAAGTTTGAAATTATGAAACTATTTATTGAACTCAGAATAGAAAGGTAATACAAAAAAAGTTAAAACAAATGCACCTGTGGCCATCACCGCCCCCCTGGATCGCTGCAGCGCCCACCAGGGGGCGGTAGCGCCCACTTTGGGAATCACTGACCTAGTTGATGAGAAAGCCAAGTGAGGTTCTTTTGTGTTTGAATAGCTTAAGCAGAATTTGTAAACCATCAGTGGCTATGAAACAGATGAGTTGACAGCTGAGGAAATATCCTGGCTGTAGTTTAAATGCTAACTGACCCCGGCCTCTGGAGGTGCAAAGTCCAAGAAAGATTCAGGGTAAGTTAGTTTAATGAACTGACTGTTTAGATCAGTGGTCGGCAAACTGCGGCTCTCGAGCCACATGCGGCTCTTTGGCCCCTTGAGTGTGGCTCTTCC
>NW_005360086.1:441609-453437 GCF_000412655.1 Myotis brandtii
CAGGCCATCTCCAGGAATTAACGCTCCTCAGCATGAGGGCCTGGCTGATCCAGGGTGCTTACTTGGACCCCCTTGGGGGGTGGTCTGCACTGGTGCTCCCAGTCCCCCCTCACACAGGGTGGAGGTGGGGAGAAGGTGCAGGGGGGTTGGCATCAGACCTGAGGAAGGAAGTGTCCATGCTGGGCCTGGCTCTCTAGGTACCTGCTGCACACACAGGGCCCCTGACATCCCCATCCTGGAGGAAGAGCTGATGGTTGAGGGGGGCTCTGGCCCCAATACAAGCAGCACTATTTTCTAGAAGTAAAGTAACTATTTGTTTTTTAAACAACTAAAAAGCTTTTACACACTCCTCTAGTCCAGCAGCACCGCCCTGTGAGGTAAATGTGATTTTGCCAGTTTCCCAGATGAGCTTAGTAAGTTCCCTATGGCCACAGAGGAGGATATGTTTGAAGGAGAACTTGAATTAGTCATATTATAAGATGCTAAAGTAAATACACTTGGGGTTCATTGTTAGTGTTTTTGAATAGTTATTTAAAAATAATATGACACTTTGGATGATTCATTTTTTATTGTGGTAAAGTATGCATAGCAGAATTTACTATCTTAACCATTTTAAGTGCACAGTTCTATTGCACTGAATACATTCACATTGTTCTGCAGCCGTCACCACCATCCATCTCCAGAACTTTTTCATCTTCCCCCTGGAACTCTGCACCTATTTCACATTACCTCCCCTCTCCCTCCAGCCCCTGGCAACCACCATTCTACTTCCTGTCTTGATGGGTTTGACTACTCTAGGTGCTCCATATATGGATGATTCATTATTATTATTTTTTTAAAATATATTTTATTGATTTTTTACAGAGAGGAAGGGAGAGAGATAGAGAGCCAGAAACATCAATGAGAGAGAAACATCGACCAGCTGCCTCCTGCACACCCCCCACTGGGGACGTGCCCGCAACCAAGGCACATGCCCTTGACCGGAATCGAATCTGGGACCTCCCAGTCCACAGGCCGACGCTCTATCCACTGAGCCAAACCGGTTTCAGCCATTATTATTATTATTTTTTAATGATTTCAGAGAGGAAGGGAGAAGGAGAGAGAGATAGAAACATCAATGATGAAAGAGAGTCACTGATTGGTTGCCCCCTGCATATCCCACACTGGAGACTGAGCCCACAACCTGGGCATGTGCCCTGACCGGGAATCGAACCATGACCTCCTGGTTCATAGGTCGCCGTTCAACCTCTGAGCCATGCAGGCCGGGCAGGCTGGTTCATTATTAACCCATTGCTTCCTTCCCTTCAGTAACAGATACCTGGAAGGGACTGGATTAATTCACAGCACCCATCCAAAGCTGAGGGTGGCATCAGGGGTTTTAGAACCGCTGGAAGGACCTTGGAAAGCGTCTAGCAGAACCCTGGGGAGAGGGGAGTCTGCCAGCAAACACCCTGGGGAGGAGGGAACACTTGAAGGGACTCTGGAAGGACATGGAGGCAGCCAGGAAGGTGTGAGCCTCGGAGAGCCCTTGGAATCCTCTCAGATGACTTTTTTTTTTTTAATCTGAACAATAAAGATTTAATTTTTTAAAAAGTGGTATAGGATACACATACATACATACACATATACATATATATATTTTTAAAATCAGGGAGTCTTAATCTCCCCTCCCTTCCCCCCCCCTTTTTTTTTTACCTTTTTCTGGAAATATTTATAGAGTCACAGATAGTTGCATAGATAGTACACAGTGGTCCTGTATCCTCCTCACCTAGTTTTCCCCATTGGTTACATCTTAAATAATTAAAGTATATTAAAAAAAACACCCAGAAAACTGACCTTGGTGTATACTGGGTCTGTGTAGTTCTGTGTCATTATATCACGTGTGTAGATCCAGGTAATCAGGATATAGAATTAATGCATTCCTTTCAATGCCAAGGTCAGATGACTTTTTGTTTTGTTTTCCTTTTCCCTGTGTCCTCCAGGTCTTCAGTTTGATGGACCCAGTGCCCCCATCTATAAGGCAAGAGCCCCCCCTTCCCAGTCCCTTTGTGCACTTGGCATCCTGTCCTTGGCTCACTGCCCAGCCCCCTCCCCCCAGTGGTGGCTGGTCTCGGATTTTGACAGAGCCCCCATCCAGATGAAACATCAGACACGAGTCTGAGGTGAGGGGGGAGGGGGCCCACTTTTTCCAGCCGAAGGAGTGGCTGGAGTTCCAGGGAGGCCTTCCAAGACCACGCCAAGGCACTGAGCCACCGCGGGTGCTGCTGCTTCCACTGCGAGAGGACGCTGCTGCCACAGCTGTGGCTTCGGCTCCTGCGTTGTGTTGCCTCTGCCAGGGCTAGCGCCTCCGAGATGGATGCCCTGTGCCCTGCCCGCTTTCCCCACTTAACAGAGCTCCAAATCAAGGTCTCTGCAAGTACATCCGACTGGTGGGACGTAGATCACATCAAGAGCCCTAACTACAAAGGAGCCTGGGAAATGTAGTTTTAGTTTTCTCACCTCTGTATGTTAAACAGAGGTTGGAATGGCTAGAAGCCTCCTCTGTCCCCACCCCCAGCTACCAGTAAGCCCTCTGCCACCTGCTTCTGTCACTTTCTCAGTTCTCTGTTATCTTCTTATAGCACTTATCTGTACCTGAACTACCTCATATGCGTCGTGATATGCTTATGGCTTCTCTTCCCCAATCCTATATAATAAAAGCCTAATATGCAAATTGACCAAACAGGGGACCAACCAGTGGAATGGCTGGTAGCTATGACATGCACTGACCACCAGGGGGCAGATGCAAGCTGCCCCCAGCCCATAGGCCCCAGGCCAGCCAAGGCGGGTGCAGTGGGGGGGCCCCCCAATTGCCCTGCCAGTCACCCCACAGATCGGCCCTGATCGCCGGCCAGGCCTAGGGACCCTACCCATGCATGAATTTCATGCACCAGGCCTCTAGTAGACTATAAGCTTCTTGAAGGCAAGGAATCTGTCTTATTCACAACTTTCCCCCCTGTGCCTGTAATTTGGATCTCAGAATATATATCCATTGACTGACTAAAGTGCTTTCAGCAAGGCCCTAGCTGGTTTGGCTCCGTGGATAGGGTGTTGGCCTGCAGACCAAAGGGTCCTGGGTTTGATTCTGGTCAAGGGCAGATTGGCTGTAGGTGTGAGGGAAGTGGAAGAACAGCAACGACTTCCACTTGGGGACTTGAGCAGTTGAGCGGATGAAGGTGCCATTCACGAGGCAGGGAGAGGCTTATAGAGAGAAATCAATAGTTCCATTTTGAAGATATCAGTTTGATTTGCTTGTGAAACTTCCTAGCAGGGCAACCAACCAGATAGTTGGATCTCAGAAAGAGATGAACTGTAGACACAAATGTTGAAACCATCAGCAGAGGGGTGGTATTTAAAGCCATGGGAACGGATGAAATCTTCTAGCAAGATGAAATCTTCTAGCAAAGAGCGCAGAGTCAAGCCCTGAAAAGCTCCATTCTGAGTTTTATTTATTTTTGTTAATATACTTTTATTGATTTCAGAGAGGAAGAGAGAGGGAGAATGAGATAGAAACATCAATGATGAGAGAGAGTCATTGATCTGCTGCCTCCTGCACACCCCCCAATGGGGACGGAGCTCACAGCCCAGGCATGTGCCCTTAACCAGAATCGAACCTGGGACCCTTCGGTCTGCAGGCCAACGCTCTGTCCACTGAGCCAAACCAGCGGAGGAGTTGGCAAACTGAAGTCAAAAGAATGGTGTTCTGCAAGCCAACAGATAAGAAGAGAGAAGGAACTGCCCTTGAATGCACCAGGCCCCAGGGCTAAATTCTCCTTTGCTGTGACCAGAGCAGGGACACCATGCAGAGCCAGGCCCTAGCTTCTGGGGCACCCATGAGCTTCTCTCACCCTAATATGCTCTGCCCCCTTGCAGGCCATGTTGGGTATGTGCCTTTCCTTCCATTTAGCTTCTTTGTACTTCACCCACCTTAGGTCACCCTGACAGCTTCTCTGGGGACACTCAACACCCTCGCTGACCTCCCAGACAGTGTGGTGCGGGGAAGAGGCCAGAAGCAGCTGACTATTTCAACCAGTGACCGGAAGCTTTTGAATTTCATCCTCCAGCACGTGACCTACACCAGCACGGTGTACCAGCACCACAGGGTGGATGTGGGTGAGATCCTGTCCTTGGATGGCAACATGCTGAGGGAGCCGGAAAACACCACTGGGCCCTCTCCAAGTCTTCCTCCTCCAGGAAGCCTGCCTGCATGGAAGATGCTTTCCTTGCTCCTGTTTCTAACCCTAGACACCTAACTTCGAAATTACTGTACCCAATACTATCCCCACGTTGCTACTGATCCCATAGAAGGGACTCCAGGCAAGGACAGGTGAAGAGCCTCCTCTTCTCTATGAGGACAGATCTTTCATGCTGTGCACCTGGAAACCATCCGGTTCTGTTCCCTATTCTCTATCGCTCTCAAAGCTGAAGACTTCAGCTGCGGTAGAGGAGGGAGGCAGTCTATGCATCCGTTTATTGTCCTGGGTATTAACAGGAAAGGGGATGTGGGGAAACTCCCAGTCCAAAGGACAGTGGCTTTGACTCCTCCTTCCCAATCAACCCCCTCCCCCAAGCTCCACCCCAGGAATTCCCTGGAGAACAATTTCTTCCCGTTTCTGGATGAATCAGTCACCCCTTTCTCTCTCTCTCTTTTAATATATATATTTTTATTGATTTCAGAGAGGAAGGGAGAGGGAGAGAGAGAAACATCAATGATGAGAGAGAATCACTGATTGGCTGCCTTCTACACTCCCCCCACTGGGGATCAAGCCCACAATCTGGGCATGTACCCTTGACCGGAATCGAACCTGGGACCCTTTAGTCCTCAGGCCGACGCTCTATCCACTGAGCCAAACTGGCTAGGGCACCCCTTTCTCTTTTGACTAGCTACACAGAATGCATTCCCAGGACACCAACAAAAAGAAATGAAATATGGGGCAGGTGACCCATGACGGCACACTAAAAAGCCAGTTCTCCCGACCGAATGACCCTGTGAAATAAAATAGGGCAGGTATTTGTGGAGACCTGCTCCCAAGGGTCCTGCAGGGTAGAGGTGGCGTGGGATTAAAGCACCAGAGACCGGGGTTAGGAGGACTGGCACGAGGCACCAGCAACTTTATTTTTTACACACACTGTTTTATAGCTAAGTTGTGGCTGGTCATGCTTCATAGATCACTGCTAGGGCTTGGCTTCTGATGGGGAAGTAGCAGATCGTTACAGACTGGGCAAGACTGGGCAAGCTTTGTCTAGTTCCATCTATGTTTGACAGTTGCTATGACCAACAGTTGCTATGACAAAATGTCTGCTTGCCTAGATCACAAGAACTGGGGTGCAAACCAAATTCATGTCCTTTACATGACTTGGAGTGGGGTCAGGCCTTTCCTGTAGCCCGACGGCTTCTTATAGGTATTATTATCCTGGTCTTGTAGCTGGAGGAGACTGAGCGATTTACCCAAGGCATTTCAGATAACAATGGCAAAGTCAAAGATAATCTGGACTCTGTGACTCCACACCCTGTCCACCCCTGGAGATTCTCACAAGGGCAAGAAATGTGAGTTTAGGACAGCCGTGGGCAAACTACGGCCCGTTTGAAATGAATAAAACAAACAAACAAAAAAGACCGTACCCTTTTATGTAATGATGTTTACTTTGAATTTATATTAGTTCACACAAACACTCCATCCATGCTTTTGTTCCAGCCCTCCGGTCCAGTTTAAGAACCCATTGTGGCCCTCGAGTCAAAAAGTTTGCCCACCCCTGGCCTAAGCCATCAGTCGGACATCCTTAGTGCTTGCCAGCCACGAGCTTGGCTCTGACTGAGCAGTGCTCCCGCTGTGGGAGTGCACTGACTATCATGGGGTAGCTCCTGCATTGAGCATCTGTCCCCTGGTGGTCAGTGCGCATCATAGCAACTGGTCGTTCTGCTGAGCACAAACCAAAATTCCCAACTCCTAAAAAGAAAAAAGGTTAGGTTAGGCACAGAGAGCCACTCCTATTGGTTCTGGGATTGGTAGGAACATTCTCAGTTTCCAAGTGTCCTGATGCCATCCAGGGATGAACCTTGCGAAGAAGACTTTCTAGGGATAGCCATCTCAGGTCTGCTCTGCTGACTCTTGCACACACTGCCCAAACCGCAGGTGCAGTTGCATTTCAGGGTTATATGATTGGGATGTTCTAAGCCACCAAGTTATCGCTATCCTTATTCATTTAAGAAGATAACATATTCTACATGGCCCTGCATGTAGTGGCCTCTATCTGCCTCTCCAGCCAATCTTATGACACTGCCCTCCTGTTAACAAGAAGTCAGCCACACTGGCTTTCTTTCACTTCTTCTAATTCTCTAAGTGGTTTCGGTTCTGGGCCATTCTGTACACTGCACCTGGCTGAGCCCTGTGTATCCTTCAGCTCCTACCCTGGCAATCACTGATTGAAAAATATCTTCCCTGACCCTTCAGACAACATAAGGACCCACTTGTTTCTCTCAGAATACTCTGCTCTCCTTCTCAGCATTGATGACAATTGTAATTAGATACTTATCATTACCTTCATTGATGTTACTCTCTCTCCCTCTACCTTCCTCTCTGAAATCAATAAAAATATATGATATTAAAAAAAATAAGTAATAAAAACAGAATAGTACTGGAGCATGAATAGATATATCAGTGGAATCAAACTGAAATTCCGGAAATAGACATGTTGGAATTTTACCATGTGATAAAGGTAAGAGGGAAAGATGTATAGTGTGGTTATTTTAGGCATTTTTGAACTTTTTCATAAAAGTTATCACACTGTATAGTATGAAGTTCTAGAACCTGATCTTTCGCAGCCCATGGCTTGTCTTCTGATGTTGTTTCCAGGGTCTGGTTATATGAAAGTTTTATCCATTAGTGTAATAAAATTGATTCACTGTTTTCTTTCTGGGTTTTGCTCTTTGTGCCTTGTTCAAGAAATTATTCTCTACATTAAAGCAAGAACGATATTCTCCTGAATTTTTCCAAAGATGTACCTGATTGCTTTCACATTTAGATATGTGATCTACCTAGAAGTTATTTTTATGTGTGGCTTATTATGGGGATCTAATTTTTTGGTATATGAATAGCAACACCATATAAGCCCTTCCTCTTCCCTGGCTTGTATTGTCGCTCTGTCACACACCAAGGTTCGTATGTGCAGGAGTCTGAATCTGGGCTTTGTTAGCTTGCACTGGTCTGTTTATCGTTGGGCTAATTCCATAATGTTTTTTTAAAAAATATTTTTATTAATTTCAGAGAGGAAGGGAGAAAGAGATAGAAACATCAGTGATGAGAGAGAATCATTGATCAGCTGCCTCCTGCACACCCCCACACTGGGAATCAAGCCCGCAACCCAGGCATGTGCCCTGAATGGGAATTGAACTGTGACCTCCTGCTTCATAGGTCGACACTCAACCACTGAGCCCCGCTGGCCAAGCTAAGTGTACACTTTGATAATACATCATCTGTATATTGTATTGTATGTTCACCACCTAAAGTCATGCCTTCTTCCATCGCCATATATTTGAACCCCTATCCCTCTAAAGTCATGTCTTCTTCCATCGCCATATATTTGAACCCCTATCCCTCTGGTAACCAACATACTATTGTCTGTGTCTATGAACTTTTGCTTGTCTTGTTTGTTCATTTATTGCTTTCAGTTTTATATCCCACAAATGAGTGATATCACAAAGGGCTCTCGACTTTTTTGTCTGATTTATTTTGCTTAGCATGATACTCTCAAGATCCATCCGTGTTGTCACAAATGGCAGTATTTCGTCTTTGCTTATGGCTGACTAGTATTCCATTGTATATGACAACCACATCGTCTTTATCCACTCATCTAGTGAAGGACACCTTGGTTGTTTTCTTGTCTTAGCTACCGTGAAGGAAGTCCATGTCTCTGAGACATGGACTCCCTTTAACTCAGTGCTTCAGTAAACGTAGGGATACATAAATATATTTATTTTCTAACCCTACAAACAAACCCTTGTTAAGCACCTACTGAGGCATGAGGCCCATAAACACTGAGAGGTTGTGGCATAAAAAAACCCACCAGAACAATGTAAGCTAAGACAGTGAGGCTTCCCCAAACACAGTGCTCTGACATCCACCCTTTCTTGACCAGAGAGGAAGCTCAGAGACCTGGTGACCATTGCCACCAAAACGTTCCTCCGTCCCCACAAGCTCATGACCATGCTCCGGAGTGTTCGTGAGTATTATCCAGACTTGACCGTGATCGTGGCTGATGACAGCAAGGAGCCTTTGAAAATTAATGACAGCCACGTGGAGTACTACAGCATGCCCTTTGGGAAGGTATGTCCCTCCCTCCCAGATGGGAGACACCTGGGTCCTGGGACAAGAGGGCCCCAGAGTCAGGTCCCACCCTGGATGGGGCTGCTTCAGTGGCCTCCCCAAGGAAGCAGGGTCCTGGAGCGGGAAAGGGTAGGACTCTCCTCCGAGTCCCCTTGCTGACGCCAAATTCACAGAGAAGTCAGGCCACGCTCACTTTGCTGTATTAATGGGCGGTTAATTTGCCTTTCCTCACACTTGGCGTGGAAGTTGAGTGAGGTCCTTCTGAGTGATTTGAGGTGTCTGACATCCCAAGGATTCCTGACATGCAGATCCAACTGGAATCATCTCTGATTCCAGCCGAGCGGGAGCAGCTATCTCTCTGTCTGTCTCTCCCCACCACAGCTTCCTCCAAGGACACACAGAAAGAAATAGATACTGTACATACCAGGGTGTATGCTGGGTTGTGCTCTGCCCTTTTGACTTGGTGTTGAGTGCTTTCTGCTCCCACCAAACATCTCCCGGGCAATATAAGGGGAAATGGAAGGAGAGCCACAGAGACTCGATCGGATGGAAAACCTGTCCACATTGGCCACAGGGCCGAGGAAGGGCTTCCTGGCTTTTCAATCTTTGATCCAGAAAGTCACTCCTTCTTCAGGTGTCTCTGAGACGTGGACTCCCTTTAACCCAGTGCTTCTCCATCTCAGCTGTATATTGGAGTCACCCTCACAAATTCTGACTTAATTCGTCTGGGGTGCAGTCTGGCTAGTGGGAACTGAGAAAGTGCCCCAAGTGATTATTCTTTTTTTAAAAAGGATGTGCCCGCAACCTTGACCGGAATCGAACCTGGGACCCTTGAGTCCGCAGGCTGACACTCTATCCACTGAGCCAAACCGGTTAGGGCCCAAGTGATTATTCTAATGGTAACCACTGATCTAACCTCATTCCACCTACAGGGTTGGTTTGCTGGCAGGAACCTCGCCATATCTCAGGTCACCACCAAATATGTTCTCTGGGTGGACGATGACTTTCTCTTCACCACCAAGACCAAGATTGAGAAGCTAGTGGATGTTCTGGAGAAAACGGAACTGGATGTGGTAAGGGATAGTTGCCAGTTTGATCCCAGTTGCAACCCGTAGAAACAGTCACGAGAAGGAAGGAGAGGAGAAGAGAAGAGAAGAGAGGAAAGTATGTGAGGGAAGAGGAGAAAATAAAAGAAAAAAGAAAGAGGAGAGAAGCGGGAAGGAAGGTGAGGGAGAGGGGCTGATGCAGGAGATGAATAGCCAGCACAACTCTGGGCTTGAGGGTGTCACACCAGGACTCAGGAGATGTGCTTGAATTTTGTTTCTGCCTCCATACTTACTTTTTTTTTTAAAATATATTTTATTGATTTTTTACAGAGGGGAAGGGAGAGAGATAGAGAGTTAGAAACATCGATGAGAGAGAAACATCGATCAGCTGCCTCCTGCACATCTCCCACTGGGGATGTGCCCGCAACCCAGGTACATGCCCTTGACCGGAATTGAACCTGGGACCTTTCAGTCCGCAGGCTGACGCTCTATCCACTGAGCCAAACCGGTTTCGGCCATACTTACTTTTTTTTAAAAAATACATTTTTATTGATTTTTTTTTAGAGAGAGAGGAAGGGAGAGGGATAGAGAGATAGAAACATCAATGGAAAGGCTGAGCTTGCTGTATGGTAAGCAGAGCAGAGAACTTGTCTGCCCTTTTGGCTTGGTGTTAAGTGCTTTCTGCTCCCACCAAAGAGATTTTTCTGGGGTGAGTAGGAATGGAGGATCAAAGGACCCTGCAATATATGCTGAAGGCTGTGGCCGCAATAGCAACAAGAGTCACGGAGGACAGCATGAAGGGTAGATAGAGAAAGGGTGTGATTCTTTATATATATATTGATTTCAGAGAAGAAGGGAGGAGAGAGAGATAGAAACATCAATGATGAGAGAGAATCATTGATCAGCTGCCTCCTGCATGCCCCCTACCGGGGACCGAGCCCACAACCCAGGCATGTTCCCTTGGCCGGAATCGAACCTGGGACCCTTCAGTCCGCAGGCTGACGCTTTATCCACTGAGCCAAGTCGGCTAGGGCAAGGGTGTGATTCTTTTTTTTTTTTTGCCCAACAATAACTATGTTTAATACATGGTATACATATGAATGCAGATAAAGGCTGCTGAGTGGACACTAGGTTTAAAAATGGTATCATTATAATGTATTTTATGAATAAGAAAAAAGGCACTGTCTGAAGAGATAGATTTACTTTCCTATACTCTTTAATTTGGATCCCCCATCCCACTCCCTGCCAACCGAGCTGACTTCCCACCATTAGTAGAGAGCGACGACCCTCTGCCAGGCAATGCAGCATGCCGCCCCACCAGCCCCTGGTTCAGAGGAAAGTGCGTTTGGCCTGTTACTCTACAGTCTTCATGCTAACCTGGTTCCAGCTTCAGGAGCACAAAACTCAAGCCTTTGGTCACTTGAGACCTTTCAACAGCACCAACTGGCACTCTAGCTTGTTTGGACCTTAAATGCCACCAACGCTCACTAGATTCCCAATGTTATTTAAATTGTATATCAAGAATTTTTTAAAAAAAGAGAGAGGGAGAGCAGAAGCTTATCAGAATAAGAGCATCCTAGGAATGTTCTTAAAGTCTCTATTCAGCTTTTGGCTGACATATGAAATTATAGACAATAAATATAGTCCCCTTCCCCAGGTATGACACTAAACCAGCTTCTTCTGGGATCTGGTTACAGTATTCATAAAGACAAACTGCCTTGAAAGTCAGACTAGTGATGCTGTGGCCCCAGTGGCCTCTGCAAGTGAGGCCTTGCCATCCACTGGTGGACAAATACATAGTGTCCAGCATCAGTCCCTGGGCCCTCCTGCCTCCCAAGTCTCAGCAGGATCCCTGTGAGGGAGCAGCCTGTACTTCCTTTGGAGGACAACCATAGTGTTTTCCCAGGCACAGCCTGCACCAATAATGCCAAACTTTCCAGGCACAGACAAGTCAACCACAGTTGAGCCGAGGCGACACTTGGGGCTCTTGCCATCCCCAATTGGCCCCCCATCGATTACCAAGGACAGTTGAGGCCAGAGGTCCTGGAACTCCTCCGCATTCAGAGAACTGGGCTGGGAGCTGAGGTTGGCACTGGTGAGAGCAAGCGGCCCCCCACACATCTGGGCCAAGTCCTGCAGGAAGGCATGGTCAGGAATCCGGATGCCTACAAGGGGAGTGAAGGGGTTCAGGTCCTTACTGAGCTCCTCCGAGCGTGCCATCACCAGGGTCACTGGTCCCGGTAACAGGTCTTTGAGGAGCCCCTGGGGTACTTTCACATGACAGAACCGGTACACGTGGACCACGCGGCCCAGGCACACGGCCAGCGGCTTGGCCTCGCTGTGGCCCTTCAGGTGGTACACAGCGTCCAGTGCCCCCGAGCAGCTCGCCAAGCACGCCAGGCCGGACAGCGTATCGGTG
>NW_005360086.1:453673-455464 GCF_000412655.1 Myotis brandtii
ATGTTCTCTAATGTGGATTTCTCTGCCCGCGGGCCAGGTAGGCGGCAGTGTGCTTGGCAACGTGTTCCAGTTTAAGCTGCTGCTGGAGCAGAGTGAGAATGGGGACTGTATTCATCGGCGGTCAGGATCTTTCCAGCCCCTGGACGGCTTCCCCAGCTGCGTGGTGACCAGTGGCGTTGTCAACTTCTTCCTGGCCCACACGGAACGGCTGCTAAGAGTTGGCTTCGACCCCCGTCTGCAGCGAGTGGCTCATTCAGGTGGGGAGGCTGACGGGGGAGGCTGGAGCTGGGCTATGAACGGACCCGAGATGTTTGTTCTTTCAAGGGCGAGCCCCACTGATCACCGTCACTTGCCCAACAACAGTGGGTTTCCTTTCCCTTTCCCCCCAAATGAAGGAGCTCATGGTCTCTCTTGCCGCCCTATTCACCCTCTCGTTGATTTCTTGCCTCCGGCTTATGAGATACCTTCTCCATCCTTTCCCTACAGCTCTGTCCCCTCCCTTTTCCCCATCCTGCTTCCTATTCTCATTTTCCAGAAGTCCTTTCCTGTTTAACTGCAACTGGTTAACTGCCCTCTCTCTTTTCTCTCTTATTCCCTCAGTCCAGGAGTCCACAGTTCTGTCCAGCTAGAAGGCCAATCCGTGTTTCTCTGCCTCTCTACGAGTATCTCTGTCTGAGAAATGAGCTTGTATATGGCCTTCCAAATCAGCTGGGGCAGGTGGCTTTGCTTGGGGCTGAACCTCCACAGGGGTATAAACTGTGTTTCCTCCCCCTGACTCTCCTCCCAGACGTGGAATATGGTCTTGGATCTCGGGCCCAATCTCACATTTCTTTCTCGTGTTCTTCCTGTCTTGGCAGAGTTCTTTATTGATGGGCTCGGGAGCCTGTTCGTGGGTTCGTGCCCAGACGTGATTATAGGTCACCAGGCCCATTCTCCAGAGGTGGACCTGGAGCTGGCTGCCCTGGAGAAGACCTACAGCAAGTACCGGGCCAATACCAATGCCCAGATCCAGTTCAAGCTGGCTCTCCACTACTTCAAGAACCATCTCCAATGCTCCACATAAAGGTGCCCGGGCATCGGGAAAGCGCTAGGCTGACTGGTGTGGGCATCTGGAACAGTGGAACCGGTGGTCAGGCTACCAAAACACGGACTCCTAAAAAAGATAAATATCATAATAAACCATATAGTGTGTTTGGCAAATGGGATGGGTTCAATTACTGGAAAGACCGATCAAAGGCTAGAGGTCATTAGGAATGGACCATTCAGGAGAAACCAAGATGGCGGCATAGGTAAACACTGGAAATTGCTGCCTCGTACAACCACTTCAAAAATACAACTAAAAGACAAAACGGACATCATCCAGAACCACAGGAAGACTGGCTGAGTGGAAATTCTACAACTAGAGGGAAAGAGAAAAGCACACTGAGACTCAAGAAATATTCAAAGTGATGAATAGCAAGAACCTACAACCAAGATTACTTTACCCAGCAAAGCTATCATTCAGAATTGAAGGTCAGATAAAGAGCTTCACAGATAAGAAAAAGCTAAAGGAGTTCATCACCACCAAACCAGTATTATATGAAATGCTGAAAGGTATCCTTTAAGAAGAGGAAGAAGAAGAAAAAGGTAAAGATACAAATTATGAACAACAAATACACATCTATCAACAAGTGAATCTAAAAATCAAGTGAATAAATAATCTGATGAACAGAATAAACTGGTGAATATAATAGAATCAGGGGCATAGAAAGGAAGTGGACTGACTATTCTCAGGGGGGAAAGGGGTGTGGG
>NW_005360086.1:455712-461610 GCF_000412655.1 Myotis brandtii
CCGGGTGGAGGGGAGCTATGGGGGAAAAAAGAGGAACAACTGTAATAATCTGAACAATAAAGATTTAATTAACACATTGTATGTGGGAAACGTATTTATACGTTTTATAAATACGTTTCCTGCATACAATGTGTTAAAAAAAATGGACCAATCTCTGATCAGGGCAATGAAGACCATATTAATAATGATTATTTATTTGTATGATGCTTTACTGTTTATGAAGCATTTGCACGTACAGCAGCTCACATCATTTCCTTAGATATCACAAGAAAGAGGGTTGGTATCTTCAGTCCAAAGAATGGCTGGCTGCTGGGTCCTTGAGTGTTATTGGGTGGCAATGTTGTAGGCTGGTCTTTTTGCTCACAGTCAGAAGCATCATCTCCAGCATCATTGTCATCCAGAAATTTTTATTTGGTTCTGCCTGTGGACTCAGACAGTGTGAATAACCCAGGGTCCTTGTCTTGAGGAGGTTGCAGCCTGGTTCAGTTCAGTCCACTAGCATCATTGGGCAGCCAGGGTCAGAGGGTCAGAGGAGGGAGAAGTCACCCTGGCCTAGGCAGCTGAGGAAGGCTCTGTGGAGTTAGCTTATCTGGAGTCTGGAAGATGGATGGGATTCGGGCAGTTGGAGGGAGAGAAAAGAGCACTGGGTAGTCCACTGTCTGTCAGAACAAAGGTGTTCCTGGCATCAGACTTGCTACCATAAAGACACATTCCAGAATGCCAGGCATTGAACTTGGACCCCCACGCTAAGGTGCCATGATAAACAGTATAAGTGTGGTGGCAAGCCACTGCATTCCAGGGACTTGAGACCAGTTGCTGACTCTTCAAGACCCATGTCATCTACAGAATGGAGCATCACATGTTGTTGAGGAAAGCTCTCTGTTATCGTTGGAGGCAGCAGATTCTACAACTGACCTCGCCCTGCCCTTAGGGCCGAGAGTAACTCAGGATCTCTGAAGATGTGTCTGTGAGATATTAATAAAATTTAATGAAAAATATTTTAGTGGTCAAATAATTTTCAAAAAAAATTGCAAGTCACATTAGTATAGTAAAGGCTCTGAGAAGTTCTGTAGTAAAGGAATCGGTTTAAGTTTAATTCAGCATTTCTCAGATATGGATATAGACTGGCAGTCATTTTTTATTCTCCCACACTGGAAGTGAACACACCTACCTCATTCCATTGTTGTCATAAAGATTCTATTGCAAAAGCTTTTCCAGCTTTAACTAATACGCACAATCACTTTGTGTAATAGTACATGCATTTTATGTACAACTAGAGGCCCAGTGCATGAAATTTGTGCACTCGGGGTGGGGGTCCCTTAGCCGAGCCTGCGCCCTCTCGCAGTCTGGGAACCCTCGGGGGATGTCCGACTGCTGGCTTAGGCCCGCTCCCCCTGGACCAGCCTACAAAAAAGCCTTCAGTCAGACATCCTTAGTGCTGCCACCAAGGCAGGAGAGGCTCCCATCACTGCCACTGCCCTCGCCAGCTGTGAGCCTGGCTCAGGGCTTCTGGCTGAGCAGCGCTTCCCTTGTGGGAGAACACTGACCACCAGGGGGCAGCTTCTGCATCGAGCGTCTGCCCCCTGGTGGTCAGTGCGTATCATAACTACCGGTCGTTCTGCTGTTTGGTCGATTTGCATATTAGCCTTTTATTATATAGGATAATGTTAAATGGGACAAAGATCTCAAGGTCTGAGCAGTTCTTACTAAGTGCAATTCTTGCTAAATGTTAAAATGTAGCACGGTATTTTGCAGATGCAGCTGTAACCCCATGAGCTTGACCCAAATCCAACCAGATAGGTTTAGCCAACTGCACAGAAGAAATCAACATTAATATTAACCAGATAGTGTATATAAGCAATGGCTAAGCCTCCCTTCTGGGAGACAGAGCTTTGGATATGAATCCCATCTCCAGAACTACCTAATGACAATTATGTCTCTTTCTTGACCAGAACACCTCAAGTGGCGAACCCCTTGAGCTGGGTAGCATTCACAAGTCGGGGGTGGCCATAGGCGTTAAGACTCACTAGCTATTATCAGTCAGATTTTTAAAGAAACTGAATTGCCAATGAGACCTCAAGAACTTACAGGGTTTCTGATAATTCCAGTCAATTTCAGACATCTTGTCTAGACATAGTCTCTGAGACTGGGAAATCCATTCTGGTAACCACAGGCCTCTGCCTATTCTCTGGCACTCGGTTAAACTGCCTCTGCCTGGAGGCTATTCAAAATTGGCGTCTAAGGTACAGAGAGACCGTCTGTAATCTGTTCTTTGCCCCCACGTTTTTCCTCATCGTGGGCAGAAAGTGCTTTTTTTTTTTTTTTTTAGAAAATGTTTAAAGCTTTGCAATGTTGTAGGCTGGTCTTTTTGCTCAAACTGATCTCTGGCTAAGTCTCCTGTCTCTGCTGGTGCTTTCTCTTGGGGTAGAGAATTCAGCCTTTCCAGCCCTGCAAGGCTCCAAATGATAGGACTTCCAGTAAATTCGGACTGAAAACCACTCTCAGCAAAATCATATTCTACCTGCTTTTAAGTATATATATATACAGTGAGACTGACTATGTAAAAACGCATTTTTTTGTTTTTTATATTTTTAAAATTTTTTTATTGATTAAGTTATTACATATGTGTCCTTATCCCCACGTTACCCCCTACCCCCAACCCCCTCCTCATGCCCTCACCCCTCTGTTGTCTGTGTCCATTGGTTAGGCCTATATGCTTGCATATAAGTCCTTTGGTTGATCTCTAAAAATGCATTTTTTAAAAAGGAAATGAAACACATCAAATGTTAAAAGTGCTTGTTGGGGCTGTGGTTATTTTAATTTTATTTTTTAAAATATATTTTTATTGATTTCAGAGAGGAAGGGAGAGTGATGAGAAAGAATCATGGATCGGCTGCCTCCTGCACGCCCCTCACTGGGTATCGAGTCCACAACCTGGGCATGTGCCCTTGACCAGAATCAAACCTGGGACCCTTCAGTCCACAGGCTGACACTCTATCCACTGAGCCAAACTAGCCAGGCTGTGGTTATTTTTAAATCTTCTCTGTACTTTACTGTATTTTCTACATTTTCCATCATAAATGTTTTATCTTTATAATCTGAAAATATAAAATAATTCATTTTTAAAAATAAAGTGAAAACACTCAAGAAAAGATAAAATGTGGATGCTGCTTTTTAAAAAGTAAGTGGCCAGATTCCCCCATCAGATTTTCCTGGGGAATGCCAGAGCTGCCAAGGCAAAGTGGGGATTTGTGGCAGATATCACCTAACCTGGGTGGTGAGGGTGCTGAGCAAGGCAGATTCCATCCCAGCTCACTGTGAGGGGCCTCTGCATGGATAAAGGAAATCGATGAACCTAGCCTTGCTAGTGAATATGAATATTTTTTATGTTAACTACTGTACTCAAAGCATCATTGTACCTGTTACTCCATTCATTATCCACTTACTCAGGCTCACAAAAAATTTGGGAGAATATCTTAAAAGTCTCGTATCCTGGACTTTAGCCCTCTTTTGTGAACCCCTGGCCTCACTGTACTTTCTGGGGTGCACTCTGCCGAAGTTCAGCCCTCAGATCGAACCCCACCTGACCCTAACCACACCTGACTCCCCACGCTGCAGGGGCCACCTTGTGGAGGCTTATTGTAGAGTCTGTTCTCAAAGATGTCAAAGACTTCTTTGGGATGTTGTGCACCGTGGATTTATGTTAAAAGAAACTAGTGCTGCTGGGACAAGGGGATTACATATTATCTCTGTTTTCTCTGATCTCTGAACACAAAACTGTAAAGTTGTTTCTCCCTCCTAAGGTCTCCTGGGCCCTCCAGAGGGGTTTAGTGAAGTGTTTGGTAAGGCGCTAGTCACATTCAACGAGCAGTCAGTCCTGGGCCCTGGCCCCCAAAGCGCTCACAGCCTAGCCCAGGAGGGGCGGAAAGATGGGAGAGACCGAACCATAGAACACCATTACCTATAATTCCAGCGAGTAACGACAAAAGCTGTGAGGGAGAGGATCCTTTCATGCACTTGAGGAATGCATGAGTAGAGGGGTTTCAGCAGGGTCTCACTTGGTAAGATTTTTCTGAGGCGGAGAAAGAGGGAGGTGGGAACTGCAAAAGAAGAACTAGGGAATGGGAATCCGGAGAAATGGGAAGAGGAAGCCACTCCTTTATCCTTGTACTAGACAGAAGGAACTCTCTCCTATACTCTTTCAAAGGCTGTAATCATCACCCTTTAGAATTTCTACAGTAGCTTTTGAAAATTTAATTGCAATACACTCCCACACTCACAGAGCCCCTGTAAGAAGGAAACAGATGGGAAAGCTGAGGCCCAGGGACACTAAAGTCATTTGACATTAAGTGAATTCCATATGAAGTCACTCCAGCCTTAATAGAGGGACCCCTTTATCTCACCAAACGAGCTCAAGGGGAGTTTGGTTCCGTCCTCAAAATGGAAAATTGGTAATGTTTCTCTTGACAATATACAAGCGTTAGAACAATTTTTTTTTCAAGCAATGCAGAAAAACAGGCCCTCAAAAATGTACTCCCCTGAGATCACTGTCATCAACAAGCCTTTTCCAATCTGGGCTAAGAAGGTTCTTGACTGTATGAAACAGAAACAGACTCTGCGTACCTTCAGCAGAGAAGGGGCTCATTGGACAGTGGCCAGATAATTCACAGGGAAAGCAAAGTCAGGAAAATGGGCAAGAAGGAAGGGGAGCCAGGCAGCCAGGAACCCAGCCAAGGTCAGGATCCCAGACAGCCCGGTTAGGACGCCACTTCTGCTGCCAGTGGACGTGGAATGGCTGCCATCACTGGTCCGGTGACCCTCCACTTGTTTTTGGACAAGTTATAAAGCATCCCTGCTTCTGGGATTCTAAGTCCCGTTGGCCAGCTAAGGACACACACTTTCACTCTGGCTACCAGAAGCCCGGAGAATACATCTGTCTTGGGGGACAGCCCTGGTGTCACCCAGACCCACAATGTTGGATCCTTCAAGAAAGGGAGTCAGTCAGAGGTCACAGAGCAAATAAATGGCAACTGTTTATGACATAGGTACACAGCTTTTCTGTTTGTATACGTGAGATTTTATTATACACTAGAGGCCCGGAGCATGAAATTCATGCAAGGGGCTCTGCCCCTTGCAGCCCCGGCTTCATCGGAAGGTCGTCTGGACAGTTGGTCTGCTGTTTGGTCTAATTAGCATATTAGCTCTTTATTATATAGGATACTAATTGGTAAGTAGATTAGTTTTTGTTTGGTTTATTTAGGCCTGCGTCTTTTTTTCATAATAATACAATAACCTATGCCTTAAATTCCTGCACAGTATTTATTGTATTGATAGTCAATATTTATTTAATCAATTTTCACTTAAAGGACATTTCGTTTCTGTTCTTTATTGTCATAAACAACACAGCTGAGACCATCCTGCACACCTGGCACCTGTCCCAGTAGCTCCTTGGATGAAGTTCCAAAACGAAAACTGCTGGATCAAACGGCATACAAAATTTTATCTGTCGCCCAACTGGCCTGAAGGAACAGTACCCAGTTCTGCTCTTAGTAAAACTTAGTTTCAAAAGCCCAAGAGGGACCGTCTCTTTCACTGATCTGATGGTAACCTGCAGGTTAAAAGGAAACACCTACCAGGTACCTTTACAAGCTACACCCGGAACTGGAAGTGAAACCTTCCGTGCAGAACTCACTGGGTCCAGCCGCATGGAGCTCCAGGCACCAGTTGGGGTGCACGCCCTGCTCCAAAATGCGCGCCTGGCGCGCTCGGGCCTGGAACTGTGGTCCCTCCGCGCTCAGCCAAAATATTCCCTGCAAGACACACGTGTGTAAATAAATAAAGAAAGCAAACAAGCAGGAAGCCCAGGAGGCGGCGCGGAGCTTCCTGCTGGGGAGCTGG
>NW_005360086.1:462170-462499 GCF_000412655.1 Myotis brandtii
TTAGGGTCCCTCCCCTTCTCTCAAGATGTTTTCTTTTCAGCGCTTGCCTGAGGGTCCCAGTGCGCATGCGTGAGAGTCGGGGCGGAAAAGTCAATGTCTGTCCCCGGGAGACCGGCACACGGTTACTGAACCCGGGAGGGGACAGCGGAGGGACCTGACCCGTCCGGGGGTCCTGCTTCGGGTGGGCTGCAGCGGCAGTTTCGGGACTGGGAGACCCCCTTCTCTCCAAAAGCTGCCGGGGATCCTTCCTCCTATTGGCCAGTGTGCAGAGTGCGATGCATTTCTGTTGTATAAACCGGGGCCAACGGGGCCCGCCGGGCGAACGGACC
>NW_005360086.1:462601-465961 GCF_000412655.1 Myotis brandtii
CGAGCCGAGGGGCGCGGGAAGGAACGCCGGGCTGGGGAGGGAGGCGAGGGTTTGGCGGTCCGTCCGGCTGTGAATCGGGCCGATACTGAAGTGTGTGTGTGTCTGTTTTGGTTGTCTGTTATTCAGGCAGTGGACAGTGAGGTGTTCTGTCGTTTTCTTTTAGATTCTTAAAAAAAAATTTTCTTTTTTCAATTACAGTTTACATTCCGTTTTATTTTGTATTAGTTTCAGGTAGAGCATAGTGTTTAGACAATCATATACGTTACAGGTGTTCCTTCCTCCTGGTTTTTCCGGTACCCGCCTGGTACCATACACAGTTATTACAATATTGTTGACTATATTTCCTATACCACACACTCTGTGTCTTTCAATCAGGAAAACAAACAAACAACAAAAACTCCTTCCTTAGCGTACCGGTTCTTCAGTCCGTCTCAGCGGGTCGGAGCATCTCTGCTGTCTGTTTCTCATCTTATTTTTCCATGCATGATTTCTCCCCAGAGGAGGGTAGGGATCTCTACAGGGTTTACCAACAGGATGGAGCGAGATCTCTCTATTGACGAGTCTGTCCTGGATCCAGGTTTTCGGTGCTGACCAGGCCCAGGTGATTTGCAGGAAAGGGCGCCCTTCTGGGAGGGCAGGGGAAAGACGTGCATGTCGTGTTGTTTTCTTTGGATTGGTATCTGGGTTTTGAGAGCGGTCTGTCCCTCGGGGATAAGTGACAAGGGCCGATGACGCATGTGTGATCTCCCTGCAGGGTGATTGGCACTGTGGTTATACATTCTCGCCCCTTGGGAAAATGCCATGGTAACCGAGAGGATCCTGGCACTGCTCTGAATCTCTCCCGTGAGCTGCCTCTCTGCACCCCACCCCATCCCACCCCACGCACTCCTTAAAGATTCAAATGGATTTGTGTGCATGAGCCATCTCAGCCTCAAAAGTACATAGGCATAAGGTGGGAGAACTTGCTCTATCAGATATTAAAGCTTATTGTCAACTATAAACTATAGAGATTGAGATAGTGTGATACTGGTGCAAGGTTACTGGTGCAAACATACCAATGGAACAGAAGAGAGAGCCCAGATGCAGCCCCGCACATACTTGGACAAGTGATATATGACAAAGGGAAGTGGGGAAAAGGACCGACTTTTCAATACATTATTCTGGGACAATGGGTGTCATATGGAAAAATATGAAATCAAATTTCTCCCAACTTACACTAAGCAGAGCAATACCTTTCGTGTGAACTGTAGACCTTTGAAAGGAAAAGCAATAAAGCTTTTGGAAAACAATATAGGAGAATATTTTCATGACGCCAGAGTAGGGAAAATCTTAAGACACAGAAGATTCTAAAATTTTGTTATATGTCATCATCTATATATATAAAAGCCTAAGCAACCATTATGACCTATGGTCACTGTGGTGTGCACTGACCACCAGGGGACAGACACTCAACGCAGGAACTGCCCCCTGGTGGTCAGTGCACTCCCACAGCCAACCTCCTGCAGCCAATCAACCTCCTGCAGTCCCTCTCCCAGGCCAGCTGGTTGGCTGGCTGGCCAGTCCCAATGGCCCCAACGGGGACTGGGTGAGATGGCCTTGATCACCTGCCAGGCCAAGGGACCCCACCCATGCACGAATTCATGCACCAGACCTCTAGAATTAATATAATATTCTATGTTCTTATCAAAGACTCCAATAAGAAAGTGAAAAGGTAAGCCATAGGCCCTAGCCAATTTGGCTCAATGGATACAGCGCTGGCCCACAGACTGAAGGGTCGTGGGTTCGATTTCGTTCAAGGGCACGTACCTAGGTTGCAGGCTCAATCCCAGGCCCTGGTCAGGGCAAGTACAGGAGGCAACCAATCCATGTGTTTCTACCACATCAATGTTTCTCTGTTTTTCCTCCTCCCTTCCACGCTCTCTGAAAAAATCAATGGAAAAATATCCTCCGGTGAGGATTAATTAACTATCTAACTAACTAACTAACTAACTAACTATATAAATAAATAAATAAAATGAATAAATAAAAAACAAAAAAAGTAAGCCACAAAGAGGGACCCAGGATAAAGATCCTTTACTCTGAGCCAGCCTGATGCATTTGGAGGATCAGGTTCCATTCCAGGCATCACACAGAGACACTGATAAATTTCATCCTGCCACTAACTTCTGGGTGCAGTTGGGTACGAAAGTTAAATGTTCAGAAGCTGTAACATTTTTCAATGTGAGGTGATGGCTGTGTTAACTAAACTTGTCATGGTAATCATTATAATTTATACAGTCATATGTCAATTATATCTCAATAAGGCTAGAAAAAATTAAAAATAGATATTCTGAGCCTTAGCTGTAAAAGGACAGTTATGGCGCCCTTTGAATAGCGGTGTTGCAAGAATCAGTAAAATGGTAATTGAAAAGTCCTTTTCTCTGCGTCCGATCCACGGTCGGCTCAGTATTGGCAATTGCTAGAAAGACAACCAGGATAGTGGAGACTAAGGAAGCTCAGATTCTTGAGAAAAGAACACATGTTTACCTGGGGAAGAAAACACACTTGGAGGGCTGCCACAGAGGCCGAGGAGAACTCGCGGGTGGATGTTAGAGAGGCAAACAGGAAGAACTTTCTAACCATTTGAGCTGTCCATCAACAGAACAGGCTTGAGAAATTCTGAGCTTCTGATGCCTGGAAGTCTCCTGGGGGGGTCTCCACGGTCTTTGCTACTTGGGGGTGTAGGAAGATTTCTGCACTGAAGTGGAAGTTGGAGGCTCCACAGAAGTGGCCTTGCCTTCTGCTCTGAGATTTGGTTCTGCTGTGAATCCTCACGCACACGCAGGCTTTTACTCACGCCCACTCAGGACCTTTCTCATCATTTACCCAGTGGCTTTCACCATTTTTTTGTTTGTTTGTTCATTTGTTTCTACCAAGATCCTCGGTAAGACACCTGTTTACATCACCATCCAGTACACACATACACAAAACTGAAACAAAAGTTTAAGAAATAAACTGACCGGTGTGGCTCAGTGGTTGAGCGTGGACCTATGAACCAGGAGGTCACAGTTTGATTCCTGGTCAGGGCACATGCCTGGGTTGCGGGCTCGATCCCCAGTGTGGGGCGTGCAGGAGGCAGCCGATCAGTGATTCTCTCTCATCATTGATGTTTCTATCTCTCTCTTCCTCTCCCTTCCTCTCTGTAATCAATAAAAAATATATTTTTAAAAACTTTAAGAAACAGTATTCACCTTTACTACATGTAAAAGTACTGTACACTCACATTTTTTTTCCTTTTTAAAAGTTGGTTACAATCTACTGAATTGATTTCATAACTCACTAATGGTACTTAGCTCACATTTAGTAAAACCCTAATGAGCT
>NW_005360086.1:466003-480558 GCF_000412655.1 Myotis brandtii
TTGCTCCAGCTCTCTGATACCCCCTCCACATTTCCTTCTGTTCCAGCCCCAGTAGCTCAGGGTAGAACCTCTCGTCCTCCCCAACAACAGTTCCCTTGAAGGAACTGCCCCCAAGAGCAGCATTTTCCAGAAGATGGCGCCTGCAGAACGTTGTCCCTGACCAAAGCCACCCACAGAGAGCAAAGCGCCAGGACCACCCGAAGCAGGTCTGTCTCTTTCCTCTTCTGTGACTGAGAGAAGGTGGAAATTCACTGACCCTCTGGGCATCCCAGGACAGGTTCTGGGGGAGGAGTGGGGCTGAGGAGGGACAGGAGGTCAGGGCGAGGGGCCCTGGGACCATCAGTTTATCATACAAGTGCCTTTCTCCTTGAAGGGGTTTTTGTCCTCAGAGATGCCTTGGAGAAGAGGGTCGTTTCCTGCTTGGGCCTCCACATAATCCTTGATTTCCTTTCCTGTCTTGGAAATCTGGGAGAAAGCAAAGCAAGGTCCCAACCTTGTTTATTGCTCAGGATCCATGACTCGGTCAGTCCCCCCCAAATCGGCTCTCGACGGGGTGGAGACAGAGGCCAGAGAGAAGAACGATGAGAGGGACAGGCAGGTGTGAGAGGGGTGGCAGGTCCTTGTCCAGAACCACAAAGCCTGACTTACCTGCAAGGGATGCTGGCCCAGAGCCAGGGCTGGGCAGGCGCTGAGGGTCTGTCCTGTGCATCTCCATGGGGTCCAACCCCAGCCTCCTTACCCCATCCCAGAGGCACCTCCTGCTCCTTCTACTGCCCTAGAGAGGTCCTACCACCCCACTGTCCGTCACTTCCTCCTTCGAGTTCCAGCTCCATGGGAACTAGGAGGGATGGAGAAGAGGGAGCAGGGCGGGGAAGAGGAGACTGACCGGAGCTCTTGGGTTCTTCACCTCCTTCTTCAGCTGCTCCACCTCCATCCTCAATAGCTCCTTCTCGCCGAGCTCCTGGGCCATCCCGCCCCGGAGAGACCTGGTCCTGGAAAGGATTTTGCAGCCAGAATTGCAAATCCCCCGGGCTCCCCCAGCTCCCTCCTCTGTACTGTCTGCACCTCAACTTCTACCCTCTTCCCTGCCATGTCCCCCAGTTCAGGCCCCTCATTGCTCATCATTTCTTCACTGCATCCTCCCCACCCCACCTCTAGCAAGAGTCTATGTCAGTGATGGCGAACCTTTTGAGCTCGGCGTGTCAGCATTTTGAAAACCCTAACTTAACTCTGGTGCCGTGTCACATATAGAAATTTTTTTGATATTTGCAACCATAGTAAAACAAAGACTTAATATTTTTGATATTTATTTTATATATTTAAATGCCATTTAACAAAGAAAAATCAACCAAAAAAAATGAGTTCGCGTGTCACCTCTGACACGCATGTCATAGGTTCGCCATCACTGGTCTAGGCTCAGGGTGAAAGGATGATCCCAATCTGGTGGGGGAGGCACACTCTGTCCTCAGGTAAGGACCTGTCTGTGGAGGAACCAGGAGTCAGAGCCTGGGGGAGGGAGAGAAAAAGAGTTTCTTTCCGCCCCGGCTGGTTCGGCTCAGTGGACAGAGCAGCGGCCTGCGGACTGACGGGTCCCAGGTTTGATTCCAGTCAAGGGCACATACCTGGGTTGCAGGCTCGATCTCCAGTGTGGGGTGTGCCGAGGGCAGCCAATCAGTGATTCTCTCTCATCATGGATATTTCTGTCTCTCTCTCCCTTTCTCTTCCTCTCTGAAGTAAAATTTTTTTAAAAAAGAGTCTCTTCCTGTGAGGGAGGTTTGGAGAGCAAAGTATTGTTGCACATACTACACAGGTAGAACTTTTAAGAAACTCCAGGTCCTGTCAGGGGAGAGGGAACCCTAGTGGTTAGGAGAAGAGCTCTGGAGCCTGTTAGACTCCAGCTCTGATCCCAGCTCTGCTGCTTCCAAGCTGCGAGGCCTTAGGCAAGTCGCTCAACCTCCCTGGGTCTTAGTCTCCCCTTCTGCACAATGGGTATAGTAATAGTACCTACCTTATACGAGTGTTGTGAGTACTAACAAATAATGCCTTTAAAATATTTTAATATATTGCCTGACACATAACGAACACAATACATTGATTATTATTACTATTATCATCACCATCAGCATTACACAGTTATCAGAAAGGCCTGTCAGGTGCCTGACTTCAACAATTCCAAGACTAGATCCCAGCCCACTACAACCTCAGCCCCTCTCACCTGCCAAGAAAGAGCGTGCACTTCAAGTCGCTTGTGCCCAACCCAGACAGGATGGAGTTCGAGCCTCCCAGCTTCTCTTCAGCGGAACGTCTTTGCACAAAGCAGATGGTCTGGAAGCCCGAATCTCTGATGCCTAAGCTGATCATAGGCTCAAGGTTCTAAGCCCATCCATCGGCCTGAGCCGCCAAGCTCTCAGTGCCACCAGAGCGGACTCCCTGCCCCCTGCATAAGCTCCACCCCTTTAGTGGCCCCCCTGGCGTAGAGCCTTTTTCCCCAGTCCTCACCCTCCAGCCCTACATGCTCCCCATGAAGCAATAAAGCACAGTAACATTCATCTCGGGTAAGAACTGCTGTTTGAATTTTAACCCTGCTGTTCTGGCTTCTGTACACACCTGCTTGCTTAAACAATAGGGTAGTTGCCTCAGTTTCCAGATTGAGACCTGGAAATTCACATAAATCACCCCACTATGTTGCCAGCCCACATCCCAAAGGCTATTCTCCTGTGTCTGAGGACCAGATCCACAAAATTGCTTTCCTTAACTCGGCGGCTCCGGGAATACTTTCTGGTGACTCAGTGGCTCCAGGGACTGAAACTATACATAACCTTTAAAGATTACTAACTTTGCTCAATTCTGCTTCTGTAAAACTGCTTTCACAAGATAATTCCACATTCCCATGTCTAGCAGGATGTGGTCTTTGCCTTTATAAGATGGCTACTGCCCTCACTCAGGTGCTACGAGATTTGGAGAGCATTTGCCCCCTCATAGTCCCGGCTTTGAAATAAATGTGGCTCCTTAATTCGACTTCTTGAGGTGTCCTTGTGTGATTCGCGGGGTACACTACAACACCCTCCCCCTGCCGCCTCTCCCAAGCCCTCCCCTCCCCTACCTCTGAGACTGCACTAAGGCGATTTTTCCCAATGAGGCAAGTCCTAGAGCAGCTCCTAACTTCCCTCACCCAAGAAGCCTTTGTGTCCCTGATTGGAGCCCCACAATTTCACTTTATAAGCTTCTCCCAGCTCACTCGTCATTCACTCATTCAATAACGTGTTCACTTAGGATGCTGTGTCAACTAGCGCTGGTGGCCATGGCCACCTCTCACACCCATTTCCAGGCCTCCATGCCTCCCTGAGCCTGGGTGTGGGTCTCCCTCAGCGGTCCCCCAGCATCGGGCACAGGGCACGTATCCTGATCTTTCTCTTGGTCTCCTCCTAGGACCACCCAAGGTGACAGACACTGAGCTCCTCCTCAGGCTGATGCCTGTCCAATGGCAAGGCAATGGAGGAGCAGATGTTAGGGGACCAACATGGTCGGTGAGCGATCCTCTTTTTCTCCTGCCTCTAGGGTGACAGGCTGGGTGCTCAGAGGGGCCAGGAGGAGGCCCGGGATCCATCCTAACTTTCCCTGCTCCAGGATTTCTAAGAATTTCAGACCAGGACAGGACCCTGGAGGCCATCTAGCCACCTCCCTGTTAATGCAGGAAATAGAGCACCTACCTCCCAAGGCCGGCTCAGTGCTCTAGCCACCGCTGCTTCCTAAACCCGAGCCGTTCATCAGGATCTTGAACCTGGTGCTTCTCACAGCCAAGTCCTTCCTGTTGTCTAGCCTGAGTCCCTCACACTACACTTGGTCCATTTCACCTCATCCTGCCTCATTCTGCCTCCATCGAGCACAGAGCACGCGCACCACATCGGCATCCCATGGAGCCCTGCAGAGGCTTGTAAACACTTCCTAGGGGAGTCTGGCTGTATCTTCCTGCTGTCCCGTCTGATCCTTCTTACTGTTGCATTGTCTGTCTTTCGTTGTTGCTGCTCCGCCACCCTACAGGCCCCCGGCACGACTGGTCTCCATATCCTCTCCACCCTCCACTCTGCTGTCCCCTGGTGACTCATCCCTGGGCTTCCCAAGGAAGCCCCCACCCTCTGCCCTTTCCTCCCTATCCATGAGTGGAAAATCTGTCTCCACGCCCGCCCCCCAGCAGGCCACCCCCCTTCCTCCACAATCAACCCCCCTCCCCAACAGTTTCCTCTCCAGGCCCAGGGAGCAATCGCAGACGCCCCGACCTTGACTTCCTCTGAGGGGAGAGGTTGGGAGGCTGGGCCCCCAAAGGGACCATTGGCTGTCCCCTTCCTCTGGGCAGGGGACAGAACGGCGCAGGCCCCGGGAGCAGGCACTGACTTCCTCTTGTCCCGGAATGAGCATGCCTGCCCTTTGCAGGCAGGTTTCGGTCTCTCACGAAGAGGAAACCAAAAGCGGTGAGAGAGAGGGCAGGCAGAGCGACCAATCAAGGGAAGGTTGAGGCACAAAACCAGTCGCTCCCACGGAGCCGGCAGAGCTGGGGCGATGGCAGAGCTGCAGCAGCTGCAGGAGTTCGAGATCCCCACGGGCCGGGAGGCTCTGCGGGGCAACCACAGCGCCCTGTTGCGAGTCGCCGATTACTGCGAAGACAACTACGCACAGGTAGGGCGGGCACCGGCCCGACACCCCAGTCCCTCGAGGGGCCCTGGGCAAGGCCATCCCCCGGGCAAGGCCATGGGGACCATCCTGACAGGTACTTGTCCTGGGCTTTGGCTGAGAAATCCTCCCCCTCCAGGCCTCAGCTTCAACCCAGTCCCCCAAACTTTAACCGTGACCCTGTGCTACCCAAGCCCCCACTGTGCCCCTTTTCTCTCCCCAAGCCTCAGATGTCCGGGCGCACTACCCCACCATTCTCAGCCTCCCAGCCTCTCACTCAGACCCACAGGCCCAAAGGCTTGTCCTCACACACACGTTGGCGCCATCTGTCCTTGTCAGGCTGGCTCTAGGTGAGACTTCCAAAGGACTACCCAAGACTTGAGATGGACCAGGGAGAGCGGGGGAGCAGGGAGATGAGGCCGGGTTCAAGAGAGGGGTCTGGCCCTGACCAGTTTGGCTCAGTGGATAGAGCGTTGGCCTGTGGACCAAAGGGTCCCAGGTTCGATTCCAGTCAAGGGCATGTACCTTGGTTGTGGGCATATCCCCAGTGGGGGGTGTGCAGGAAGCAGCTGATTGATGTTTCTGACTCTCTATACCTCTCCCTTCCTCTCTGTAAAAAATTCAATAAAATATATTTTTTAAAAAAGAGAGAAGAGGAAGGAGAGGAAGGAGAAAGACTTAATGACTGAGCACCTCTGTTATTTCATGAATCCTGGTGACCACCTTGTGAGACAGCAGTGCAGGGAGGCAAGGGGACCCGTTGAAGGTCATGCCACCTGGAAACAGTAGAGCCGGGTGTCAGCCCAGGCCTCCTGATTCTGAAGCCGAGCTCCCCACCTTCCCGCCTCCCTGACATGCTGTATGACTTTAAGACGGTTTATCTGCACTCTCTGTCCTCGGTTTCCTCTGCTCCCTTAAGGGCTACAGACTAATCCTCTTATCCCATCAGCAAAACTTCATTTTTCTAACCTGTTCTGATCAAACTGTGAGAGGAGGCACAGGGATTCCCAGATTAATAAGAGCATTGAAAAATAATCATAATAAAAGGAGCAAGTGCTTATGGGAAAGAGAGTCAATGAGCCTGGCCAGTGTGGCTAAATGGTTGAGCATCCACCCATGAGCCAAGAGGTCACTGGTTGGATTTCCGGTCAGGGCACATGCCTGGGTTCCAGGCTCAATCCCCAGCGAGGGATGGATGTGCAAGAGGCAGCCGACTGATGATGTTTCTCATCAATGTTTCCATCTCCCTGTCCTTTCCCTTCCTCTTTCTAAAAACCAATAAAACATGAAAAAGAGAGAGAGAGAGAGTCAATGATAATAATAGTTAAAACCCTCGGCCCCCTTACTTTGGGCAAGTGGGCTGCTTCCTTTAGTCCTCACCCCGGTCCTGTGAGGGGAGAACCACTCCCACTTCACAACCAGAGGCCGAGGTCCAGAAAGGTTAACTCACTTTCCCAAGGGTTTCAAGATAGTGGCAGAACCTGGATTGAAACCCATAACTCCGACTCCAGATGTCATTTCTGACTGCGTAGGTGTTGATTGGCCTGTAAACCAGCTCTGTTCTCCTAGCGCTGCAGGCGCGCGCCTCCTGATGACCAGATGGAAGTATTCCTTCCCATTCCTTCAATCAGTTCTGCACATCGCAAAGCACTTTCCGTGGGCTCTCATTTGCACACAGTGTGCACACAGGATTTGAGGGCACAAAGGCCTGAGTCCAATGTCCAACTCTGCCAACTACCAACTATAGGACCTGTGGCAACTTTCCCCTTAATTCAGTACAATGTGATAATGTATTGGAGCATTTAGCCCAGTGCCTGCCCCTTAAACAGGCCAGGATACATGGCAGCTGTTACTATTATTATCACCATCATTATCATCATCATCATCTTATTCATCAGAAGGATGAGAGGTACAGGTAGATAACAAACGTCAAGTCTAGTGAGGTGGAGCAGACTCCGGGGAGAGGAAGCTCTGGCCCAGGTCGGCATTCCTGGACTCCTGCTTCTGGCAGAACACTAACCGTGAGACCACAGAACCAATTCCCTTTTCTGATCTCTCTGAGGATTTTTGTCGGGAGAGCAAATGCCTGAGAAAGGTATGGATGACTTCTTAGAACTGCTTTTTAACAAGGCCTGGTTCCTAGGCCTTCTGTCCTCTCCCAGCCCCCTCCCTCTACCACAAGCAGGTGTCAGGAAACCCTTGGGGAAGGAGGTCAACTGCAGAGTTCTCTGTCAGGGTCCAGGGAGTTTACAGATGGGGTAATTTGCATCATAAATAAGCAGTCAGTCATGAAGATAGGTCCCAAACCCTTGACCTCCAGACCTGACTTTGGTCAAAGACCCAGGGGTTAGTAGGCACCCAGGCTCTAGCCGGCCAGAATTGGGACCAAGCAGACATTTTTCCTATTTAGGATGATAGAAGAAATTTAGTGATAAATTCTACACGCCAGTCCAGGGAGGGAGCAGTACAGGAGAGTTGAGCTAACAAATTTGGGTGGAGACCAAAGGAATGGTCCCTGATCCCTCTGGGCCTTCATTTCCTCACCTATTAAAGGGAGGTCTTGAACTAGAACAAGACCTGTTGTTCTTTCTGGTTTTAACTTCCTGGGTTAGCCTGGCCAGTGTGGCTCAGTTGGTTGAAGCGTCATCCTATACACCGAAAGGTAGCAGGTTTGATCCCTGGTCAGGCACATACCTGGTTGCAGATCTCTCTCTCTCTCTCTCTCTCTCTCTCTCTCTCTCTCTCTCTCTCCCTCTCCCCCTAAATAAAAACTTATCTTTGGTTAAGGATTTTAAAAAAACAAACACACAAAAAAAATCCTGATTGCTTTGCTTTGTCAAGGCACTTGGTTGCATATGCTAATGAATGTACATGGCTTGCAAATGAGCATCTCCTAACTGGTGTTGGAACAGAAAGGCAGGAAGGGACTCCTGAGAGGAGTAACACAGGAGGGGCAGCTCAGAAGATTCTGGGTCTGCCCTTTGGCTCCGGCCTAACTCAAGCTACATTGGAGGCGCCCAGATCTCTCTGAGCACCCTGCTCTGATAGGTTCCAGGTGTGTTCTCCACTGACGGGCCTTGAGGAGCACCTCAGTGCTGAGACCCCATGGTGCAGCCTTGTCTGCCCTGGACTTACCTCCCCATCCTCACAACGGTACAGGCTAGAATGCAGCAACTCCATGATCCAACCAGAGATGAGGAAGCTGCCTGGGGAACCAAATGACCAGAGAAGTTTTGTCCCAATCACCACCGTGGGATTTGGGACTGAAAAAAATCCCTCTTCTGTCTTAAGCCACTCCCTGCCCACCCCTTCACCACTGACTGTCAGTGAGACCCTGCTCAGCCCCTGGCACAGTGCCTGGAATACAGTGGGAAGATGCCCAGCAAGTATTTAGGTTTACATGAAATCCATTAATTAATTCACAAGTGCATATTTATTATCATCTGTGTTGGGGACACTATACCAAGATGGGATAGAGAATAAAACAGAAAAGCTCCTTGCCCTCACTGTGCTTACATTTGTGTGTGTGTGTGTGTGTGTGTGTGTGTGTGTGTGTGTGTGTGTAGTAGATATAAAGTAAATCTATACTAATAAAAGGGTAATATGCTAATTAGACCGGGTCAACTGAACATCTTCTGGTCATCCTGCCTTCCTTCCGGACAAAGCCATGGTGGCGGGCCAAGGCAGAGGCGGTTAGGGGCGATCAGGTTGGCAGGGGAGGGCAGTTAGGGGCGATCAGGCAGGCAGGCAGGTGAGAGGTTAGGAGCCAGGGGTCCCAGATTGCGAGAGGGATGTCTGACATCCCCCAAGGGGTCCTGGATTGGAGAGGGTGCAGGCCGGGCTGAGGAACCCCCCACCCCGTGCATGAATTTTGTGCACCAGGCCTCTAGTAGATAAATAATTGCTGATAGTGCTAATTGCTTTAAAGAAAAGAGAACAGGGTAAATATGTTCGTTGATACAGAAATGGGCTGGGGAAAATCATAGGGTGGTGAGGGAGGTGTCTCTGAGGAGCTGAGACTTAACAATAAGAAGTTTTCTAGAAATAAGTACAAGTGCAAAGACCTGAGGTAGAAACAATCATAGCTTGATCAGGAACAGAAACCCATGGCCAATGTGGCTGGAGGGGAGTAAGCGAGAGAGGGAGTGGTAGGGGATGAGGGTGAAGAGAAAACAGGACCCAGCCTTGTGGGGATCCTATAAAGGTCGTAGTTAGTTAGTAGTTTGGATTTCATCCTCCATGTACTGGAAGCTATTGAAAGAAAGAAATGAATGAGGTAACTATCTTTGGGCCTCAATTTTCTTATCTATAAAATGGACCAAGTCATTATTCCCCAAATACCCACCTGCAGACTGGAGCTAAACAAAGAGCACAAGAGTCCCTGGGGAGTTAGGAGCCAGTCCCAGATTGCGAGAGGGATGTCTGACATCCCCCAAGGGGTCCTGGATTGGAGAGGGTGCAGGCCGGGCTGAGGAACCCCCCACCCCGTGCATGAATTTTGTGCACCAGGCCTCTAGTAGATAAATAATTGCTGATAGTGCTAATTGCTTTAAAGAAAAGAGAACAGGGTAAATATGTTCGTTGATACAGAAATGGGCTGGGGAAAATCATAGGGTGGTGAGGGAGGTGTCTCTGAGGAGCTGAGACTTAACAATAAGAAGTTTTCTAGAAATAAGTACAAGTGCAAAGACCTGAGGTAGAAACAATCATAGCTTGATCAGGAACAGAAACCCATGGCCAATGTGGCTGGAGGGGAGTAAGCGAGAGAGGGAGTGGTAGGGGATGAGGGTGAAGAGAAAACAGGACCCAGCCTTGTGGGGATCCTATAAAGGTCGTAGTTAGTTAGTAGTTTGGATTTCATCCTCCATGTACTGGAAGCTATTGAAAGAAAGAAATGAATGAGGTAACTATCTTTGGGCCTCAATTTTCTTATCTATAAAATGGACCAAGTCATTATTCCCCAAATACCCACCTGCAGACTGGAGCTAAACAAAGAGCACAAGAGTCCCTGGGGAGCTTTTAAAGGCACAGACTCCTGTCAAAGATTTGAAATACGAAGAAGCAAAAAATACCCAACCAGAAAAGCAAAAACAAAAAAGAATCCAAAAATATGAAGATAGTGTAAGGAGCCTCTGGGACAACTTTAAGCGCACCAATATCCGAATTATAGGGGTGCCAGAAGAAGAGAGAGAGCAAGATATTGAAAACCTATTTGAAGAAATAATGACAGAAAACTTCCCCTACCTGGTGAAAGAAATAGACTTACAAGTCCAGAATGCACAGAGAACCCCAAACAAAAGGAATCCAAAGAAGACCACACCAAGACACATCATAATTAAAATGCCAAGGGCAAAAGACAAAGAGAGAATCTTAAAGGCATCAAGAGAAAAACAGTCAGTTACCTACAAGGGAGTACCCATAAGACTGTCAGCTGATTTCTCAACAGAAACTATGCAGGCCAGAAGGGAGTGGCAAGAAATATTCAAAGTGATGAATAGCAAGAACCTACAACCAAGATTACTTTATCCAGCAAAGCTATCATTCAGAATTGAAGGTCAGATAAAGAGCTTCACAGATAAGAAAAAGCTAAAGGAGTTCATCACCACCAAACCAGTATTATATAAAATGCTGAAAGGTATTCTTTAAGAAGAGGAAGAAGAAAAAGGTAAAGATAAAAATTATGAACAGCAAATACATATCTATCAACAAGTGAATCTAAAAATCAAGTGAATAAAAAATCTGATGAACAGAGTAAACTGGTGAATATAATAGAACCAGGGGCATAGAAAGGGAGTGGACTGACAATTCTTGGGGGGAAAGGAGTGTGGGGGTGCAGGAAGAGACTAGACAAAAATTGTACATCTATGGATGAGGACAGTGGGAGGGGTAAGGGCAGAGGGTGGGGTGAGAACTGGGTGGAAGAGAGCTATGGGGGGGAAAAAGAGGAACAACTGTAATAATCTGAACAATAAAGATTTAATTAAAATAAAATAAAATAAAAAGTTAAAAATAAATAAATAAAGGCACAGACTTCTCAGCCTCACTCCCACAGGATCTTGGTTAGAAGGTCTTGGATGAGGGCCTGAACTTTCCAGAAGGCCAACTGGGTTTTAAGTTTGAGATCTCCTTCAATCAGTATTGCCTTTCCCTCTCATTTCTATTATTTACCCTTTACCCCCACCTTCCAAGAGGTCCTCAGAAAGGTGGTAGGGTTAATCCTCAGCTTGACTATTTGAGAAGGGGCATCTTTCTCTTCCCTGGCCTCCATTCCCTGGGGCTACAGACTTGCTTTTCTGATGTCCCTAGTCCACCTACTGTCACATCATTCTTATGGAAAACACTTTCTGGTAAAACACTTAAGGGCTGTTGCTTTTCCCAATCCAAGCCCCCCCTTCCCTATACCCTCTCCCATCCCACCTGTCCAGCAAAGAATCAGTGGAAGGTGCTGGCCTCCAACCAGGACTGTGTGTATTTCAGGCCACAGACAAGCGGAAGGCACTGGAGGAGACCATGGCCTTTACCACCCAGGCACTGGCCAGTGTGGCCTACCAGGTGGGCAACCTGGCCGGGAACACCCTGCGCATGTTGGACCTGCAGGCAGTCGCTCTGCGACAGGTGGAAGCCCGTGTAAGCACACTGGGCCAGGTAAGGAATGTGGGGCGGCTTCTTGCATCATCTCCCTCGTCTTCAGCCCCACTAGGGCATTTTCTCTAGTAATATTTCTTTGCTGCCTTTTTCCACATCCAAATGTCTGACTTTGTCACAGAAGCTTGGCAATTCCCAATTGAACCTCCTTATCTTTGTGGCTGTGTCAGTGCTGGGCCTTGCTGCCCCATCAGACGAGGTACTCCCTGAAGGCAAAGCTCTTTCCTTCTCTGACTTCTACCCTGCGTAGTAGTAGGAAGCAGGTTCTACCAATCACGGTGGCTGCGTAGTCCAGGAAAGAGGCAAAATGGACCCTGTTTCCATCTAAACACGGGCAATCTATATAATAAAAGCCTAAGCGACCGTTATGGCCGAACGACCAGAACGACCGGTTGCTATGATGTGCACTGACCACCAGGAGGCAGATGCTCAACACAGGAGCTGCCCCCTGGTGGTCAGTGCGCTCCCACAGGGGGAGTGCCACTCAGCCAGAAGCTGGGCCCACGGCTGGTGAGCACAGCGGCGGTGGCAGGAGCCTCTCCTGCCTCCATGGCAGCGCTAAGGAGCAGCGAGCCAAGCGGTAAGGAGCAGAGAGCAGGCAGGCGGTAAGGAGTGAGGGGTCCCGGACTGCGAGGGCGCAGGCCAGGCTGAGGGACCCTCCCCCTCCAGTGCTTAATAAATATCCTAGACCCAGAGTGCTTGCTTGGCAAGGTCATCTTCAGCTCTGGAAGCACTGCCACCGCCCTAGTGTCCCCTGCCCACCTATCCCACCCCCCCTCCTTCCTTCCTGGATCCTTGGCTGAGGAGTTAATTGCCCCATAATCCACATGCACAGATCCAATCACACATCAGCCTGGGCTGTGCAGCAGCCCCGTGTTCAGTGTGGGGGTGCCTTCCTCTCATCCCGGCAGAAGGGAGTTCCTACCCTCTCAGTGCTGTAGGTTTCTCCACAAAACATCCCAAGAGAAATTAATTCACTTATTTGTCTCTCAAAAGGGAGAGCTGACCCTGCCACAACTCCCTCTTTGCTCCCAAGCCAGCCCGCTCTCTCCCCGACATCCCCAGGGATGCGGTTTTCTCTTTTCCTCTGGTTCCTGCTCAGCTAATAATAACCCCCATTCTCTTCCACCAGGAAGTTGCTCCAAAGTGGCTCCATCCTCCCAGGGCAACTCTTCCCAAATGCTGTGTGGCCTTGGGGACAAAGCTCACGCTTTCTCTGGATCTCACCACTTCCTTACCCCCACCCCAAAGTCTCTAGCTTCTTCCTCCCTTAAGGGGAAGGGTGCTGTAGAGCCCCCCCCCCCCCCCCCCCCCCTCACACAGATGGTGAACATGCATATGGAGAAGGTGGCCCGGAGGGAGATCGGCACCTTAGCCACCGTCCAGCGGCTGCACCCCAGCCAGAAAGTCATCGCCCCCGAGAGCCTACCTCCCCTGACGCCCTACTTCAGGAAACCCCTCAACTTCGGTTGCCTGGATGACATTGGCCATGGGATCAAGGTAGAGACAGGGCCCCTCCTCTCTCTCCACCACCTCCCCCCCTCCTTCTGCCTCACTTTCTCTTCCACATCCATGTTCCTGTCCCCACTTCCTGAAGCCAACCCCTCCTTAAAAACCCCCCATGACCGGCCTTCGCCCTGAACTCAGATGGTCTGCTGAGACTGACATTTGAGCCGTGGTGCTGGCGTGTGTGAAGGGCAAGAGGAGGAAGGGCGGTTGTCGGGGTGTGCATGAGAATGGCTCCCTGGTCACATGAGAACGGCAACTTCCTCTGTCTGGAGGTTTGAGGTCACAGCACTGAGAAGTCACCCCAGAGCTACTGTGGGGCGAGAAGGGGCAGGGATGCAGCCACTCAAAGGGGACATGGTGAAGGCAGGGGAGCAGGACTCTGGCATTTTCTTCTCTGTCCATCTACTGAGAGGGGGGCAAGGACACCCCCCCACCCCATTCGATCAATTCCTGGCCCCACACTCCAACGTTCCGGGTTAGATGAAAGTCCCTCTGTATCTAAACGGCCCCTCCTCCTCCTCCCATATCCTTAACATACCTTTCCTTCAAAGGGGGGGAACTAAATCTCCCCTGCAGGCACCAGGCCTCCCCACCTGTCCAGCTTAAACGCTTTAGGATTCGGCTAAGTTCCTGTGTCTTGACCCCAGTGAAGTAGAGAAGAGGATGTCACTCCCTGTGGACCCTCCCCTGGGGAAACCCTATCATCACAGAGGGGCTCTCTTGCGCGGGCTCGCACCTTGTCATGGGTACACCCCACTCTATCGTGTGTGTTCTGCTCCTCTCCGCCTGAACCCCAGAGCCAGGGCCACAGGCCCGCCAGTGGGACTCTCCTAAGCGTGACGGTCCCTGCTTTCCCACGCCTTCCTCAGCCCAACGCCGAGGCTGGGGTCGGAGTTAGGAGCCACCAGGCTGGGCGCTGAGACGCTGTGGGAGGGGGTGAGGGGGCCCCGCAGCCGCGGAGGCCGTGCAGAGGAAGTGGCCTTCAGACTGTCTGTGCTGAGGTTTCCGTGGGGCCGCGGCAGACTTGGCGCCCAGGCTGTGAGCAAGACGGGGTGGGGTGGGCCGAGAGGGGGCTGGGAAGTGGAAGTGGGAACTTGCAGGGCCTCGCTCTTCCTCCCAGTCCCTGTCCGCCCCTCTCCCCCCTTCTCCTCTCTCCCCGGTGGGATGAGGGAGCTGGAGGGGGCGGGGGGACTCAGCTTCAGCCCAGCCCCGTCTCCCCGCAGGACCTGAGCACGCAGCTGTCGAGGACCGGGACCCTGTCTCGAAAGAGCATCAAGGCGCCGGCCACACCCACCTCTGCGACTCTGGGGTGAGGGCACGCCCGCCGAGACCCAAACCGGCCTCACATGATCCCCTCCCCTCCCTGCCCAACTTCCTCCTCCCCGCACCTGACCACACCCTCCTCCCTCCTCCCCCCCAGGCGCGCGCCCAGGATCCCGGAGCCCGTGCAGCTCCCCGTGGTGCCCGACGGCAAACTCTCCGCAGCCTCTTCTGCCTCTTCCCTGGCCTCGGCTGGGTGAGCCCCCCAAGCCCAAGCCGGGAGTGGCTGTGGTGGGATTGAGGGGCCTCCTGCCAGCTGTCACGATGGGTCATAGGGGCGGGGCCCGTTGGGGAAGGGGTCCCCCAAACTAAACGCCCCTGCTTTCCCTGACCTCCAGCAGTGCCGAAGGTGTCGGTGGGGCCTCCACGACCAAGGGGCAGGCAGCACCCCCGCCCCCTCCTCTTCCCAGCTC